>NC_088360.1:124525546-124720546 GCF_034508935.2 Berghia stephanieae | reverse complement strand
GATCACTGTGTCAAATTGACACTTATCACACAGGTGGTGGGTAGTAGGTGGCGTTTTTAAGGGTTTATAATTCAATTGATTGTGTAGCATGTTTTATACTACTTCCAATGCAATATCACAAAAATGTTTATTTTAAAATGAATATTTTATTTTTCAATGCAAGTAATGATTGTATGGGTCTTAATTTATCTTTATTCACAATGAATGGTTGTTTGATTTGTGTTGTCATTGCATTGTTTGTTTGTTTGTTTATTTGTTTGTGTGTGTGTTTGTGTGTGTGTGTGTGTGTGTGTGTGTGTGTGTGTGTGTGTGTAAGTTGCTGGGCGAGTGGATGTGTGCAGGTAGAGGGTTTGAGAATAGGACTTTTTCTGAAAAAAGACTTTATTGTAATATCAGGAAAGGCTCTAACATTCTATGATTTCGGGGAAAAAAAAGAATCCATGATCAATTTGATATCTCATATTTTTAATAATACATGCATATCTTTTAATAAAGAATTATAGAGCTCAATTTTTCGTCTAGCATGACACGTCATTTTTATAAGTGGAATAGATATTCAAGCCACAGCAGATATGAATTTTGCAAGAGAGATATGGGTTTGGAGCGGTGAAAGAGTTGGGGGTGGTTGGGGGGGGGTAGAAGAGGGAAGGGATAACAGAGGGTAGATGATAAGAGGATAAATGATTGAATATAGGATTAAAATTAGAGGCATGGAAAGGCCTGGTTGGACAAGCCACTGATTAACGTGTGTGATGGTTTGTGTTAAGAGGAAGAGTTGAGTAAGCTAGCGTTGGTGTTACATAATTATTTGAGGCCCTTATCATACGTCCGGGCAAACTGAGTCTAAATTTGTTGACATTGTGTCCACACTGTTTGGTCATAAAGCTTGCAGCTAGTAGACAGCCCAGCTAACAAGCAGGGGTCACCCAAAGGTGGCCAGTATAGGCTCCATAGCTGGCGTGTCTGCTTCCTTCCTAGCATATATGGCTCAATGACCATTCAAAACCCTATCTCACTTCATTCAAACCAACGCGTTCCATACTTGACACCCTCACATTCTTCTCTTCTCCACCCTGGGTTTTAAATTTAATGATTGACACCTTGAGATCGCATCAGTAAAGCAGTTTACATTTTTAAACATCCCACTTCAATCTACAATTTATTATCATGAATCCCAATTTGACATATTGAAGAATTATTGAGTAGCGAATGTTCAGAAGTTTTAAAAATAACCATCAAAATAATAGTAAGATGAGAGAAGTGAGAAGAATAATTTAAAAAAAAAAAAAAGGGGGGGGGGGGGGCGTGATTAAGGGAAATGCGATCTTAATGGTCTAAATTAATGTTTTTGTGTCACTTTGGTCTTATTTTTTATCTGCCCATTCAGTTTTGCACTGAGTCTATATTGATAGTATAGAATAGGATTTTGATAATAGAACGTGACGGAAGAGGATGTGGGGTGAGGAGTATCTAAAAGAGCATCTGAGTTATAATTGGTTGGCTTAAAAGCTTTTATTTAAAGAACAAGGAATTAAAAGGTCTTAATAGCCATTGGTGTTTGTTAAGTTCAAGATTTTATTGGATTAGTCAAGTATTATAATTGAACACACTTCCTGTCAACTTCCTGTCAACTAATGTGCTCACAATATGATAATAAATGGAATTGGGGAAGTGTGTGTGTGTGTGTGTGTGTGTGTGTGTTTTGTATTGTATCTCACTGACCTTTAAGGACCATTAAATTTGTCCCTGTTACCTGGTCAATATTACACACGGTCTCTGCCCTTGTTCTTTTATGTTCATCTGTTTGCATAGCCTTCAATATTCATGTCTTCAATGATTTTGTGGCTATAGATGTTGAGGACATACTGAGAGCTTATATTGATGAATAATTTGGCAACTTTATGAGTTTACATTTTACATTTATATTTCTTCTGTGCTCTACAACTCGTTTCAGACGAACAAATCAAAATGTCATTTATATTAAATTTTGAAGGAACGTATCGTAGAAAACTATATTCCTATTTTGAATTCTTTTCTCAAATCTTTGTAGTGCCTATTTTGGAAACTGTATTGACTTCCTGATTTTTAACATTAAAGATGACTTCACATGCAAAGATGCCAGTCATAAATGCAACTGATACGTTTTGATTCTAAAAAATACACAACATTTTCGACAGGTTTGTGTTTTATTAATGGCCTTGTGCAGACTTCTGAACCCGAAGACCAACACTTAACATCCAATCACTCTCGTTACATCAGGCGTTTACATTGTTGCATCGGAAGTCAAACAAGTAAGCTATGTGAAGTGGAAAGATATAGAAGACAGAGTTTTAGAGTGCGAATGCCATCGTTCAGTCACAACCTCTCCAACTGTTGGTTCACAACATGCTGCTTGGACTGGATCTCTTATCTCATATTCCTTCTACCTCGCTTCCACCTCTACCTCCTCCTTCTCTTCTTTTATATCCAGCTCATTTCTGGTTGGTCGATGATTGAAGAGCTGGACGAATCAGGGACGCGATTGATAAAGAAAGAGGACAAACCATGCAAACTAGCTATATTGGAGTTTGTCACCGTGTTGCCATAGAAAGTCATATTCCTGGCATGAGAGGAAGACTCAGTGAATTCTTTCAAGTAATCTAAGGGTGTTTCAGTCAAATTTTGAAGTGTTGCGAACAATTTTTCTTCAAGTTTTCTTCTTTTAGTTGAATTGGATTTGTAAATTGTACAGAACAGAGCAATGAGATGTAACCAACAGAACTCAAACTTATTATTTCCCTATTAAATTGGATTGGAGAGGATAGTGAGCGTACAATTTTCAGAACAGTTTTGATATTTATACAAGCCCATCTTTCTCATCTTTCATAGCCGTTCAGTAAGGGTAAGATGCAATTTATTTGCTTTCCCTCTGTCTTGATCTTGTTAGGATATTGATTGTGAATTAAGCACATTATTAAGCAATAATGTAAGCTTTAATGTATTGTTGAAGGTGATAATGTATTCTAACATGATGGGGACATGGAGGGGCCACACTACACATGCTAAAGAATCAATGGGAAACAGGACAGGACGTGGTTTGTTTAATCACACACATTCATATTCACACTACACACACACACATACACACGCACTCACACCATATACTCTTCTCTCCTTAGTGTGGGGAAGTTGGCAATTTTGTTAGCTCTTGATTGAGGTAAGCAAACAAAGATGTTATAACTCCTCTCATGGACTCCACAACACCCATTACCAATGACGTGGTGACGATGGTGGTTGTGGTTGCTGCACTGGGCTGTTCAACAGCCTATTTTGTAGTTCATAGTTCTTGTTGACTAATTTCTCTCTCCCTGATTTCATGCTAGAGGATCATATCAATGAATCGCTGTTGCTTGACAATATAACATTTACCTTTTATTGACATTGAATGGTTGTCCATTTATTGTTTGTGTAAGTATTGCTACACAATTTGATTTCAAGGTTTTTGCAATATATTTTTCTTCCATCTTAATTTTCAATGGTCTTAAATAATTTGAGCGAATTTTCTGGTTATGCATTTTAAATTACCTACTGATTGAAATACAATGACAGAATACTAAATTACATACTTCACAAATTTGGTCATGGTTTTCTTCTAAAACCCATTCCTTAAATCTTGAATGTGGAGTCATTATGTTATTTTATGGTAAAGAAGATTTAGTTTCAGAATTTGGTAGCATCTTGGGTTATTGGTCTACGGCTCATACATTAAAATAAAAATAATTATGGATATTGCTTTAATGTACACTTTACAAATAGGACATCAATTATTGTGTTCATAAAATATTTTGCTTTTTAATTCTGATTGCTTAAATTATTTTTCTATTTTTTAATAAAGATGTTAACACCAATTTCTTTAAATTATCTACCACTTTAAGTTGATTTAAGTGACTTTGAATAAATTATTAGTTATAGCTAAAAGTGAAAGCCATGTGATGTAATGCTATTTTTGAAAAAAATGTTGTGGATGGAACCAAGCATTGAAGCATTTTACTCGCTCCATAATTATTGCATGATTAAAAATCGCTGTCACCTCACCCGGATCCAGAGTCTTGTGATCTGAAAACCTCTCTAAACCAGGTAGATAAGGAGGTGACGGATTGTTTCCTCTTTATTTGTACTTTATAATCTGTAAATTCTTGATTAAGGATCTTAACCTCAAACTTAGGAACAAAATATTATAAAATGTTTATGCCTGCAAAATAAGAACCCACCTCAATCTAACTAAACCACAACACAAACTTACAAAGGGTATATGACCAATTAAAGATGCCATAAGATGATTGTAGGAGGAGGGCCGAAAGGTTATTTTCATAATGCTTCGACACATAAAGACATCAATATTTTAAAAAAATTTTCAAATTGCATTTGAATGATAATGACTGCTCCAAAACCTAGAGGCTGGGCATGAAAATAAAAGCAGGAATAACTTTCCAAGGAGACGGAAATAATCTGTGGCCAAAGTATCACACTTTATCGACACTATGGGAAGATATTCTAGCTAACCTTTTGATGACGGACATTTAGTCTTTGAATTTTATTTATTTTTTTTAAATTTAAGCCATAGAATGTGATAAAAACATAATCCTTCCACAGTTCTTCAAAATAACAAATTATCACTAATTCCCTCATAATATTTTGCATTCCTATTTTCTTTAATCTCATCAATATGAAACAATGTCATAGTCATTAAGAGACATTGGAGTCAATGCATATTGGAATATGATAAGTTTAGGCTTAAATATGTAAAGAATATAATTTTTGACATGACATTCAAATACTCTTCTGCTTGAAATTCTGCATCCTAAAATATAATTTAATGTTATCTTCAAATGTGACTGTTTCCATTCATATTTCCTGTAAGATGTTTTGCTTTTTTGAGAATGGAGAAAAAGAGAAGAAAGTTTTAAAAAAATTCAACTCGACTGCCGTTGTTGTACAGATTCCAAAATGGCTGCCACCCGCATGGAATGGAATGATTAATATTACACGAGTGGAAATTTTTTTTTTCTTGACAAATAAAATTTTGGGCAGCCAATGAAATGCAAGATTAACTATTTGAAAACTTGTAGCACGAGTACCAGGGAGATAATGGACCAGCCCTGTGTACTGTGTGGCTTGTGTTTGCTTTTCCCTCACAGATAAGAAGCCTTGTGAGATAAGATATCACTCTATGGTCCAAATTGCCCTCGTTGTGACTTGACTGCTATTTGTTGTCTCCCTCATATATATTCAAGGAATAATCGATTTTATAAGAAAAATATCCTGATCGACCAAGTCTTGAGCAAGAATTTGCTGTCAGTGGCAAGAAAAAGGAATTTGTTTTGTTTTGTTTTATTGCATTATCATTTTGCTCCACCCCAAGTGATTTGTTAAATGCATAGTCAGTAAAATTAGCTGACGGGCACGATCTGAACAAAGTTAAGGAGTGCCTTGTCACCAAAAATTTACATAGTGAAGGTGTATTATGTGTGTTGTAAGAAAGGGTGGTGGCGGGAGGTGATTGTGTGTGTCTATGTGTTTAAGTGCTTTCTTCATATGTGTGCTTGTCTGCATGTGCAAACATTTTTGATCAAACAATATCAAGCCAACTCCCCTTCAAGATTGTGTACATTATCATGAACTTTGTCTTGCTTTAGGATCTATTCGATTTCTTTGAGAGCGTTGCAGAATTTTATTTATTTTCTATTTTTCAGCTATTCATTGCAATAGTTTTAAAACCGTGATCAATCCTGTCCCTATTTGAAGCATAACAAGGCAAACAATATTTATAGTTCAATGGGTATAAATTCAATGTTTTTTTTCAAGATCTGGTTTTTCAATACAATTCAGCTTGTTGAGGGAAAATGGGAAAGAATTTGTATTACATAGGGCCTTTTTTTGTTTGTTATAGGGCCAAAAGAAAGAGAACCAAGATGAAGTCAACTCTAGCTCTACGACAGTTTTGGAATTACAGCATAAAATCAAGGTGAGTTTTAAGCAGAAGTCATTACTTTATTATTGTCACTATTGTTTTTTTTATATTGGTTTTTAATTATTACATATGTTGGCATTGAAAACATGAATGGTATGACAGGAAGAGAGACAGCCAAAGCAAGCCTTGTTAGTATTTAACAATTTAACATTAGTTTTATTTCTCATATTCTCTCTCTCTCTCTCTCTCTCTCTCTCTCTCTCTCTCTCTCTCTCTCTCTCTCTCTCTCTCTCTCTTTATATATATATATATATATATATATATATATATATATATGTGTGTGTGTGTGTGTGTGTGTGTGTGTGTGTGTGTGCGCGCGTTCGTGTGTCTATCTATCTATATATATATATATATATATATATATATATATATATATATATATATATATATATATATATATATATATATATATATATCTTTCTGTCAGTCTGTCTGGCTCTCTGTAACCATCTTTTTGTCTATCTTTCTATCTGTATACATCTCAGATTTTTCTGTCATCTCTTTTCCTCCCATCTTTTCTCTTCTTTCCTTGTTTTTTTTTTGTCTGTCATCCCAAACTTATTATGATTACATTGACAATGTATGATTTTATGACATTTACAGGATTTGGAGCTTGCATTATCAAAGAAGGGAGAGGAGCTACAACAACAAGCTACCTCCCTACATGAACATCACAGACAGAAAGTCTCCACCGTAAAAGAGAGACATGCCAAAGAAGTGAAATCCCTTCAGGAAAAGCTCACTGCTTTAGAGCGTCAGCTTTCTGATGGTAAGTTGGTGTGCCATGAACTTAAATATTATTTAATATATTTTATACTTTATATATAATACTTCATACTTTATATTATATTTTTCAAGTAAAGAATAAAATACTAGTTCTTTAAAAAATAACTGTTAAGGCTTTCTCTTTTATTTCAGTGTATCTTTTGTGTGAGTGTCAATATTTTATTTTAAGTTTGCTTTCTTAGTCAGTCATTGTTCTTTTATTTGTGTCCGTTATATTTTAAATAGTCTTTTTCTGTGGGTTTTTTTTTTCAAAATCATTTTCCAGCCAGCAGTGGATCCCAGCACAGCGGCCTTCTACCAGAGTCGGACAGACCAAATGTCAGCAGCAACAGAGTGGGGGAACTGGAGAGGAAGTTAGCCTCTGCACTAAGTGAAAAAGAAAAGGTTAATATAATTTATTTACTTTATTAACTTTCTCTTCTTTTAATTTGTCTCATATTTAATTCTTTTTTTTTTCTTTTTTTTTTTTTAATTTACAACAGATGATTACTTTTATTCCAAATTTTGGTCGCAATATCAACTGTGTTTCTTTTTCTTCTTTGGATTTAACTACTGAGTTTCCCCTTTGTGCTCTGTTTCAATATTCAAACTTGAATTCTTTATTTCTTGTTATTATTTGAGTCTTTTCTCATAGTTGGAATCTTTGAACCAATATCAGTAAAAAAAGAAAAAAAAGACGTGTTTTTATATCAGATATGAAATTCTTAATTATAATACATGATCAAATCTTCCTTTTCAGTTGTTAGAGAGCCAGTAGTAGTTATTTTACACTCTCATTGACCTGTTTAGGTATTAATTTGGAAAAATTAACTCACATATTGTCTGTGTAAATGCATGAAAACTTGCATACCTACAGAAGTGCTTTCAAACTTATATAAAATTTTTAAAAGCTTGATAGATTTCGCCTTCTAAGTAACCTAGTACATTATCAGTTTGTCTTTCTATCTATGTCTATCACTGGAAGTGATATGAAATCTTAATTCTTCATATTAATGCTTGTTTTCTTTAAATAATATAAATGTGAACTGATGATTTTTTTAAATATTCCAACCAGGCTCAAAATGCTCGTATCCATTTGGAGGGAGTTTTAGAGGAACTTCAACAAGAGGTAGAGAGGCTCCAAGACTTGAATGAAAAACAGGAGCAAGAAGCACAGAATGGTGAGAAAATGGCATCAGTACAGAAGCAACTATCTGAGTTGTCTCGATCCCTAGAAGGTGAGTTAAGATTTTTTTTTTTGTATTGACTGAAAATGTGTTAGATTAAAAGTGCATCATTTTCTTTCTTTCTTGTTTATCATGGAAGTAATTAAGAATGAATGTGCCATATGAGAACTGTTCTATTATATCGGATATTCAAACTTTTGACTTCTGATATAATTCATGTTCAAATATACTTTGATCTATTTGTATCTTGAAATGTTAGAAATCTGTCTTTTAAAGAAACCAGTTTTCTAGTATTCCATTTTTTTCAAAGCCATTGCTATTATCAAATTTTACCTTTATTTCTTTATTTATTATCTCAGAAAAAGGATTTCTTGTTGTGTTATATAGTCTTTTACAAAAGAAACTAGACAGTTTGTTATTGTTAATAGTTCGACACACGAAGTAATCTTTATGTGAAATCTGAAATAATTTTGGTGCGCATTTACATCATGTAACTTTTGTGCTAACCCGTTTTGCTGTCCACATCTGTTCCTCACTTGTGTCAACAAAGGCATGTGATCCATAAACAGAAAGAAAAATTTATCTCCTTTCTAAAGATATATTTATCAATATGTTTTTCTTATGTGAGATGATAACAAATACAAACTGTCTAGTTTCTTTTGTATATGACTATATTGAAAATTAGATATAAGGTGGAATGATTCATGCAGCATTTCATTATCAATTTTATTTTATTCTTAATTCCTGTTTTATTTATTTTTATCTTTCTTCTTTCTAAAAATTTAGAAACGCAAGAAGAAAACAAGCGGTTGAAGTCAGCCTTTGAGAATGTTCGCAGCGATGCGGTGAGAGACAAGCACCAACTGCTGGGTTGGCTGGATGCAAATCATGTACTAATGTTGTTTATTCCGTTGTTGAATTCTCTATTAAGTGACAAAGTTATTTCCTCCCAAATCTCGTAAAGATTAAATTAAAAATTAAAATTAAAAGCATTTTACTGATATCTGTATTTTTTTTTTAAAAGTTTTTTTATTTGTTCTAATACACTGCCTAAAGTCAACAGTTATATTGAAAATTTTGTTGTAAATGATTTTTATTATTTAATGGCATGCACTTGCATGTTGTCGTCGTTTCCCCCTCACCCTCCTCCTCACGCATGATTTGCATCCAGTTTAAGCCATCTTGTCATAATGTGAAATATCTGTGAAGAATGATTAGTGTTGATAAAAGAGTTGTCTGCATGGTTTTCAATAGTTAATGAACTGACAAGAGAAGTCATTTGTTAAAGGCTTCCAGGACAAGTTTCATTGTTCATCACAAAGAGTTCATGAAGAATGCTTCGCATCGTTATGCCATGGTATTTCTAATATGTTTCATCTAAGGAGCTTAACATTTATTCTTGTTTTATTTTATTTTCTGTTTGCTTGTTTGTTTAGATTTTTTTTTCTCTCGTGAATGTTTATCAAAGGATTATCACCATTGAAAAAAAAACAACTTTTAAATATGGATCTTATCTTCAATACTTTAGGAAAGTTTTTAGTAAAATAGAGCCCCTGCATTGCAGTCATGAAAAGCTTATATTATTCTCTGCCTCTCCTTTTGTGACTGACATCTGCTAAAGTTGTAACTGGGAAGGTCAACTCATAAAAAACTTTTGATCAGTGTGCTTGCCCACAAGCTCTTGAAAACCTTTGCATGTGCCTTGGATCCTTCAAGAAGTAAAATCTAGCTGTCAGCCCTGTTTGCAGTGATCTGCCCGAGCATCTTGTGCATCCTAATTGATATATCAGAATGTATTATGTCTGATGGGAGGATGCCTTGTTGCAGGCTGATGTGACCGAAGTGCTCGGAGAATTGAAGGAAATGAGAGAATCATGGGACACTGAGGCATCCCATCGTCGTGACAAAATGAGAATAGAGCGAAGACACATAGTCAATCAGATGTTCCACGTCGGCCACAAGGTTTGCAGCTATAAATGATACAGTTGCATGAACTTCTCATCATTATTGCTACTGTTGTGCTATTTTATTGAGGAAAGAGAAAAATGAAAGATCATCTTGCTTCTTTTTTGTTGTTGTCATTTGTTGATGATTCATTTTTTACCTTCAAATAAAAACTTACAGAAAGATTTAGGTTCATCAGACTTTAAGTATTAGTTATTTAATTTACAATTTGAAGTCGAGTTTAAGATCATTAAACAACTATGCATGATTATTATTTTATGTTACTAATTTTTTGATAATGATTGCCCACCAAACACAGAAAACTGAGACATTAACATCTTTGATCAGTGTCAAGGAAGAAAAGGATGGTGTTGTGGCAAGATTGGAAGAACTGCTATCAAGTATAGGTGATGAAGATTGTCAAAGGAAAACAGCAGGTGTGTTTTGTTATCATTTTGATGTTATCTATAGTCAAGATAGTTATTGCCAAGGTTCCATAATGTGGGGAGAGTCACTCATGAGGATATTTTCATTTTATAAAATAAAAAGTGTAGTAAATTAAACCTCTTTACTGATACTCGAAGTGTCAGATTCTAAAATTCAAAAACAACAGGAATATCATACATTCAACATGCACAATACAAATCACTGCACTAGAAGAAGTGAGCAAGGCGAAATATCTAGGATTGACAATAACTAACAAACTAAATTGGAAAGATTTTGCAAAAAAAAAAGCAAACTCTACTTTAGGGTTCCTCAGAAGAAACTTATATAACAGCAGAAGAGAAATATGATTAAAGTGCTACAAAAATCCTTTGTTAGACCAACACTAGAGAATATAGCAGCTCTGTCTGGGACCCTATCACAAATCAGAAATCCAAGAAATTAACAATTCTGTCATTTATGATTTTTGACGTGCTTTTTCAATTTGTTTCTTTTTGTATAGAATTGCTAAATCTGATCGATAAAGAGAACCTCATGCTGAAGGAACAGAAAACCAAATTAGAGGAGCAAGTTGTTCTATTGGAGAAAACATCCTCAAACCAGATGAAAGAGAAACAATCATTACTGGAGACAATGGCTACCCTGAAGTCTGGCCATCCTGCAACCCATGGTATGTCATCATTATTTGCATTTTGAGCAAAACTTGTGAAATCGATTGGTATTCACTTTGATTGGCATGTTTTCTGATTTATATTGAAAGTGGACATTGGCTTATCATCAGAATGTCTAAGGGAAGAAATGCTTGCTTTGATGACAAACATCTATGGATATTTTAACTCTCAATAGTTATTTTTAAAAGCCTTTATTAAAGACCCCAAAAAAAATCCAACAAAACAACAACAACAAAAAACAAAAACAAAAAACAAGTAGGAGAACATAGAGAATAAAGAGTATTTTTGACAACAATAAGAGTGGATTTAATACGATTCACATTCTAGAAGAAACTTGAAATTCATCCCAATTTATGTCCAATTTCTTTAAAAGAAGACAGAACCAGCCACAAAAGTAGCTGTATCAGGCTATGTTCACTGAGCAGAAGCTTTTTAGAAAAAAGGGATTCAATTGTAATTTATAGTACTCAACTCAGGTATAAATGAGTAACTTCTCAAGATAGTGAAAGGTATTGTGAGAGTTAGTATAAAAATGACCTCTGCCGGCAATTTATGCTTTATGATATGGGAAATAAAATAAGGAATAATGAATAAATCATTGGAAAGCATTGGAAATGCACGACTTCGTTATATGTCTTTGACCTATTGTTTACCAATAGACTTTATACTTGGGGTTGTTGATCAAAGTGACAGTGCTCTTCTGGGAGTCTAGGTTTTGGGGGTTTTTTTTGGTCTTAAGAAAGTTCGTTGCTCTGAAAGAGACTGATGGGATTTGGACCCTCATAATATTGTAATAGTTGGCAATAGTCACTCATAGACCTCTGATTGTCACAGCAGCTATTTTCACTAATTGTTTGGAGGTCAGTTGTCTTCATGCTGGTCCTTATTTCATGGTATGACGTTCTTACTTGTTACACAGATTTTAATTTTCTCCATTGTCATTTCACCAATTCTGTCTCTCTCAGTCATAAATTGATATTTTACACCAATGATTGATTGTTTGGAGTTTTTTTTTAGGGTTGGGGGGGATTTTTAATTTTAAAAACATATTTTTGGCCAGGTTTGCTTTTCTTATATATAATATATGTATATACACATACCAAATACCTTAATTTTTATTGCCAGGTGATACCGTGGCATCAGAAACAGATGGCACATTGGATACTAAGTTCACATCAAGTAGCAAGTAAGTATATATTTATTGTTTCTAAACTTGTTTTTTAACTGTCGTAACATTGCAACATCACGTTTACCTTTCATAATTTATCATTCTTTGTTTCTAACTCATCATTAAGACTCTTGTCCAAGTTCATTAGCTCTACTGTGTCATGTCGTCGGGTAATCTAGAATTCAATATGAAGTTATTTCTATGTATTTATGTACCTTACAGTACCTCACAAGTTAAAGACGAAGAAATAGAGGCAGAAGTCAAAAGGCTGCGATTGGAATTAGAGAAAAGGAAAGAAGAATCCAATGAATTTGAGTTGGAGAGATCAGACTGGCTAATGGAGAAAGAGACTCTTGAAGACATTTTGACTGATCTCCAGAAAAAGTCGAAGGAGCAGGACGATGAGATCACATCTTTGAAGGTAAACAGATCAAGGATTTTTCACATTTGAATTTACAAAATATTGTGTAGAAATTATGTAATGGAAATATTCATTAAACTTGGAGCTCTAATGGTTGATTGTATAATTTACTGAAATTGTGTTATGTGTTAGCAAATGTGAATTTCCATATTATGGGAGTAGCTTATTTTGAAAAATTGGAATCGGAATAAGATTGAACAATATTTAATTAACATGTATTTCTTTACTTTTTGTAAGAATGTATTATCATACCCCAAAGCACATACTTGAAGTTTATTTAAAAGATATTTAGTTGAATAAATATTTTCCATTATTTATTCCTACCCAGTCAACAGAGCAACTTGATGAGATGTCCAAGGATGGACAACAACAAGGTTTGTTCTTTTATGATTTACAAAGAAAGTCTCTTGGCTGTTAAATATTATATAAGATTTAAAGGTGAATTGCAATGGTGATGATTATTCCGATCTCTCAGGATTAAGTAATTTTTCACAACTTTGAATTTCTACTAAATCTAGTCATACATTTTGTCCTTGAAATGGTTAATTAAATGTTTTTGTGCAATATGATTTGTTTGAATTTGATTAATGTTAATAGGTGGATTAATGTTGCTTTTTAAATCACACAGATGAGTCGGAAATCAAGATTCAAGAATTAGAAATTGCTGTCGCATCCCTTAAAGAACTAAACTCAGAGCTTCAGACTGCCATTGAAGAACTAGATACTCAACATGCAGAAGCGTTATCTCAACTCATCAGCCAACGAGACACCATGGCATCACAGTTGTCCAATCAGGAGTCAGAAATTGATCAGTATAGATCAGAAATAAAGACTTTAAATTCAACAATTGAACAAATGCAAAAGGCAAACGGCGAAAATAGGGGTCAGGCTGTCGAGAAGTTTCAGAAATATGAACAAGAATTGGTGGAATGGAAAGAAAAGTCCAAAAGTGTAGACTTAATGGAGAAAAAGATCACAGAATTGAAAGAGAAATTAGAAAAGGGAGCTTTGGTTGTCAATGATTTACATATGGATAAACAAGATTTACAAGAACAGCTACTCAAAGCACAAGAAGAAATTGAAGCAAAGGTTTTGAAAATTAAAGAATACCGAACTGAAAACTCTCAATTGGAAAAGGAGAGAAGAGAAATGGAGGGAAATTTAAGAGAGATGGAGGAGAAACTTTTGGAGACAGAGGTGGAATTAGAGAAATGGCAGCAACTAAACGAGGACAGACAAATTGAAGGTGTTGAGAGGCAAGAAAGCAACCAGGAGGCGGAAATTGAATGTTCACGTTTGCGCTTGAAAATAGAAGATATGAAGCAAGAGAAGGAGGCTATTAAAGAAGAATTTCAGGTTTTGATTGACAGTCCTACAGAACAGCTCCAAGGTAGTAATCGGACATCTTTGAAGGATTCAGCCTTCCAGCACATTTTTGAGGAAGAGTTGAAAGTACGTCAGAAGCTTGAAGAAGATGACAAAATAATTCATGAGTTAAAGGAATATATTGAGAAATTAAGAGGTGAAAGGAAAGGACTGAAAGAAAATGTTACAAATTTGAAATCAAACAAAATTGAATTAGAGGCACAGCTTACGTCTCTTTTGCAAGAAAAGGCAAAGTTTGTGGAACAACTCGCCGAACAGGCTTTGGATTTGGAAATCAAAAAATCTGAAATACAGAAATTTGAAATTGAAAGAGAAACTATAAGCAAGGAGCAATTTAGTTTACAGGAGTGTTTGAATAAATTGGAGAAAGAAAAAGCCGATATCATAAGTGCCTATACCAACCAAGAGAAGCAATATGATGCTTATATTGAAGAGTTGAAGGCTAGTCAAGAAAACTGTGAATCTGTTTCAGAACTTAGTATAGAATTGGAGAAACTTAGGAAGGAAGTGAAGGATGCTGAGGAATTAAAGTTTTCCTTGACAGAGAAAAAGCAAGAAATAGAGCATTTGAGCCAAGATAACATAATTTACAAAAATGAAGTGAAATCAATTAAAGAAGAAATGTCCAGGCTTGAAGGCATGTGTAAGGACAAAGATTCGGAGATTGAGTCAGCAAAGAATAAGATGCAAAGCATTGAACATGACCTGTTTCAAATGAAAGAGTCTGCACATAAAGATAAGCACCTGAGTGAGATAGCCATTCAGGAAAAAGAGGATGAGATAGAGAATTTGAAGACTGAAAAGGAAGATTTAGCAAAAAGATTAAATCAAATGCATGGTCAATTGGAATCATTGAATAATGTTGATAGACAGCCAGATACAATGAATGAAGAACTTGAGAAGTTACTTCATGAAAAAGATGCATTGAAAAGTGAGAGAGATGAAAATTTACATACCATCTCCCAACTTGAAACTGAACTTTCTGTTTCAGAAGAAAAAATACATAGTCTGCAAGAAGAATTGGCTCATGCAGTCACCGTTGACTCGGATAAATCCAATGTTGCAAACGAAAATAGGAATTACCTAAATGGACCCGGAGACATTGAAGTCATGGAAATGGCTGTTTCTCAACCATTACTTACCTCACATTCTCTGACCCAGAGTCATGAAACAGATGACATTGATGGTGATCATGATCGATTTGCAGAACTGGAGAAAGAAATGGAGGAGTTACGAGGTAGATTGATAGAAAAAGATGGCATTGTTTCAGATTTACAGAGGTCAAACTCATCCCTATTGGAATTACTAGAGAAAAAAGCCGATGGTGATAATAATCTTGAAAATCGTCTTGCTGGTCATAAATTAGAAGCTGAACTGAAAAATTTGAGAGCAGAGAGGGAACAAATGGTGGCTGTGGTGAGTGAGAAGTCTCGGGAAAATTCATCACTGAAGTCTGAGATCCATCGTCTGATGGATTTAGTTGGTGCAGGTCAGGCAGCACTTGCTAAAGTACAGCAGGATAATTTGACACTTGAACAAAGACAGAATTCTCCACCAAGAGAGAGAGAAGAAGATGAAATGAAAAGAGAAGCCTTAAACAACATGGCGAGACTAGTCCGTGATAAAGACACAGAAATAGAAGCCTTGACACAGAAAAACAACACACTCCTTGCTGTTCTCCAGGAATCGAATGAATCCAATGCTGCTGCTCACCTCGGACCATTGTTAAATGAGAAAGAAGCTCTAAATCGACAAATTAACTCAATGTTAACAGAAAGAGAACAACTTATCACCTGTGTCACTCAAAAACATTCAGAATCTCTTGCATTCCATGCAGAAGTGCAACGTCTAACAGGTCTTCTTGTAGAATCGCAAGAAGCAGCAGAGAAAGCTAAAGCAGAATATGCTGCCCTCATTCCATCCTTTGAGGGCAAGAATCAGGCTTTGTTAACCACACAGCAAGAACTTATCGAATCCAAACAGAAACTATCAGAATTAGAGATTCGACATGGAGAGTTAATGACACAAAGATCCAATAGTCAGCAGCAACTAAGTCCTAGTTCTTCAGTGACGGATGATTTAGAGGCAGAGATTGAAAAGTACAAACGATTGGAATCTGACTATAAGTCAATGGTCTTGGAGAGAGATGATCAGATTCATAGTTTGTCACAAAAAGCTAAATTGAATGAAGAAGTTGTGGCATCTAAAGAAGCAGAATGCACACATCTTCGAAAACAGTTGGAAAACTCAAAGTTCCAGCTGACTGGACTGATGGCAGAAATAGCAGATGTAAAGTCTGATAGAGAACTCATGCAACAAAAGAGTGATAGCAAGGTAAGGTTTGTTTGATTTCTTTCCTTAAAAATAATTTATGTTGCTAAGGTTAAAAGGATTATGTCATATTCAACATTATATATTATTATTATATATATAATTTTTCATAATAAATGTTATACGTGATTTTCCCTTTTGAAAAGTGTAGAATTAATTACTTTACTCATTTTTAAGATAATTAATATAATGATATGAAGGTAATTATTATTGGGTTAATTATAATGCAGTTTTTCATTCCTTTATTCTACAGGGAGAGGAATCAGTAAGCCTACGCAACAGCCTAAACCAGATGACGCTGACTGTGAAAGACAAAGAGGCCGAAATTCTATCATTGAAGGACCAAATTGCTACTCTGAATTCAGTGTTACAAAACCAAAAAGGCGATGAAGATCAAGTTAGTCAGTTAATACGTGACCATGAGTTAGCAGTTGCTGCCACTAGACAACTTCAACAAGAGACTGATAGAAATGCGATGCTTGCTGAGCAAAGATTTCAAGAATGTGAAGCCTTAAAGACGGAGGTGAGTTATATTAGATTGGTTACCTTTTAGGTTATGACCTCTAAGAATCATTTTTACCTCATTAAGATTGGTTGCATATCAGTTGAAAACACAGAAATCCTTTTGACCAAGAAATGCACAGATTTTTTTTTTCTTTCTTGTTTTGAAGTATCAGGCAACTTGTTGCCCAATCTAATCTGTTCAACTCAATTACCAAAAAAACAAAACAAAAAAACAACAACAACAAAAAAACGAAAAAAGAATTAATTCATTTGTACTCCATTCCATGTTTCAATCTTTTTTATACCAAACAGATCATGTTGTTTAAAAAATTTAGTTACATCATCATGCATTACAACCTTTATTTTACAGATATCATCCCAAAAAGATAAACTATTCAAAATGGGAAGGGAATTAGAAAGGTTGAGAAGCCATTTGATAGAAGTAAGTGCATTCATTTACATTGAAGCGTTCTTTGAAGTTGTTCTTGTTTGTAAAAGTGTAGTACTGATGTGATTCATCCAATCTGGCACTGTGTCTGGTGAATCAGTCTCCAAATATTAAATTGGAATTATGAATTATTGATATCCTAGCTTAATCTGCTAATATTGAAAAGAATGATTGTAAAAAAAAATAAAAACTTGTTTCGTAATTCTGATAATTTTGATATCTAATTCACTTTTAAACCTTCTGTCTCAATCTAGAATTAAATTTGAGTGGACCAAATGATAAAAATTGAATTTGGATAGGAAAAGATTCACAGTTTTATTTTTTTTTTTTCAGATTGAAGAGGGTTACACTAAAGAAGCATTGGAGGCTGAAGAGAGAGAAAAAGAACTGAGAAATAAACTAGCTGTGGCAGAGGAACAGCTCATGACATCATCTTCACACGTGCAGTTAGCTAGGTACATATAATCGTCCTTCATTTACCTATCGCTAGGTTATGTGACAATTATTACAGTAGATTTCTGTCTCGTGTCTGCAAGAAAATTGGGCTATTAGCTGAAATTCTCTGCAATGCATGAGATCTCTTATACTTCCCTTGATATTCAACCCATTAAGTATGAGCCTTTGACAGATTTTTTCTTTGTCATTAATTTATCTATATATTTATTTATTAGCATTAATTACACACTGTCTTTTTTACAAATGAGTCCACATTGATTTGTGAATTCTTTTTCTTATCTTTCCGTGTGTCCCCTGTCGAGATGGGTAACAAAATCCAACTTTTATTCTTTTGATAAAGATAGTAATCACTTATACTCGTAGCATTTGTCCAAATCAAACCACATGTTCAGCAATTTTGTTATTTGGCCATATGTTGATCTAATCAAAACTCATTACTCCTTCATCTAAAAATCGTACATTTTGCCATTTTGGCACCACACTGAAGCAGAGAAGAATGCTGGAAAGGAATTTGGTACAAACAACTAGTCATTTAATTAATTTAGGTGCTCTTCACATAATTAGAGGCGTGATGGTGTGTTAGTAAGGAAGGGCATAAAGAGATGTTGAACTGAGCATAGAGATTTAATATAAGTCATCAGCTCAAGATACATCATGAGGGGAAATAGGTGTAGAGAGATTTAAAGATGGTATTTAGGGAAAGATGAATATGATATTTTTAAAATAATTTTATCCGAGAACAAGGCACTCAGAAGAAATTGAATTGTATTCAGCTAATAGGTTAGGAAACCACTGTACAGATTTGTAGTCTCCTGGTATGGCACTCGCCTTCAGATCGGAAGGTCCAGGGTTCGAATCCCACTCCAGGCGGCACATAGTTTAGTTCTTGGAAAAGGCTCTTTACTCACATTCTCTCACCATACTCAGGTATTAAATGAGTACTTGGCCTAAGCATTGTAATATTGCATATCATTCGTCATGCCTCATCCTATATATTAAGTTTGCTGTTGGTTAGAGATGCCCTGTAAAGCGCTTTGAGGACGTTTAGTGGATACTGCGCTATATAAAAGCTCAAGTTTTTTTTTGTTTTTTTTTGTGTTTTTTTTTTAACAACACAACACCCTTTTCTTTTAGATTAAGATGATTTTTTCTTTTCTTGCCATTTTTTTTCAAACAGTCAGGAGTCCCAGCGCCAAATTGAAAGCCTCCAAGATCAGCTGCATCACATTGCCTCCCAAAGAGATGCAGCTTACATGCAAGTTGCAACAACACAAGACCAGTGCCAACAATATGCTGCCTCTCTCAGCAATCTGCAGCTGGTACTGGAACACTTCCAGAAAGGTAATTAGATTTTCATTACATGATATATGGATCTATAACCAACGAAGACTAAGCAATGCAAAAGGTTCATTATTTCACCCAGTATTTTATTTTTAAATTTTATTTTGTTCTTTTGTCATTCTTTCTACAAAAGTTTTAACAAAATCTCTTACATTTCTACGTATTTTGTTTATTCTTTTATTTAATTTTTTGGAAGGGGGGAGGGAGAGATAAATTAACATTGAAGGCAGTTTTCGATTTCATTTATTTACTTATATGCATATTATTAAATTTTAAAATAGATCAATCTGCTTTATTTTGAATAGAAAAAGACTCTGCAATTGCTCTGGAAACAGAAAAATACCAGGACCAAGCCAAGTGTCTTAGTGCTGAGGTGAAGGAGTTGGAGAAAGAACTTGAAGCCACGAGGGTTAGTTTGGGTTCTTACTTAATTTGTACTGATAATGATAGATATTTCTTTGACGAAATATGTTTGGTTTCTATAGGTTTTGAAAAAAATATAAAGGATAACGGATCTTTTAATAATTTTTTTAACTTATATACAAGTTTAATTTATGAATGTGTATCCATTCTTTTTCATCATGTCAAATTGCTATATAAAAAAGCCTCTTGTTTTTTGAGGACTGTAATTCAGAGAACTCTTCATATTTTATAGGGTGATTTGACTGAAGCTTTAGATGGTTTAGAAGCAGCTTCTAGACTGAGTGAACAACTGGATCGCAAGGAGGAAGCATTGATGGCATTAAAGGAAGAAGGTATGTGTCATACGATTTATTTATTTTTTAAATTATTCATTTGATTGATTATTTTAAGCATAGTTCAAGTTTTGAACCCCCCAAAAAATAAAAATAAAATGAATCTCTTTTAATATTTTACTAATTCTATTTTGTTTACTTGAATGGACAAGAGAATAAATGTGACCCACCACTGTAGAATGTCGGAGTAAATCAGATACCAAGAAGTGAATTTTAAAATCTAAAATATCAGAAATGATAGTTTTTATTTCATTAACAATCTATGCTCATTGACCTCAATGAAACATTAATTTTACCTTTATTTTCTATTTTGAGTATTAAATTATTTTTTAGCATCAAAATCACCCTGACATGGTTTTGCAGTAGTGGTTTGCAAATGTGTTCGATTTCCATTCACATTGAAACAAGAAAGCATGATATCAAAATTATATCTTCATTTTTATTTCATGTTGTATTTGTGTAATATTTCATATATTATGTTTTAAACTCTTTATTTAGTTAATGGTTTACAGCTTTGAATTTATTTTTTTTTGTTGATGCTGAATGAATTTTATGCTTGGCTTGGCTTTTATTTCGTTTATTTGTTTGAATGTTGCTTTTGCTTAATTATTTAATTGTTATGTTGTGTGGGTGAACAGATGAGTATAATATCACATAGAATATATGGTTAGAAATTATATGAACTATATATATATATATATATATATATATATATATATGCATGCAAATTACAATGATATGAGCCCCAAACTTTGGGGGGGGGGGGGGGGAGGAGTATTCATAGAATAATTTTGAAAGGAAACACCACATATGCCTATTTTTATTTTCCACACACCACTTTTGTGTAGCTCGAATAAAAACAAACAAACTATAAGGCAAGAATTGGCCCGCTATTAATGCACAAAACTTACAGAGAGCACCTGGTACACGGCGATAATTACAATATTTTTTTCAATAATTGAATTATCTCACATTGCACCTCTAATAATACTTCAGGGGCTCTACAAGTACAATCTCAATAAAAGTCAAATGATAAGAAAACTTAAATAGAATGTTCTCTCATTTTAGGATAATGATATTAATTAATTAGCTTTGTAAATTGAAAAACAATGACATGTCTTTGTTCCCTATGGACGCTGACTTAAGATTGTCAGTAAAAAGAGATCTCTTTACTTTGTGTTTTTGTTTTTCCAAGATGATGACACATTACATATTAGAGAAAGGAGAAGGTGCTATTTTAACTTCGTTCTTCACGAAAATTTTCCCTCCAAGGTCAAGGGATAATATTTGCACCGCTATATAGGTCCATTATTCCTGAAAGAAACTTATTTAAAATTACATTTAACTCTTAAAGTACATCAAAGAACCAAAATACTCTGAAAAACGCTGGTATGAGCTATGAGGTGGAGCTGTGACAGATAAATTCATGTAACATCTATAACATGATGAATGTGATTCTGACACAGATTAGTGCCTTGATGAAACATAACCCCATATAACAATTTTTAATAGGCTGCATTTTTAAAGATTCTTTTCCTTTCATTATTCCTAAGCAGTTATGTATTATTTTTGCTTAGCTTTTAGCGCCTTAGGTCAAAAAACACTAGACATCAACAGAAAGACATGAATATTTCCATTATTTGAATAAAAGAAATGAAAATGCACAACTCCAATTTTAATATGGATATTTTAAAAAGTATCTTTGTATTCTTCAAAGTGAATAAAAAATAATCTATCTGTATTGAGGGGTTAGAATGAGAAAGAGAGAATGATATGTGGATCATTGTGCTTTGCTTTCATTGTTCACGTGTTTGTAGTTGTTTGTTTTTCTGTTTGCACATTGCTTCAGCCTCAAATGCTGTTTTGGAATGCATCCCATTTTAATTTATAGCTTATTTTTCCCCCCATATTACTTTAAGCTTGATAATTATTTTTTAAACTTTTGCGCTTTTTAAAAATGAAAAGTCCCATCTTTTAAAATTTAAATCTCAGAAGAACAAATCGTTATTGCTTTGCTTCTTTTATTTTTTTTTTTTTGTTGCCCAGCTATTTTTAAAAAATCAGATGCTGCTTTTAAAATGCCTTTGGCACAATGCATGCTTTTAGATGTTGGTAGAAGGTTATGTATCAGACAAATTACATATTTTAGGATTTCCCTATTTATGTATTGCACCTGCCCAGCTCTAGCGAGCTGTCATGGAATTTTATTAGTTGTAATATCTCAGATATTTATGATGTAGAAAATTGCATCGATGACCAGATTAGCATCTTAAAAGCATGCTTGAATTGAATTTTGAAAAAAAAAATGTTAGCAGCCTGTTGATTAAAAACTGCAAAGTAACGTTCTTCTTTTTGTCTTTGATTTAATCCGTAAATTTGAGAGGTGTGATGGGGAGCACACCAATTTAAAAAAAGAAAAATGATATTTAATGAAACTTGTCAAGTTTCTTCTTTCTCAATGGCCATAGGGGTTTAATATCAGCTGGTAATCCTGAGTTGTGACAAAGTCTCAGGGAACTGGTTGGTATTTCACAACTGTGCTGCCAATGACAGCATCCAACACTGCATTTGTCCGGTTGAAGTTGATGCGTTGTCCTGTTTTTGTCGTGTAGTTTGTGTGACTGTGAAGAAGAAATATGTGAAGTTATGTTTGTTATCGCACCTTTAGATTATGAAAATGGTAATTAATCAGATTGTGATGTCATCAACGTAAGTTCAATTCTACAGTAATTTAGTAACTTGTATGTTTTAGACAAGTGAAATGATATTGAAAGTGGCACATAAAGCAAATGATGAATTGTCGCATATGTCATAAATCTGTTTAGTATGGTAACATTTTGACTACTGCTTTCTTTATCATATAATAATAACAATAATAATAATAATAATAATAATAATAATAGTTATAATATTCATCATCATCATCATAATAATGATAATGATAATAATAATAATAATAATAATAATAATAATAATAATAATAATAATAATAATAATAATAATAATAATAATAATAATAATAATAATAATAATAGTTATAATAGAAATAATCATTATCATCTTCATCATCATCATCATCATCATCATCATCATCATCATCATCATCATCATAATAATAATAATAATAATAATAATAGTTATAATAGAAATAATCATTATCATCATCATCATCATCATCATCATCATCATCATCATCATCATCATCATCATCATCATAATAATAGTTATAATAGAAATAATCATTATCATCATCATCATCATCATCATCATCATCATCATCATCATCATCATCATAATAATAATAATAATAATAATAATAATAATAATAATATAATAATAGTAATAATAATAATAATATAGTAATAATCATAATAATAATCATCATAATAATAATAACATTTATTTATATATAAAGCGCTTCACTATCCACTGGTAAAGTGCTCAGCAGTCAAATTTGCATGCAAATATTGTTTTGAAGGGCGATGTACATGCAATCATGTAAAATGCAAACCAAAGTCTTTAAGATATAACATTTATGTGTCATATTTTTAATGCCAACTTATTTTTCAAATGCCACCGAAGATTTGAAACAAAATATTTAAAAGATACAAAGTATGATCCATGAAACCACAAGACAAAAACAGCAATAGGAACGACATCATAAGCCTATTTTAGTAATTGTAGGAGAAAATGCTGTCTTGACACTCATTTTTGCAACTTATGAAATTAGAGAGAGAATAAATATCCACTACGTTGTGGATGGATAAAAGTGAATAATGAAGAAAGTTTCGGGCTGAGATCCTTTTCGTTAATCAATTCAAATGCATCATATAAGAAGCACAACATTTGCTTTCATAAAAAAAAATTAGGGGGGTTTCAGTGTTTTAGATGAACAATCATGAAGTTTTTTTTAACAATCTATAATCTAAATCATAAATGAAGAGCTGAAAAATTATTGTGATTCCAATTCGAAGAACACATTTTTACTTCTTTTCTGACACACCTGGTTTTTATGTCACAACAGCAAAACATCAACTGGAAGCTTTAGTTTGTTTTATCCCATGTATGACAAATTAGAATCTGTCAGCCAGAAGTGTACAGATGTTAAATTCAAACTCTTCGTTAATTATGAATACCCAGTCAATTGTTAAGCTGTGGAGGGTGATCTGGGATCTGTAATGCAGATATGGATTATGTTTGAATGAGATCCTTATTTGTGTAGCAATTCCCTGAAATAAATCTTACGCTTAACATTTGATTGGTTGTACAAATGTGCATCCCATCATGATATGTGTGGGTCAATGGAATCCGAGCATTGAAAGTTGGTCTTAGATATGATTTATTTACATTTTGATATGATAACATGCTTTGATTTTTTAAAAAATATTTTTATATTTTTTATTGTTTTAATTTGCTTTCTCTAACCTTTGGATCTGACTTCTTCAGCTTGGCCAACCTACTTATTTGACAGCGTTACCAATTTGAAAATCACTTTTGTCTAACCCAGTACTAATCTACAATCCATGTCTCACACTTTGATGAATTACAACTAGAAAAAGGAACATAATAAGTTTCATCAGATTTGATCTGTCATTAACTGAATGGTTCCCATTTTAGTGTTTTAAACATTATTATTCTCATTTCCAATTTTTGAAATTAATGAACAAAGTCATGATTCATTAATTCATTCATTGGTATGCCTTGGCTTATAACATATATAATTTATATGATCCTTAATCATCATTATGGACATTTTGTTAAACATAAATTAATCCTCGGATTTTATTTCACATGCTTGATATCACAAGAATTTTAATGAAAACTTGGAACTTTTATTTAGCGTTTTATCCACAAAGATGTGATAAAAGCACTGTACAAGGGGTCCCAACCCAATAGCAACATTCAAATTGAGAAAAGTTTTTAATTTGAAAATGAAAACGGAAACTGTTCCTTATAAAGTATGAGATATCAAACCTGTAAGTCAGTGCGAGTAAGTTGAGAAATTGTGAGTTAAGAGCCATTGACACAACAGGGCTCAAATCAGGGACCTATAGGTTCAGTGGCATGTCATAAGACCATAAAACTTCGTATCTTAAAACATCAAATTAGAATTTCTTAACTCTGCATCATTGAAAGATGGAAGTTGCTTTGTTTATTATATTTTTTTAGTTGAATGACAAATACATGAGGATAATAATTTGATTTGTTTTGCAATGCTTACTCACTGGTTGTGGCTTCAGCATTTTTTAAATTTTTTTTTTGTCAGTGATTGTCTAATCTCAGCTGGTAATTCTGAGTCAACCTGGTATTCTCAAGTTACCAGCCGAGGTTACACAATTTCTGGTCACGCACTGCATGTCTGCATCACTTAATCAATACTACACCAAGCTCATGTTTGTACAAATAATCTTCGAATTTTTTTTCTTGCGTTCATTACTACTTGGTCGCTTTGCTTAAAAGTTTTTTTGCAGTAATGTTAACCCTGTTTAAAATGCATTTTTTTTCTCATTTATGTCTTGAAAAATACAATTAAAACCAGGTTTGTGGGATTTTATAGCTTTAGTTAAAATGGATATAGCCGGCTTACTTTTAACATCCAGTTGTAATAGTATCAATGTTCCATATTGTAATCTATGTTTGTGTGTGTGTATGTGTGAGAGAGTGCATGTTTGTGTCTGTGTCTGGGTATGAATGTGTGTGTGTGTGTGTGTGTGTGAGAGAGAGAGAGAGAGAGAGAGAGAGAGAGAGAGAGAGAGTGCATGATTTATACCTCCAATAGTACATACGGCAGGTGCATTATATGGTGAATGTAGGTATCTGTTGTCTTTACAGATAGTATGGTTCTTACTGAAGAGGGCATGATTTTTTTTTTAAAGGCTTATTGAATATTGTCTCATGAATCAAGTTTTTGGTGTTTTTGCATCCATTTGTTGTACATGAATTGGTTGCTCAATTTTTCTGATGATGGCATGTGACTGGCATGAATCTGGAGTTGAATGGTTTGAGTATTACTTCAGGTACTGAATAAGTGAGGGGTCAGTACCTAATGTGATATTCTAATCATTAACACCCTTATCTGCATGATGATGTTTTAGGCCATGGTGATGCAATCTCTCGTGCATTGGCATCGTGACTTTTCGTGTGTCATTTATTTTGGTCTAACTGTTGTACAGTTTCTTGACATAAGGACTGGGTTTGGTGGTGTCAAGTTTTGAATTTGAAAATGAAAACTGAAACTGTTCCATTAAAATAAGTTGGCTTTTTTGTCCGGCTGATTTTACTATTTAGTTAAAGTGGTCCTTGGTTATCATTTTCTATAACACTTTTAAAAGTGAACTTTCCTGATTTTCAACTGTTTGACTATCTGTCAGAAGCCAATTGTTCACAGTAAACAGCAAGCTTTGATATACCCTCTATTAATAGTTTGTTTGGTTTGTATTTTTTTTCTTTTTACTGTTTGTTTCAATTGATGTTAATCTAGGTCATACGGTTTTCTCATTTGAATTAGAGATTGATGTGTTAGGAGTTTTCTGTTTTGTAGGGAAGTTGAAACAGGTAATTTTTATTTAAGTTACGGACTTTTGAATTATATTTATATAGAAGTTTTCAGTGTATTTGACTAAACAATTAGATTGACGTTGTTTAACTACTGTAATGTACTAAACTGTTCAACGTTACATCAATGTTTATATTTTGCAGTTCAACTGAGGGAGGAAGCGTTGAAGGGAGCTGAAGCTGAAATTGCCAAGCTCAACTCAAGTAAAGAAGCAAAAGTTGATAAGTAAGGGAATGCAGTATCATTTTAATAAGTTTTATTGATGTTATTATCAAATGACAAAATATTTGTCCGAAAAGCAATTGAAAACTGCAAAGGATATAACAGTATTGTTTAATTGAGAGGCAATGTTCATTAATGTATGTTATTTTAACTGTTGTGAAAGTAATTCTATCATGAGAATTTATGAGTGATATTAATTTAATTTGTTACAATCTAGATCATTGAAACCGTTATGAGATTTAAAGTATAAGTTTTATTATGTTAAATCAACTGATTTAACTCTTATTTCGTTTGACTTGGTTTATTCATCAGTTTTTAAATCGCTAGAGTATTTGAATGAAGTTTGATAAAAATGAAATTTACTATGGTGATTTTTGATTTTTCATCAACAGAACATTGATGCATAACATGGTTCTGACTTGGCTCACTTCACCAGAGAAGAAGAGGCAGGAAATTGTACAGTTAATTGGTCATATCTTAGATTTCAGTCCTGATGACTTTTCAAAGGTATGTGGCATTGCCTTACTTGGTTGAAATTTAGGTCAAATGTTAAGTGAAAAAGATAGTAAATTTCATAAGAAATTTTCTGATATTTCTGTCATTGATTAAAAAAATATTGTCAAAATTCTTTGTTCTATTCTTTTTTTCTTTGACAGAGACAATCTTTTCACAATAAAAATCAAAATCAAAATAAATACACAGTATAAATCGACAGTATAAAATGTGCTGACTGTTTTGTCACTTATAAGGTAGGGGCCCGAATTTCGACACCCTCTGCGCTCGATTTGTTTTCAAGCTATTGACGTGCAGTTTGTACCATCAAATAGATAAATGAATTTTCTTTAATGTCATATAGATTAATATGTTCTACCTGTCCATTTACGTTCGCAATTTTCATTCTTTGAGATGTGTAATTTTTTTTCTGATGGTGGCCCTAATTTCGCCACTCTAGTGTCTCTACTTTCCACACCTACGTCTGTGTTCTACACATGCAGTGACGTATCCTAATTTGGATAAAAAGTCCACTGCTCATTTCTCTCAGTCTTATTTCAATATATTATATCTTTACCTCACCAAAGTGATAAATCATGATATAAAGTGAGATAATTTGTCCTTAAGTATGCATTACCTCTTCTTTTTGTTCTCTCTCTCTCTCTCTCTCTCTCTCTCTCTCTCTCTCTCTCTCTCTCTCTCTCTCTCTCTCTCTCTCTCTCTCTCTCACATACACACATTCACACACACGCACACACACATTTTATATATGTGCAAATGGCCACAATGTTCAATTATTTTACACAGGATTCTTTGTAATTTAACTGTAAACAGATACATTAATGACCCTCTATCTCAAAGCGGTGTTATGTCGGCGAGAAACATTGATTTTGAAGTTGAAATTACAAAAGTTGATTTGAATTGATTTGGCCCAATGGAGAGAATGGATGTAGTTTATTATTATTTTTTTATAACCTGCTTTAGGCTTGGGGGGCCTGATAGCTCATTCACACGTGCTTCACACGCAAATGGACCGTGATCGTACATTTTTTAATTGGCGGATGTTGAAGCGGATTTCGTGAACCGTAAGTTTACTCATGAAAAAACTAAATTTTCTATCCGTTTTTTAATCTGAAAGTAAGTAAAACAGAAAGAAAATTTATTGACGTTTAAGATGACATCGATGTTTTTATGTTCGAAAACATAAATTTAGCTGAAAAACAGGTTTGAAAGCAGACTCTCTAAAAGGGCCAAATTTGGGCTTCTTACCTTAGTTACTTTTTTATATTTTTTTCTCTTCAATTTTATTAGTTTACATTTTTACACATGTGTATGAACTTGCTGAGATGAATTTCAAACAAAATAAAGTTTACTTATATTAATCTAACTATTGTCAGATTGAATCGGCTCACAGTCAGGATAATCTATGGATTGGTTTCTTCAAACGTTCTGCACCAAAGTCTACCCCAACAACACCCAGTAAAGTTGATCAGGTACTTCCAATACCTCTGATAAGGTCCAGAAGCTAGTATGATGATTAAGATACTCTTTTATAGTTCAAAATGTTGCAGGTTCAAAATCCATGTCAAGTTTTTAAAATTTTTCTTCACAATCTCAATTGTTTTGAAGTTTCACATTTTATAACCTTAAATTTATTAATGTTGTAATATTTAATCACAAGTGACTTTTTATTTATCCTCCAGCTAACTCATTCTTTTCACTCTTAAATGTTAAATTGAAAATAATTATCAGTGTAAAATCATTCCACTAATATGGAAAGCTTTAAAGTGTAACCTTGGAGTCAAAGTTAAACAATTTTTAATAGGAGCGTTATAGTTTGATATTGCATTTTTTTTGTTGTAATTGTTATATCTTTTCAGACTTGAAAGATTTATTTACCTTAATCGATAATAATGATTAGTGCATAACATTTACCTTTCCCTCTTACTTTCAGTCATTTTCCCAACTGTTTGTGAAATTCCTGGAGAAGGAGTCGTCACCTGCTCCAGCTCCAGTTCAATTGCCTGTGGAGGCAATGGCAGCAGAAGCACAACAGCGACACAAAACCACATTTAATCCATTTATGGCTCCACGACATGTGACACATGGGAACGAGGGTCTGGGTTCATCATCTGGCCCTTCCTCCCATCTTCTAATTCCTCAGGATAACCCTCATCCTTCCCCTCTGTTTGCACCCGTCACCAGTGTTTCCAGGGCAGGAGAGAGCGCCATCTTGAAAGATGTTTTAGACTGGAAAAGGTGACCCATGGCACCTCGTTAGTTGTTTTTATTTTGTGTTTTACAGAATCATGACTGATGTAAAATTGACAACTGTACATAGTTAATCAAGTGGCTGTATGTAATTTATTTATTTCTTGTTTGGGGAAAAAAAACTGTAGACAACATTACTAGAGGGATTTAAATTTTGCACTGCTATTGTGTAAGATTAGGGTGTTTTCTGAAAAATACATACTGCAATTAAATATGGAGAAAGCATTAACAAGTTATAGGTTCAAATCATATTCTAAGTCAACATCAGTGTAATTCATGAATATTTACTTTTACATCATCATACTTTTTTCAGTATTCTGTCGACCATTTGTGGTGGGTGAAGATCCCTTCAGGGCAGATGAATGTCTACATTGTCCCTGAGGTTTTAACTCTAACAGTCTTTTTATGTTTTTTTTATTCTGTCCCCCTATATCACTTTTCATTTCCATACAATTTTCTGTCCTTGTTTATGAAAAAAAATAAATGGTTTTGTCTTGGCCATGCATTGGATCTTTTGTCAGTATGATTGTAAGGGACAGTAAGATGTATGTTCCCCCCTCTCCTCTTCCTCTCGAGAGATAATATTCCGTTCACAAATGTTAACTCTCTTTTTTGGTATAACCTTTTTAGAAAGGATCCTTTTACTGTCTTAAGAAAACTAATCCCCTTTGTTTTACTTTTTCTCTGGTGTTAGCACTGATAGTCTCTTGACTATTCCATCATCTACTACATTACTGACATTGATATGACCAAAAAGTTGTTTACATTTTAAAACTATTGATTTTTTTGTTGTTGTTAATATATCATGTTAAGATCACGAAAGTACCCTGAACATCAATTAAATTGCTGCAAATCTATGTTTTCAGATTTTGTAAAGGGCAATATCCGATTTACGTATATCCTCGATTATATTAGTAAATTTATTGCTTACCATGCTAAGCATGGGGGTGAGGGGCCTTGGATAATCTTTACATTTGAACGTCTGGTACCAACTTAGAGATTATAAGAATACAATATACATATCGATTTGTAAGCAATAGAGATTTTAAAAAAAATATTCCATAACATTAGATTAATAAACATGTTGTACAATAATTTGAGGGTCAGTTTTTCTATACTTGTTATAGTCAGTCTACTTTTATTTACTCTCGCCATATGATACTCATATTGTTCCTGTGTATAGTTCTGACTTCAGAAAGGCACCATTATTTTTCAGGATGTAAGTTTGAGAAATAGCAGGGTTGTGTGAAATGATATAATATTATGTAAATTGGCATTTATTACTTTAACTTTTATGCTGTATTCTCGAAAAATAAAATGTTTCAAATCAATAAACTTACTATTGTTTGTCTCTTTCCTTGACTCTGGGTGGAATTACTCTCAGGATGAGGGAATGTTTTCTCCATGAACTCAGGGAGATATAAAATGTCCGTCCTCACCGTTTCTTCTATCCACCTATATATCTTATTATCTTTCTTGTGGCTTTATATTCTTAGAGAGATCACTCTGGTTGACTTGTTGCAGGGGAATGTTAGCTTCCCTCCCATGATGGGCAGGAGGTCACTTACGTATATATATAATTTTTTTTTCTCCTGGGTTGAGTTCTGTCTATGTCTAAGAATGGGATTAATTGACTTGTCCTGGCCCCTGCCACAGTAATTGGCTGAGAGGGAAACAGTCAACTGTATAGTATCAGTTTTGCGAGATGGTATTTTTTTTTCCCTTGTAAATAATGTTATATACTGATAGCAATAGTTATATTTTTTTGTTTTGAACATAATCTTGTACACATTTGAGTGGGACCCTGTGCTGGTATCTGGATGAGGAGACTTTAAGGTGCAACAAGTCAACCAGAGTGATCTCAAACCAAAGTACATTGATGGAATATTACTTCTGTTCTCCATTTGAACAATTCCTCTTCATCTTACTTTTTCTTGGGGGCTTCTACTTTGTTTTCTATACATTTTTTTTTTTTACTTCTTTTTATTTTATACATTTTTTTTACTATCTCATTTTCTTCCCTTTTACTGGTGCTAATATGTGTCGCAAGTGCCGTAAAACCCTTTAAAAAAAAACAAAACAAACAAATAAAATGTTAGCTTCCCGAGTTCTGCTATCTCTTTTATCAATTCTCTTCATGATGAGTTCTTTCACTAGAATGAGACCATTTTTATGATACTGTGCTTTAATTGCATAACTGTTGTTTTGACCTTTTTAAGCGACACAAAAACATACACAGTAATTTTCCAAGTTTTGATTGTCAGATAGAGGATTTTTTTATCTCACTAATTTAATAGCACAGTCTATAGTAAACCATGACTTTTTCATATGGATTGAATGTATCTTTACTTAGCAGAAATATGGTTTGTTAAAATTTTCAGTTACGGAATGTGAACACAGTAGATTTAGACATCTTCAAGGGAAGATTATCAAACAGCTTCAGCCTAAACACCAACAATGATTACCACATTCAACAACTCTCTCCACACTGGAATACAAATACTCAGAATTGGGTCAATTTTGAGTAAAATTCAGATTCAGATTGAGAGGCACACAACACTGTTGATTTGGTTTTATCCAGGGTCTTCTTGGTCGTTTGATGAGAGGGAGCCAAAGAAATGGATTAATCTTATCTTTGTAATGGATATATATCTCCTCTATAGAAACCATATTTTATTATTTAGTTTATCTGATAAGAGACGCACTGCATGGATATATTGCTCTTTTGGTGTTGCCTTCTCTTCTTTTTTCTTTAAACTTTATATAAACGTATATGATTGTGGATCATTTGACAGAAATCGTCACATAAATGGGTGTTTATTTATGTAAAATATTTGTTAAAATCATATTATTTATTTGTGATTTTATTCTTAGTAATTATAAATGTATTTTTAGGCACCATTTGAGTTTATCCCTTTTTGTGGCTAGATTTGTAATTTTGTTCCTCCCAGCTTCAACTCCCACTGGTACCCCGTCTTCCATAGTCCCAAGTTCATTTCCCTCCGATATCCTCTTCCCATAGTCCCAGGTTGACTCCTAACTGGTGTCCACTTCCCCAAGTCCTTGGTTCACTCCACACTGCTGACTACTTCGCATAACTTTGGAAGGTTTCGGAAAAAATGAAGTATTCTTCTGGGTTCACTCGCCACTGATGTCCAAATCCCATATTCCCGGCTTTACTCTCCACAGGTCACACCTCCCATAGCCACAGGTTCATTCCCCATTAGTGCCCACCTATAGTCTCAGGTTCATTCCCCTCTGGTGCCCACCTCCCATAGTCCAGCTTCAATTCCCGTTGGTATCCATCTCCCATAGTCCCAGGTTCACTTCCCTTTGATATCCTCCCATAGCCCCAGGCTCACTCCCCACTGGTGTCCACTTCCCATAACTTTGTTGTTTGTTTTGTTTGTTTTTAAGGGTTTTACAGCGCTTGCAACACATTTAGGTCATATTAGCGCCAGTAAAAAGGAAGAAAATGGGATAGTAAAAACATTCAAGGCGTACAATTAAAAGGAAATGAGGAAAATGTAAGACAAGGGGAAAAGGTTCAAATAGGGAACAGATGTAGATTCCAAGAGCACACAATCAGTGTACTTAGTTTGAAACCACCTAAAAGTCTCACCCAGACACAAGCACAAGTCCCCACTGAGAGGAATACACTCAAATGTTTACAAATCATATGTTAAGAATAAAACAAAATAACAGTACATAATAGAGTGATGATTTACAAGGAAAAAATATCATCTCCCAAAACTAACTATATAATTGACTGTTTCCTTCCCGCTAGGGTATCTCTGGCCAGGGCCAGGACAAAATCAAGTTTGTTTTTAATTTTTTAATTTTTTTTTAAGGGTTTTACGGCGCGTGCAACACATTTATGTTATATCAGCGCCAGTAAAAAGGAAGAAAATGGGATAGTAAAAAGTTCTAGAATTACAATTAAAGCACCCAAGAAAAAGTAAGACATAGGGGAACTGGGAACAGATAGGGATCAGATGTAGATTCCAAGAGCATACCACCAATGCACTTAGTTTGAGATCACCTATAAGTCTCATCTAGACACAAGCACAAAATCCAACAAAGAGGAATACACTCAAAAGCTTGCATTATATACATTAAAAATAACAAATATAATAACACATAAAAGAGAGATGATTTACAAGGAAAAAAATATCATCTCCCAAAACAATAACTATGCATTTGACTGTTTCCCTCCCAGCTAGGACTCCGGCCAGGGTCGGGACAAAACCGAGCAATCTCACACCAAGACAAAGACAGAAAGCAAGTTGGAAAACAGATATAAGGGGATAGAAGACACGGTAAGTACCTCCCTGCCCACTGTGGAGGTAGGGAACCCCACCCAGACAAAACCAAGTAAAATCATTCCAAGACAAAGACAGAAAACATGGCGGAAAACAGATATAGTGGGATAGAAGACACCGTAAGTGCCTCACTGCCCACTATGGGAGGTCAGGAACCCCACCCAGATAACTTTGCTGGGTTTCGTCTGGCAGCTACGGATTTCGTAAAAAAAAGAAAAATCCTAGATTCTGGTGTGCCCTGTTATAGACCAATGGTCATTGTTATGTCAACACGTCGTATTCCATATTTAACTTCTAGGCCACAATTCAAATTTAAAGCAGGTTAGAAGCAACTTTTTCCAACGTTTGGGGTGTGAATTTTTTAATATTTTTTTTTCTTAAAACAATATGTTCAAAAATAAAATTCCCTTTTCAGTCTCAGGCAGAGCTTTCCTGACCGATATACATATACATTTAAAACCGACTGTTGCCTTTCCAAAAGATATATGAAAAATATTCTGTTAAACAACATAATCATCCTTTTAGGGGATTATACTTAAAGACATAGACCACTCTACTCTCTTGTTTTTTGTTTTTTTTTACAAAGTACAAACTAATGTTTTGTTTTTGGTTTGACTTTTTTCTCTCCTTCATTTCGACTGGTACAACTTTTTATTTACTCAAAGATCATAGTGACCAGAAAAAGGAGATAACAGTAATAGACCAATTAAAAGAAAGGATATCAGTTCAATTAATGATAGGTGGTAGATAGTTTTGACAATGTTCTCTTGTCTAGAACATGAAGTGGCAGGTACAGAATCTCAACTTACTAATTTAGGGCTTTTGTGACCGTGTTAGGCCATTTCAATGCACTGAGAAAGGGAGATGGATGGAAGGCAAAAGAAAGGACAGATTAATAAAGTGAAAAACAGTGAAACTGTATAAATGGTTAAATCAAATGAATTGATAGCCCGGAAAGATTTTTTTTCTTTTGTTATTAACAATTAACGAACTGTTAATGATTCTAATGAACCCAATAATGCTGCTATATAAAAAGAAATTCTTCCGTTTCCATATTTTTAAAATTTGTTCTTTCTTTTAAAAAAATAATGAATTACATTTTCTTGATGTCACATACTTTAGCTCCAACTGAACTGTAGCTTTATTTAATAGTATAATCACATCACTTTATGACTTAAGAAAAGTAATGCATTTATGGTAGAAAATTCCAATATTCATGGCAACCATTCTCCATAATATATACATTTTTTCTTCATTTCTTGTCACAGTGCTTAGAGATAAGAATATCTAAACCGAAAAAAGATTAAGTCCCTTGTATTTCAGTTTCATCGATTTGTACTATTTAAAGCAAGTTCTTCAATGCTTGTAAAGTAAGAGAATGGTAAAATAAAAGATAAAGGGGACTTGTTCAATGAAAGTATGAGAGTAGAACCCAGTGATAAACTAATGTGACCATTATAAGATCACCGAAAGTCCATGAGATTCCAGCACAAAATCTCCCCCTCCTTCTTCCTGAAAAGGACACAGATAAATTGTTTCCAAGAGTAAATCCTCAAGGAAGACAAATGTCATCTCCCACAGCAAAAGAAATGCAAATTCTCATCCAACTACCAGCTCCCCTCCCCCCTCAGCGAATCAAAGCACTGCTTGTTTCTTTCCTGACAAAGGCAGAAACCACATGAAAGGGATCAACAGACAGTGTTATTCAACTAAACGTAGAATATGGTCGTTTATAACAGCACAAAGGTCTGAAATAAATACAGAACTCGCTGGATGCTAGCATGCCCTGCAATACGACACATTGGAGCTAGGTGACCGAATGTATTGGTTACCTCCCATGACCATTGGATTTCGGAATGCTCAGATTCTAGCGGCTTTTTGGCCCTAGAGCATGCTAGAATCCAGCAAGTACTTTATCTAAGACTAAGTGCTTTAGAAATGAATAAATGCATCACAAAAATATAAATACTAAAAAAAAGGTCTTCGTTAGGCCAAAGGACTCCATCCAGGACAAAACAAAACGACTCATTCCTGGACAAAGACATATAAAAACAAAACAAACAAAAAACAATGCAATTTCAAATTTCATCTTACGAATGACTAGATTTTATTTTAAACAAATCATTTTAAATATCGTTTATCTCTAATCAATCAAGTGAATACTTCCAGGGATCATTTTGTCGGTGTCTTACTGAATGGAGGTCCTCGACTTCCTCTTCAGAGAGGCCAACCCTTGCTGTCTCTTCTATCTTTAGGACTTTTATAATGCTTGCAAAATTCTTAGATTCCAGGAAAAAGGAAGCTGGTGGGAAAGTCAAAAGGTTGTAGGCCTCAACTTAAAAGTTTGTTTGTTTTTAAGGGTTTTTCGGCGCTTGCAACACATTTAGGTTAAATCAGCGCCAGTAAAAAGGAAGAAAATGGGATAGTAAAAGGTTCTAGAATAACAATTAAAGCCCTCAAGAAAAAGTAAGACATAGGGGAACTGGGAACAAATAGGGATCAGATGTAGATTCCAAGAGCATACCACCAATGTACTTAGTTTGAGATCACCTATAAGTCTCATCCGGACACAAGCACAAAATCCAACAAAGAGGAATATACTCAAATGCTTACATCATGCATTCAAAATAACAAATATAATAATACATAATAGAGAGATGATTTACAAGGAAAAAAATATCATCTCCCAAAACAATAACCATACATTTAACTGTACCCCCCCCCCCCCCTCCCCCAGCTAGGACTCCGCCAGGGCCAGGACAAAACCAAGTAATCTCATTCCAAGACAAAGACAGAAAGCATGTTGGAAAACAGATATAAGGGGATAGAAGACACAGTTTGTACCCCCTGCCCACTATGGGAGGTCAGGAACCCCACCCAGTCAACTTAAAAGCAACCAGGAACAAGGAAGATACACGAAGACTAGTTAAGTGTGAATAAGAAGCACAGTGCACCTCGGTTACTCGGTAAATAATGTGGAAATGTTTTGTTACATTTCAATGTGGTACTAAATTATAATTTCCAAAATGGATCAATAAGTATATCTTCTGTTATCTTACAACAAAGTCGTTGGGATTGGAGATCAATGTCCATTAAAGAAAAAATGTCACCTACTTGAAAATATTTAATGTTGATAAAAATAAATGAATTGTCACAAGTATCATGATACTTAACCCCTCATTGACTGGGTTAATAGGTTAAAATTAATGGGCCATCTCACCACATTTCTCCCCCTACCCTAAGGTTTTCCATCTCAGAAATGCACTCTTCTTGCTTCCATGAGTCACTCTTCATCCTCGACAATTTTCATTGTCAATGATACTTATATGCACTCAACCTCGAGTATGCAAAGAAAGACAAAATCATCCCACTACGATGTTACTGTGACTGCTGCTGACACTGAGTCAAGCCACTGCTTGCAATACACTCACTACACAAAGACAGAGAGCAACATTGAAAAGGAACACAGAAATGGGTGATAGAAGACATAGTAAGTGACCTCCCTGCCAACCGTGAAAGGGCCTGTTATCCCAAGGTTTTAATATTAATGCCTTTACAACAAAGTTTACAATAAGCTTCACTGGGCACATGCCGCTTAATAAACACTTTAAAATCAACATCATGTAAACACGAATTTGAAAGTAATATTTTCAGGAATCACTTCAGGGGGAAAAAACCTTTTGGACTAGATATCAAGATTCACGGACAAGGACAGAGTTCTATGATTGAGCTCTTTCTGCAGTTTCCACAGAAAGGTTACATTACTTATATCTAGTACCTAGACCTCTACCTCTTTCTACAATTTTCACAGAATGTGGGTTTACATTACTTATATCAAGTTCCCTAGGCCTTTACCTCTTTCTACAATTTTCACAGAATGTGGGTTTACATTACTTATATCTAGTTCCCTAGGCCTTTACCTCTTTCTACAATTTTCACAGAATGTGGGTTTATATTACTTATATCTAGTTCCCTAGGCCTTTACCTCTTTCTACAATTTTCACAGAATGTGGGTTTACATTACTTATATCTAGTACCTAGACCTCGACGTCTAGTCTAAATTCATTCACCAAACTAAGAAAAATCCTTTAGAATGAAAGCAAAAAGAAAATAAATAGAAATCTTTACCATCTAGAGATGGATCTGTATCTGAAATTTCGCAAAGACACAAGAACAATGGGAAAAAAAATTGGCTCGCTTCAGATTCACAAGCTGTCTTTCAAACAATGATATGTGATAAGAAAATAAGCACACATGAGTATAAAAGCTGTTGTGGCAATCAATACCTATCCACCTAAATGTATGAATAAACAGAAAAAGGATGGTACCATCTAGCAAATAATTGGTGTCGATACGTCCAAATTGTTATAATTAGTCTTTGTCCAAAGCATTTTCACATATTTTTTGGTCAAAATTAATTTCCAATTTTGTTTTGTTTTTCAATATATTTTTTCCCAGTTTTCAATGTCTTAAAATATATGTTCAAAATTCCAGGTTTTCCCAGTTGTGTGAAGAGACAACAATTGACCTCCCTGGCCAATAAGGTGTGTCAAGGACCCACCAACCAAGAACTGGGACTGAAAGCTGCATGGAAGAGGACAATCGATATAGGGCTTAGGGTCATAAGGAAGACATGAATTGACTTTAACAATATATCAATCGGATGGGGGAGTTTCAGCTACTTATTCGATTTCCTCGTCATAGTTATAAAGCTCATAAGAAATTTATCAAAAAAAAAAAAAATAAATAAAAAAAACCCAAAAAAAAAAAAATAAAAAATAAAAAAAAAAAAAAAAAAAAAATATATATATATATATATATATATATATATATATATATATATATATATATATATATATATATATATATATATATATATATATATATATATATATATATATATATATTGTTGAGAAAAGATCACAATTTTTAAATGTGTTCTGAAATGAGAAGATAATGAAGTTTTTCCTTTACTCTTTCTATTTTTTTGCTCTTTAACCCTTTATAAAACTAGCCATGTTCAAAGGGTTTGAAGATGCTTGTACACTTTGAGTTTCAGGCCTAGTGGAATATTCTAAAGATAATAGACGAGCGTCTAGACATACTAAGCATTCCAGACAAAGAAAGGTAAATTTAGCTGAAACAGAGAAACGGAAACTAAGAGCAATATATCTGTGCGTCTAGTATGTGACAAGCCAAAAATCTCATCTAGAGGCAGGCACAGGACCTCAACCAAAAGGGACACAATCATGTATGTGTAAACATATAATAACAATAAGCTGCAGAGGAATGGTTTTCAAGGAATAAAATATCTCAAAAAGGTTAAATACATCTGTTTCCCTTTCATTGAAAGACCCATGGCCAAGCCAAGATGAAAAAAAAAAGTCTCAATCCAGAAAAAGAACATAAAGCGACAAGAAAAGAACAAATTGTTGAGGATAGATGAGATAGCAACATTCTCCACCGATGTAGAACCCACTGGGCAAAACAGCTAAGATTTCCTGATCCTCAGCAGAATTTCATCCATTGTATAAATGCATTTTTGAATCTTTCCTTAAATATTCTGATCTAACCGAATTCCATCTATATTTTCACATGTGCAGTAAATGGGGATTTTTATTGGAGTTTTTGGTCAAGCCATGTGTAAAATTTGTCTGACCTCTGTACACACAGACACTCTCACTTTCTCTCTCTCTCTATCTCACGCAAACACACATACACACAAATATCCGTTTAGATTATTCAATTAATGCCAATAAATCTCTACAGAATCTTATAACATCAAGCAGTTTATCAACTATTCAAAAATTGAATGGCTGATGCATATAGACATATTTGAAAAAGATAAAAAATAAGAATTTTTTCTCTGCACATTCCAAGCAAGGGAAATGAAGTACAATCACATGAGTGAGGCACGTTGTTAATGAAACAATTATGGCAAAACAGGGGAGATAATGGCAAGGAAATAATGTTATGTGGTTGGAAAAGGACCAATAAGTAATTTTTTATTCATTGTGCAATACTTGCGCCCTACACTCATTGAACTAAGTTTATACAAAAATGGATTTCAATGAACAAAACAATTATATTCCAATTATTTCTTCTTTTTTTCCCCCATCTTTTGGGAAAGCATTGGTTTAACACATTTGTGTGCTGATTTGGCAAAACCCGTCAGATGTCTCATGACCTAGTTTTGAAGATATGAACGAATAAAGGTGAAAAATTGTTATCTGCAGATAAATTTCGTTTTTTCACTTCATCGTTTATATTATCCAACCAACTAAATTCTCATGAAAGATTTTACAATTTGAAGCTTATAGATAATTTAAGGAAATCATTTTCTGAGTACTATCAAAGCGAAATACTTTCAAAATTGACTCTATGGTAGAGGATTTCAATTCAGCACTCAGAAACAAAACTTTAACCAAACCCCAGCATATTACATATTATTCTTTTTGGCATTGTTCTCTGTTTGAAATGCAAGTCAGTGCGCATGAATATAAGCTACCATTGAGTCAGTCAAACGACTGTATAGCTGAAAAACAAAACAAGAAATGTGATAAGCAATAGTCGAACATTCCATTCACTGTCCTGTGTGAAATAGTGTCATCAATAAAATCATGAGACTATTGTATTTTTCTTTCAATTATATATCATAATGTACAATATAAGATACCTAAAAGTCAATATAAATATCTGAAAACTAAAATAATATCATGAACAACATAGTCACTATGACTGAGATAGCAGCACAAACCTCCTCCTATTCAAGTATCACGTCACTTAGTCAAGACGGCAAAATAAAAAAAAGGGGGACAAATAAAGATCTTTGGTTTGTGTTACTTTTTATTTTTGAGCATGAATGCGGTGTGCAAGTGCTGTTGTGATGATGATGTAACTATTTTTGAAATTTGTAGTAAATATTTATGTCTTGTCTTTAAAAGCAATTTTCTCTGTTTTTTAAATTGTGAATAACTTTGGCCCTATTTAAAATAATTTTAAAATCCAGACTGTTTGGAAATAGTGCTTCTATTCGAATATGTAATAACATGTGATAAGAATTTTTCAGACACCTGATGGGTTTTGCCAGAACACCGAACATTTTATGTTATTATGGCATCTGCGAGAAATGATATTCTTTCAAAACTTGAGCATTTATATAGCGCAATATCTACTAAATGTGCTCAAAGCGCTTTACTAGGGGTTCCTAGCCATGAGCAACACTTAACATTTAGAATGAGACATGACACCTGTTAGGCGATATTACGATTTTCTTCCAACTAACACAAAGCTATTTAATTGCCAAGTACTCATTTTACACCTAAAAACAGTGAGAAAAAGTGAGTTAAGAGCCTTTTCCGAGGACTAACTAGTTGCCATTTAGAACGGGACTTGCACTCTGAACCTTCAGCTTCAAAGGCAAGTGCCATACCACTAGAACAAATAGCACACATATTTCATTGGTCTTCTGGATTTTTTAAATGAAACGAAAATCTAAGTAGATATGCCAAAACAATCTACTATGGCTACAATGCAGATTATATAATGTATGATATCATGATACTTTTAGCAAGTTTTCTCTAAAATTTCAATAAATTCAGAGTTAGTGGATCTCTAATACAATGCTAGTAAAAGTCAAATACTAGCAAAAAAAACCCCTGAAAAAACTTGAGCTTTTATAAAGTGCATTATGCACTAAACATGCTCAAAGTGCTTTACAAAGGGTCACTGACCAACAGCAACCGGAAACATATAGAACGAGACATGACACCTGTAAGGCGATATTATAATTTTTACAGACGGAGACAACACTGTTAATGGCTAAGTACTCATTTCACACCTGAATACAGCGAGAGAATGTAAGTAAAGAGCCTTTTCCATGGACTCAAATATGTACTGAGCGAGGCTCAAACCCAGAACCTTCTAATCCGAAAGCGAGTGTTATAGTACAAGACCACATAACCACACTATAAAAGAATTCATAAGAAATATGACTACTGTCATAACCAGGTGACATTCGTGGAGCAGAAACAGGTCCTGACAAACTGGCAGGTGAATCCTTATGATCAAATACAATTGTGTGTGTGACAGAGCTAAGGCATGATATCTTTTTAGTAGAATTCGTGATGGGTCAAAGACAATACAGAAACATTTTGTGTCATGACAAAACACACCCACAACTTGGATTTGAGGAATTTCTTGTACTTCGATGACTCAACCGTTTTCCTTTTCCTTTCCTCTTTCCTTGAGATAGCTGTTTACTTTCAGATTCATTAATGTCATCTTCATTGTTGTGTTGCACATCACGATCACCCATTGTACAAGCAAGGATACTCTTTGTACTGCGATAAGATGAAAATCTGCGAACACATTCATTCACATAATCTTCGTATTGTTTGTCAAGTCTTTGTGCTGCTGAAATTTGCTCTTGCCGTGCTGGGATTTCCACAGCTTTAGCACAATCCATTGAGCAGGCCCAGTGTTGGAAAGGTACACATGTATTGCCAAGGTATGGATTTTTAAAAGTGATGACTTTAAAACCTGTAAAGAAAAAAAACATGATTTTGAAATGAATACAAATCATACCGATGCAATAAAATGAAGTAAATTTGTGATATTAACAAAAATTGACAATAGAATTTGCCTTATTTCCTGAAGTGATTGAATCTTCAACTCCGGGAATTTTCAAGGCTAAAGCCACACTTAACCCATTTAATTTTATACTACCCATGAGATTTCAACATTCATTCTCTTAAACCACCCGCTGAGTTTCCAAACTGGTCATCCCAACCTGCCCGTAACCTCCCGATGGAGATATGATTGTTGTATACCTAAAAATGGTGGGAATCATTTTTAAATTTCAATTTAGATTACTCCCAGGTCAAGACAATTAAATAAAATGAAAGTAGCTTTTTACCTGATGAAAATCTGTCAAACGATGTTGTTGCTATGATTTAAAAAATATAACAAAATAAAATTTACACTAGAAAATGGTTATGGCATTTGATAATCTGAATTCCTTGTGGAATAACAACCTTTTAGTTGATGATAATGATGAAAATGTTGATAATGTTGATGAATCAGAAATTGATATTGCCACAAACTTCTTTAATTTTAACCCACTTATCCCTTTTACTTTAAAACTCACTTGATGGTAAAATTATTATTTTTTTACACACAAAGAAAATCAGAACGCCATAATGTCATATATCAAAATAAATGTAAATCTTTCTTCTCTTTTAATATCACTTTGACCGGGGAACCTGTCAATTCCATGAGGGATTATCAAGTACCAGGAGAAGGCAAACACTTCAACCTGGTGGGTCCCCAGGTGGTGGATAAGGGGTAGCTGTGCAACAGCCCGGACCAAATCATGGGAGGCTCTTTGGCAAGGCCGAGTACTCATCAGCCACCCTGTGCTTGGGTTACAACACAAACTGGAGAGATGAACTTCATCAGCCTTGGTTGGCAGGAGAAGGCCACTCTAAACAAACCAAAAATGGTGGAACGGACTCATGAGCCCTGAAAGACAGCCAGTCTAGGAGTGAATCTCTAAACAATCCTGACCCTCCAAGTCTGGGGGTTGAGCATAGGGCAAATGACCCAATCTCAGAAAAAAACATTGTTACAGACACTGACAAAGAAACAAAGAACAATAAGTAAGGTAGGAGAGGAGCAATACCACAGAATTCTGGATCGGCAGTTCATAAATTGATGGAACTGGTGACCCAGGGCACTGTATATATGGCGGGTAATGGTCAACTCCGAGAGGAAGCCAGCAACTAGACACCATTGTCTCTTCTTCAACCCAAACAAAGCATTCTACTGGGAACCTGGAATGTTAGGATACTCTACCAAATAAGCAAGCTAGCACAGGCCACAAATGAAATGAACATTTATCAACTGGACATGATGGCAATATGCGAGTCATGGTGGGTTGGCAATGGCAATAGAATTCTTGCACCAGGCCATACAATTATTTATTCAGGAATTTTAACGGTGTTGCTCTTCTATTATCAAAAAAAGCAAGAAAGACTTACTCTACTACAATGGAAGCCAATGGGGGAATAATTGCTCAAGGCAAGATTCAACTCAAAATATGCTAAATTGACACTAATCATTTCTTATGCCCCACAAGAGGATAAAAGTGAGGACTAGAAAGAAAGCTTTTATGAATCAAACAGTACAAGAGAATCCAAAGCATGATGCACTTATAGTGCTTGGTGACCTAAACGCAAAGGTAGGACGAGATAATGAAATGAGAGAACAAACTTATGGGACAGAAGGTTACTACAAGACACAAATGACAATGGTGAATGACTGATAGAATTCTGTGAAGATAACAACCTAATCATTTAAGGCACCATTTTCAAACATAAAGAAATACACAAGTACTCTTGGACTTCCCTTGATGGTAATACAAAAAAAACAAATCGACCACATTGTGATCAACCAGCTCCTTAATTGCAACTAGAATATGGCATGGTGTATGAAAAATATCACTAAAAAGTACAAAATTCATAATGCATTCATTATATAACACACAGATACAGATGAAAATGAGTCTATATTCTGATCAAGACAAGAAAAAATAACAAAACTTGTTCTAAATAATACACCACTAGTGAAGCGTGTGGTTTAGATGTCTAAAAATGCTGAATTCTTTCCTTGGCTAGAGTCTGTCCTTGGATCCAGTCACTTATTATTAATCTGTTTGGTTTTGTTTCTGCTATTATTCATTTTTGGCACACACTCTTTGACACATTTATCTTAATCTCCTATTTCCAGGTACACTACAACACAACCCAGCACAACAATCCTTTACAGATCTCAGTTTTACATAAAAGAGTGATCAGGAAACTACTTACCACTCCTGCTTAATAGATAGGCTGTGTTACAGTAATAACATATATTGAAGAGGTTATATATGTCAGCAATGTAATCTTTCAGAGCAGGTGTAAAGTTTTGATCAGCAAAAAAATTCTGTTTTGATCCTATGACTTTTTTTGCGGCCCAGAATTGTAGACTTTCATACTTGTTGTAGACCTAAATTTTAAAAAAAAAAGAAGAAAGACTGGTTTTCAAGATGGTGAAAAAAAGGGAATGTGATGAGACCCATTAATACCTGCCAGCATGATGAGCGAACCAGTGCCATATCCCAACAACTTTAGAATGTGTATTTCTCATGTTTACAAGGGGTATCTAGTTAGGCTTTCACTCTCCAATGCGTATTGTCATTGTTTTATTCGTAAACAGTGCTCAAACGCCATTTAACAAAACTAAGAATAAATTTTTAAAAATAAAGTACCAATATGATAATATCGCACAAGAACACAGATGAACACATCAAGTTTTGATTTTAATTAAAATCCATGCAATAATCCTGATGAGCTTTGAATACCCAAATTTTTACTTAAATGCACCAAAATTTACAAGCACTTAAAATTAGTATATCTGCATCTTGCGATATAAAAATATAAACAAAAATCAAAAACAAACAAAAAAACAACCAGGTATTAACCACAATAATATCAAAATTGGATTGATGTTAACAAAAATAACTAATTTTTAAAATGTAAATAAAAAAGTAAAAGAGCTGTTATTGTTTTCCCGGCTATTCCAAAATACTGTTAGACCATAAATATCCATAACTGCCCCCATTTGACTGGCAATGCCTGATATCAGTTAACCTCCACTGACCTCAGACAGTAGCTAACATGGAAGGTTAATGGAACATTGAGAGCTCAATCCACCAATAAACTTCTTTTTGCAGTGGTTTCAAATGAACCACTAATTCCGTGTAGTGTTGGAAACATGTGTTCTGATTGGTCGGTAACAAAGCGATCTCATTGGGAGGAGAAAAAAAAGCATTTTTTATTGGTTAATAGTCAGAGATGACGATGATCGGGTATCAAGCCTGCTATTATTATAATGATTTCGCTAAGTAGGGGTTTTCCTAAAACGTATGTCGCAAATTTGGGTTTTATTACCAATAACATATTGCAAAAAAAAAAATCAGGACCAGAGGTCAATGTCACTATCCAGGGGTTGTCGTTATTCAGGGGTGTCATTATCCAGAGGTTGTAACAGAAATTGAACATTGCAAAATGACCTGGTAATTTTTACGTTTACCTAAAATTAATTTTGACAGATTTGGATTGTGTAAGAAAACAAGTAATTAAAAATGTATTACATATTAAAGGAAGATAATGTCAGAACTGAAAATATACAAAATAATAGTTTCTACTGTAATAACTACAGATCTAAGTATTTCCATCAAGACAGCAGAGACAGTGATGCAACTCTGGGAGTGTTACAACTGTGTTCCTGCTCTGTTGTGAAAACCGTAGGCCATTCATTTAATAGGTATGTGATACACACAGTCGACTGCTTATAAATACAAATCATACAACCCATTGTTTTCCTTGAAAAAAAAATAAAATCAACTGCACCTCCAATCAATAAATATTTACAGTTCCTAGATGATTATCTTCATAAAACCCCAATGTTAATCTGTGTAAAACTTACGGGAGACTCACACACTACAGGAATAATTCGTAGGTTGACATCAGTGTGATACCACATGAAAGTTGATTTGAAGTAATTGTGATTTCCATGACGATGAACTGTTTTGAGACTTTCCAATGTCGCTAAAAATCCTGGTAAAGCATCCAATAGATTGTTGTCTGTATACAGAAATAAAGAGAATGGGAGTTAATCAAAACATGAAAACAACTGATATTTAATAATTCAACTTCATATATTTAAAAAAGTGTCTGAACAGATGTTGGGGATTGTCTTGTAAGCAAGGTAATCAGCAGTATAAAATATCCAGTCATATCCTCTAGTCTAGGAAGAAAGTGTTCTACCACAACATCATCTATGTTGACCAACAAAAAGTAACTTTTAGAGATACATTGTAATTGACTTTACTAGTTCATTGGAACTGACTATTAAACCCACAAGTTGCTAGATGTAGGGGTTTCCAATATCTCCTTAACTGTGCTTATTTATAAATAATATAAAAATGAGCACTCCCAAACGTAAAAGTGATTGAAATTACAATTTAAGACATGCCAGATTTAAGAAAGACTAAAGAAATGATTGTTTCAGTTATTTTCAAAATAACTTGATTAAATATTAAACAAACTATTCGACTTCATATGTCATTTATCTCATCTTTATGGTAGAAAATATAATCTTGAGAAAACATTTTTATCATCACAATAAAACAAAACAAGTAATAAACTTATCTACTGTTTTTTTTGTTTTTGTTTGTTGCTTTAGGTCTCTTCCAACACAATTGAGGTTATATGAGAGACCGCTGAAACAAAAAAACAAGCAATCTAACAAAAATAGTACAAATGTAAATCAAAATCATAACCTAAAGATATCATAAGCTAAATTATACATAACCAAGAACAAGCAGGCAGAAGATTTACAGAAAAAAAAATATCCCCTGTCAAAAATACAATCACAAACCAAAGAAGCAGGATAGGCTAGTAAAGAGAAGAAGAAACGACATCACTATCGGATCGTACACCCATGCGAACATCATAGGTATATGATTCAAGGGTGATGCTCCCATCCAACCACCCGCTTATCTACTGTCATGAAAGCCCTCCAAAATAATAAATAACAATCATATGATGCAAAAATGAAGGTTAAATTATTCCAAAAGCATTCAAATAAAATACAAGCAGTAATATAAATAATTGATACAGGTATTATAAATTGAAATGTCAGCGAGACTGTATGCTAGCAAAGTATAAACTTACCTAATAACAATGTGTGAAGTCGCTTTAAAAATGTAAGAGAATAAGGCAATGACCAGACTGAAAGTTTGTTGTTGGTTAAAGCGAGATGTTCTAGTGAAGCCATCCTGCCAATATCACATGGTAAGCATACAAGGCTGTTGTATTTCAATGACAAGTATTTTACATTGGAGCATTGGAACATCTAGGGAAGTAAAGAGAAGAAGTTAATATTATCGAACATTAAAAAAATATTTTAAAAAAATAAAATATATATATAATATTTAAGAAGTCATAAATTTAAGCCATGCGTATGACCCACATATTTCTTTTAATAATAATAATATATTATATTTGTGAGCACTCTTCCACATCACGAGGAATTGCTCAGAACTCTTTACAGAGACATCAACAAATCAATTTGGAAAATAACAAAGTCTAAAGATGCTTTTTAAACATATCTTCTGATGAAGAATTCTGTATTTCTTTTGGAAGTTTGTTCCAGAGGGTTGGGATGTTTCTAGAAAAGGATCGTTCTTCACATGACATGTAAGAGTTCTTTCCTTGACTGACAATCTATTTTCCATCAGATGACTATGTTTTATCCATTTATTCATTCCTTATTTCATTTCAACCCAGTATTTTTGCTGATGAATAGTTTAAAAGAGTAAAAAAAAAATGCAATGCAAAACCCCTACCCAACGTTAGTGGGTAAAAAAATCTGATATATATCGCATTTTTCTCAAAACGATTATATAATCACCGTAAACATTTTTTGGGACTTGACCATTAAAAAAATTTTAATGCTAGAGCTTTGAAATTTGGAACTAAAATAGCTGATATATTACTACAAATAGCTGGCTACTTTCATTTGGTTTCTATTGAATAGTTTTGGGGTAAAACATATTTTTTCTTTAAATATTGTCCAAAAAGTGAGTAAATTTTATTCACCTTTCAAATTTACAACTATGCTTAAACTTTTTATAACAACTTTAAAAATCAAAATCAAAGAAAAATTCATAAAATGGTGGAGTCCCAAAAAAATTATTTATTTTCCAAGATGGCCACTATTTCCATGGCAATATAGTCGTTTTCATTTATTTATTTTTACCAATATTTTTTTTTACAAGATACCTGATGTATGAACATCACAAATTTGATCAAATAGTCGCAATTAAGGATTTTTGTATTTTTAGTATCGAGACCCCTAAAAGGAAGTTGAAATATCCTTCTTTATTCTTTTCTATCCATCCATATCAAAAGGATATAAAGCAGTATCTTTTTCTTTACACAAAAAGTAAATAGCACATGACATTATTGAATATTGCAGCTTTTGGTTTGGGGTACCTCAAACTAAAATAAGTTAGCAGAAAAAATATGAATAATGCAAAACTAAATCTGAAAAGAATCTTAATTGCTTTTAAAAAACACAGAAACGTATATATAGCAATATCCACTAAACATGCTCAAAGCACTTTACAAAGGTTCCCTGACCAAGAGCAACATGTAGAATGAGACATGATGCCTATGAGACAAAATTAAATTTTTTTCCTACAGAGACAACGCTGTTAATGGCCAAGTACTCATTTTACATCTGAGTATGGTGAGAGAATTTGAGTAAAGAGCTTTTCCAAGGACTCAACTATGTGCCAAGTAAAGATCGAACCCAGGACCTTCCAATCCTAAAGCGAGTGTCATACCACGAGACCACATAGCCGCGTGCAGAAGCATGTGCAACAATGTTCAAAACTGGGCCTTCATGAGGAATTTTCACAAATTTTTAGATTTGGATAAAAAGTTTCTAGTTTTAACAAGTTTGAGTGCTTTCTGTTTTTATAACATAATAAGTTTGTAATGATTTATGCCACAAGTCACAATCTTAGCAGTTTTGTATTTGGGGAATCATAATTTATGCCACAAAGGTTAGATACGATATTCAAAATCATTTGTCCTTCCAAAGTGATCAGTTATAAAGGTAAAAAATATGCATTTGTAGTCATATTGAGCTAGATATTTAATTCTCCTTTGCAATGGTTAAAATACATTTTTGAAGACAACAGTGATGCAGACACGGATGCAGGCACAATAATGGACAGACAGAAACATACCCACATACACACACACAGACTTAATACAAAAAATTTTTAATCTAAAAAAGAGAAAGGAAAATACAATAATAAAGGCTAAATGACAGCGATGTCAGAAGAAAAGTAAAAGGAATCAACTCTGAAAATATTTGAGGTGACTATTTTTTAAAGAGAATTCCTTGCAAGTATTTTCCTAGCTTCACACTAATTTTCTTTCGACAGTAAATATCATTAGGATCAATCACCTCTCTTGGAAGTCTATTGTCATCACCAAACTTGAAAATGCTGTCAAGACTCAAAACTGTGAAGTTGTGTAGATTTAAGTAACGAGTCATAAGAGTTTCTGAAAGGAAAAAGTGATTTTATTGAATTAATTCAATTAAGATGTATTCAAAAAGAAAATACTTATTAAGCTTTCTTTACTATTATACAATTGCCAATATTCCCATGTTGAATTATATGGAATAAAGTATTGGAAAGAAAATAGCTACTGAATTACCATAATAATAATAATAATAATAATAATAATAATAATAATAATAATAATAATAATAATAATAATAATATCAATATAATAATAACTTCAGCTTTCATATCGGGCAATATCCACTAAATGTGCTCAAGTGATTTCCAATGGGTCCCTAAAAAACAGCAACACTTAACATGTCGGATGATAAATGACACCTGTTAGGCGATATTACAAATGCTTTCTCGAACAGAGACAACATTGTTAACAGCCAGGTACTCATTTTACAGATGAGTAAGGTGAGACAATGTGAGTAAAGCACCTTTTCAAAGGACTCAACTATGTGCTGCTCAGAGCAGGACTCGACTCAAGATCTTCCGATACAAAGGTGAGTGTCATACCACTTGACCACATAGCCGCACAATTATAATAATAATAATAATGATGATGATAGTAATAATGTAATAATAATAATAATAATAATAATAATAATAATAATACAGTCCACTCCAGATAATCGCAACACCTTGGGATCAGCGAAAATGTTGCGATTAATCGAAGTTGACTTTCCTGTTCACTATTGCAACATTTTACACACACATATGGTAAACTCAAACCAGTTGTTGTAAATATTGTTCTTAGTCCACCACAGACTGAGCAATTGGATTGAAACAAAAACCATATGGCAGCCCTGTATAGGTTTGCCAACCAAAAGCACTATGATGCAAGCCGACATTTTATCCAGATGTGGATTAACTTTCACTCTTTTGTTCTCAACATTTGTAAGAGTCAATGAGATTAGCCATGATGATACACAATAAGCTCTCACCAAACTCGTTGGTCACAATACACAGTTGTCAATCCCAAAACAAAGAATATCGCTCAGTATCTCTTTACAACTGTCATTATCTACCTGTTGTCAAGACTATGTCCAGCCCCCTCCCCTTCTGGCAGCACTGTTTTGGACAATCTGTCAACTTTTCGAAATATGCTGTGAGATGCCAATTAAAAACCAATACAGTATTCCAATTAGGATAACACGAGGAACCAACTGCTTGATTACATCCTCAGATATTAACCACCTGATGGAAGTAAAGTTGCTTCATTGGAAAAAAGAGAGATTCAATCAAATTATTAATCGGTTTCTCAATCGACAGTCCAGAGTCCTTATCTACCATCTGAACAGCAGCATCCCTGCATAATAAAAGTATATTCACTTTTAAATTTCTTGTATCTCACATAAAGCACCTCTGTCTTATCATCTTTTAGTTTCAGTGTATTCTCGAGATCTCACTCATAAACAACATAATTCAATATTAGATCTAATCATTTCTATAAATTTGATATCCTCTTTGTTATCTTAGGATTATGCTTGTTTTTATAGCCAGCTCCTATGTTTAATATGGTATTATTTTTATTCAATAAATCAAATAAAAGTGCTGAAAAGCAAAAGGCTAAAATTGTAACTTGTTTTAATTTTTTTTTCTTCGAAATTCTACCTCCATATTTTGGGTACTGCTTTGCTTTCTCCCTTTCCATCTCTGTCTTGACTAACTCAAGTAAATGCTTTGGTCGTCTATGCAGCATCACAGACAAAAACCAGAGATCTTGCTGGATGTCCTGTAATGAAACGTGATCAAAGTTAGTAATCACATATGATGAAAAATAATAAAACAATCATCAAATGAATAATTACCATTAAAACAGAAAGTGTTATTCAAATGTACATTATACATTGTCGTCGTAAATTCTTAACTTTATATTTATACATTTTTATGCATGCCACATCTGTAAAGTAATTTCCATTTTTTGGATGATTAAAGTATATTATTATTATTATCATTATCATCATCATTATTATTATTATAATCATCATCATTATCAACTAGTAATTCAGCCATCTCCTTTAGATGAATTTTTTTTAAAAGAAAGAAAGAGAGAAAAAAAAAGAAAAAAAACCCAGAAATTTAGTTAATTCTAACACGCAGCCACAGTAAAAAGTTGCAGATGTCACCAACAACAGGAAAAGTTGGGTTTCGTGAAAATAAAATTCGTGCCTTTTCCCGAAATTTCCCTTCCATGAAATAAATGGAAAGTTAACTTCATTTTAAATACAATACAATAATACACAATTATCTACTTAATATACATAAAATTAAATATTGATCATGCGTGAAGAAGAGAGACAAAGTAGAAACCAAATTTATTATCTAACTATGGGGTAAAAAATAATTTTATAAGAAAGAAGAAAAAAAGTTGAAATGCTGATAGGATCCGGGGCACCTCAATGGATACTTTAAGGCTCATTGCTTTTCCTAAACAAACTCCAGGAACAAAATAAACTTTCTGAATGTCTCTGTGACAATCAGATCACTTCCATTCTAAGCAATTTGACCAGATTGCAAAAACATTGAGCTTATATATGGAATAGCCAGGCAAACTGAGTAATCTACATAAAGAAAATTCCACAAAAATTATACGTATGTAGAACTAGTGCATTTCGAACAGTAAAGAAGATACAAACAGTTTTTTTATCATAAGAATAAGAAATGAGTGCCTGATATAAGAGTGTCATAGGCACAAGCTTGTTTAAACCAAACAAGGAGGCAGCCGTCCAGTTCTTCTAGTCTTGGTGTCTTGAGGTGTTTTCTGCCAGATTTGAACTGTCTATTTCTGATAATGGCATCTTTGTCTTAAAAAAAAACAAGTATACAATATTCCAGATCAAATATAACCCCTGCATTTGTGGTTTAGCCTTCCTCATATTTTCAATTTCAATTATTATCTCAGTCTTTAATTCATTCGAGAAGCATTTCCTTTGGTTAGAAGAAAAAGTAGAAGCCATTTGCCTTTGTCATGTTGGTGTTAGTGTTATATATGAATTAAATTTGTGAATCTAAAACTTGAAGTGGATGAGTATGAATGAGCATCTAAGATTGCAATGAATGAATCACACACCTGACCTACTCATTCTTTGGGTCGAAAAATCTCTTTCTTCTACCTGACTTGCACCACGTTCCTCTTTCTTCATTTTGTTCTTTTTAGAAGCTATTTTATTCAACTTTGTTTATTACTTTACTTTTGACCGTCCACGGTCCACAGCTTCTACTTCTAGCAGCTTGTATCGCTTTGAATAAAAGAAGTGTGAGATGTTAAGCAAAGCAAAGTCAAAGTCTTTATTTATCTAAATTATTTCCACCTGACGCTGTCTGATGAGAATCTGGTGTTGACAGCATGTTAATTTTAAAATATTAAAAACAAAACAAAGCATTGTAACTGTAACAACTTCAATAAATTCGCTCACCACAAGACCCAAGTCTTCAAGAGATTCCAAAGTGTGAAGAGTTGTGCCATTGTCAGCAACGCAAGATACATCAGTTGCACCATTTCCTGGATCAGCTCGTCTCCATATACGTTCTCTCCATTCATACCAGAGAGCCGGTTCGAGTTGAAACCGTCTCAATAAAAGTAATTCAAAGCCTAGAAATGGCTGATTTGTGTCTTCATTGATTTCACGGTCTTGCACTCTCGTCGAAAATTTACTGTTGCGGCTTTGACTGCAGCCCCAGCTCCACAACCGCTGCCCGGTATCTAAACCATTGAATGACTCATTCATTATTCTTTATATTTGGTTCAATTTGGAGAGCTTCTGAGTGAATAGGTTCCCAGAACGGGGATAGCCTACTCTTCTAAAAATGCAACTTGCTCGTACTCATCATAGCAGTCACAGTGGTTGTTTTCATTGACAAACCAAGGGAGAAAACCAGAATAAATAAATAAGGAAACGGAATTATATAAAAGTTGTCTGTCATTAACCATGATTATAACGAAATTCATGATATTCAACACTGAATAAAATACAGCATTTTAACATGAACAATCATTTAAAATTTTCAAAATACTAATTCTTGTATTTTAGAAAATCGCCAAATTTGATAAAATTGTATAATGGTTTTAAATTTAAAATTTTGTTTTGTATTTTTCACTATTGTTTCTTAATTTTATACACGAGGTCAGAGGTGAAGCTTCTCGTCTTTTTGCGTGCAACAAACAAAAATTATGAACCCTGCCGGGAGGTTCAAGCAAGATGATGGGCCCAAATAAAAGAACTAATCGTCGCATAAATAAAACTATCACTGAGGACAGTGATAATTATGCATTTGTGAAACACACAGGTGTTACGGATCTTACTTCGACAAAGGTTGAAAGCTATGATAAACCGAAAACAAGTTTGCTGAGTGCAAAGCCGAGATCAAAATCAAAACGGGCAACTGAGGCCGAGTCTGAGGAAACTGGAGGGATGGGAACCAGTGTTCGTTTAGAAACCAAGCTGTGTTTGCAAAATGACACAAAACAGGGAAAAGAAACTGAACCAAGAATCAAACCGAACAATGTCCCTTCCACTTCCACAGAAGTGCGAACACACAAGGAAACGGATCAAAATGAGTCCCTCATTGGTAGGTGGAATAATTTCTTCTAAACGAAAGAGTGAAAATGGAGAGGCTTCGTGTGGAAACGAAAAGTAAAAAAAGCAGACAATTGTCTGTTTTGTTCCCATACGAAGCCTCTCCATTTTCACTCTTTCGTTTAGTATTTTCCTATCACCGGCTTCTACCGTTTTCTAATAATTTCTTCCAACTTTAACGTTAATCTCGCCTCACACGTTCACTCACTACTCACTCATCATAATAATCATGCTCTACTCTGACTCTACTTCATCATCAAGTCTTCCATTCTTAAAATTAGATTAAAAATAAAGTCTAACATTGATATTTTTATCAAAGAGGAAGAAATATTCTGTTATATGCAGATATCAGACGCACAGCTGATACTAATACCCCAATTTCAGACTTAGACTATCTAGAAGGATTTTTGTTTGTTTAACATTTCGCTGTGATTATCCCCAGACACCAGTCTGGGGATAATGAATTTTCATTATCCCCAGACATATATTTGAAACTCCGCTCTTTTAAACAATTATCCACATTCCAGAATATGGACTGTTTCCACATGCACATAGAAATATGGAAAGTTAATAAAATATCTATAAAAACATAAAATTAAATCAGTTGTTACTACATATATATGCGTCGACTTCGAAGTGGGTGTCATGGCTGAATGGTTTAGTCGTCTGCCCTGGAAGTTGTACCAGAATTGACGTTGTGGGTTCAAATCCTGGTCCCGCCACTTTTTTTTTTTTTTTAATCGTCTTCTTTTTAATAATAATAATAATAATACTTTATTGCATCCCAAAAAGGAAATTTTTTGTACAGACGTGTTATAATTTACACAATAAGATAAAAATACAATGGAAATAGGATGTATATATAAAAAAAAAAAAGGAGCAGCTCTATGCCCAGAGCTGCGCTTTATAATATGAATAATTTCAACACTGTAAAATAGTTAAAACTGTCACTATAAATTGAAAATTGAAAAGATTGCAAAACAAATAAATTAATAAATTAATATTTATATTTTTAAAAAGTAAAAATGAGAAATAATTATATAAAATGATTATTGCTTGTTGTTATAAAGCCTAATACTGGACGGCAGAAACGATTTTCGGTGTCTCTCTGTTTTGGTTGAAATAGAGAAAGGGCGACCACTTCTTTCTGACATAACTGATGGTCTTAGTGGATGATACTGGTCATTTAATATTTTAGTTATTTTATTTATACAAAGTTTCTCGTATAAAAGATCTACATCGTCAACATCATTTATATAGCGTTTAATGGATTTTTTAATATTTGAATTTATTTTGTTCCTTTCCACTGCTAAGCAATTGCCTCCCCAAGCTGTTATACAAAATGACAAAACACTTTCAATTACTGCTCTATAAAATAATGTGCAGAGGGTTTTATGTGAGAGTTTTGATAAAAAATATGTACGTCTGCACATATTATGCCTAATTATTTTCAAGTGTTCATCCCACTTGAGCCTGTCATCAATCGTTACACCAAGGTATTTGTAGTGAGGAACTCGCTGGACGAATTGGTCCTTTAATTTTAACGGTTCTATCAGTTCCTTCACTCTCCTAAAGTCAATCACTAGCTCCTTTGTCTTGCTTATGTTAAGCTCTAGGTGGTGGGCATCACACCAAGACACAAATCTATCAATTTCTTGCCTATAAGCCACTTCGTTGCCATTTGTTATGAGGCCTTGAAGAGCGGTGTCATCTGCAAACTTTATTAAAGGTACACTCAGGTTTTGACTTCTACAGTCATTCGTGTATATTGTGAATAATACAGGGGACAATACACAACCTTGAGGAGCACCAGTATTTGTAGTTATACAGGAAGATTTGTTTTGTCCTAATTGAACATATTGTGCTCTCTCCGTAAGAAATTCGAGCACCCAAGCAATTATATACTTGTTTAAATTCAGACTAGTCAATTTTTGAACAACCAACTGAGGTTGCATTGTATTGAACGCTGAAGAAAAATCTGCAAAAAGCAATCTGCAATAGCTCCTAGCGTGATCTAGATGCCTGTAGATGTTGTTTGTAAACAGTAAAATGGCATCCTCTACGCCACGTCCTGGTTTGTAAGCAAATTGATGACTATCACTCAATGGCATAAACTGATTCCTAATTTTAACAAGAACAAGTTTTTCTAAAGATTTCATGACTATTGAAGTCAATGCAACAGGTCTGAGATCGTTCATAGTTTCAAGTTTTTCTTTTTTTGGAACAGGAATAATTTTTGAAGTTTTCCAAATTTCAGGGATCGAAACGCATTGGAGGGACCAGTTAAAAATATGTGTATAAATGGGGGAAAGCTGATGGGTACATTCTTTTAATAATTTTCCTTTCAATCCATCCGGCCCAGCAGCCTTCCTCTCGTTTAGTTTCGAAAATACGAATCTCGTTTCCTCTTCACTGACCTCAATAGCCATTTCATCTTCCAAAGCCCTGTCTAATTTATGTTTTTCATTTTCAATATCAAATTTGTTTGCTGTGTCGAAACGTGAATAAAATTTATTTAAAGTTTCAATTTCGATATCTTCTGATATAATCGTGGGCTTTGGATTATAGTTAACAGCAGTTTTAAGCCCCCGCCACGTGTCCCGTATATCCCCAGAAGAAAAGCATTTTTCAATTTTATTTTTGTACTTGTCTCTACAACTAGATATTACCCTCTTTATCTCTTTTTGTTTAGTTTTCAGATCTTTTTTGTGTCCACAAGTAAAGAGAGTTTTCTTTTGGTTCAATAAAAGTTTTAGATCTTTTGTTATCCAAGGCTTGTTGTTAGGATAACAGATTTTACAGAACGTTGCAAGGGATGAATGTCCCATCCATCCTCCCCCCACCTCTTTTTTTTTTTTTGAGCGAGTGTATTCTTTTCTCCTTTTTGTTTGGCCTTTTGTTCCGTTTCTGAGCGTGAATTTCTTAAAATTGTTTTTTGTTTTTTTTAAATAATTATTGTTTGTTTTTTTCTCCTCTATCTAACCAGTTGGTCGCTCCCTGAATATTTCTGTTTGCTTTCTAAATATTTATTCTTTTTAGACACTTTTTGAGATCGGAGTGGGGACGAATATGACAATTTACTAGACAGGAACCAAAAGAGAGAGAGAGTTAAAAAAATAAAAGAGGTGGGGGGAGGATGGATGGGACATTCATCCCTTGCAAAGTTCTGTAAAAAGAAGACAGAATTTTTAAAAAAGAGTGGTGGAACCAGGATTTGAACCCACAACGTCGATTCTGGTAAAACTTCCAGGTCTGACGTCTAAACCATTCGGCCATGACGCCCACGTCGAAGTCGACGCATATATTGTGTATATGTAGTAACAACTGATTTAAGTGTTGGTTAATTTTATGTTTTTATAGATATTTTATTGACTCTTCTTATTTCTATGTGCATTTGGAAACATTCCATATTCTGGAATGTGGATAATTGTTTAAAAGAGCGGAGTTTCAAATATGTGTCTGAGAATAACGAATTTTCATTATCCCCAGACAGGTGTCTGGGGATAATCACAGCCTTATATTTTTATTGTCCTGGCTGATACTTAGATAATAGTATTCATGTAATACATGTTATAGAAGCATTTCCTTTAGACTACTGTTATTTTTTATTAACCAACATGTGTAACCTTCGATTGAGTTTTTTAACCTTTTTCTTTCTAACTTGGACTCCCAATTGGATCCCGATTGCTCAATTGGAGGAGCACGCTTCACACATACAGGTTCAGCTTATTACAAGGTTACATCCATCCATTCAATGCTTTGCTCTGAGACGGCCAGGGCCTGTGATTATTATTTGACTCCCTTTTTAGTCTTTACACAATCTGCACGTTTTTATACATTTTATATTGTATCATTTGAGTACTTTTGGATTGTCTATTACATTATCTGCAGCAAAGCATGTCTTAGTTAATATCAGTAAGTTGATTCCGCTTTTTGGTCTCAAATTCCACTTTTTATGTATTCTGATTCCTCTTTGGGGCTATTGCGGGTAGGAGCTTCTACTGCTATAGTTTAGCATCCTATACAAAGGTTAGTAAGCAAATGCTATTGTTTGTATAGTGCTTTAGAAACTTGGATAAACTCTGGCTCCCTAGGCCCTATGGCTCTGAAGGATCATTTTACTTCACAGACGCACACACACAAACGGAGAATGGATGTTTCTCTCTCTCTCTCTCTCTCTCTCTCTCTCTCTCTCTCTCTCTCTCTCTCTCTCTCTCTCTCTCTCTCTCTCTCTCTCTCTCTCCCTGGGTGGGGTTCCTGGCCTCCCATAGTGGGCAGGGAGGTACATACTGTGTCTTCTATCCCCCTATATCTGTTTTCCAACATGCTTTCTTTGTCTTGGAATGAGATTACTTGTTTTTTTTCCCTGGTCCTGGCTGGGAGGGAAACAGTCAAATACATAGTTATTGTTTTGGGAGATGATATTTTTTTCCTTGTAAATCATCTCTCTGTTATGTATTATTATATTTGTTCTAATTTATAATGTAAGCATTTGAGTGTATTCCTCTTAGTGGGGGCCGTGCTTGTGTCCAGATGAGACTTATTGGTGATCTGAAACTAAGAACATTGATGGTATGCTCTTGGAATCTACATTTGATCCCTATTTGTTCCCAGTTCCCCTTTTTCTTGGATGCTTTAATTGTAATTCTAGAACTTTTTACTGTCCCATTTTCTTCCTTTTTACTGGCGCTGATATAACCTAAATGTGTTGCAAGCGCCTTAAAACCCTTAAAAACAAAAAAAAGAAACCTCTCTCTCTCTCTCTCTCTCTCTCTCTCTCTCTCTCTCTCTCTCTCTCTCTCTCTCTCTCTCTCTCTCTCTCTCTCTCTCTCTCTCTCTCTCTCTCTCGTATCATTTTAACACAGGACAATTTTTATGGCCTGATCATTCAAGCTCTCAATATTTTTCACGGAAAATGGAACTTGAATACAACTCTGTGATGTCTTTGAGTCTATTTCTTTACTGGTCTTTGGGGGTGGGGAAGAGGCAGATATTTTAAGGGCAGGGTTGGAAGTGGAAAACTATTTTGTTCTTTCTTATAGAATGGAAAAATGTTTGGTAGTTTAATAGTGGGGTTTGAAGGAAATTATGCCATAACAAGACGGCAGATCTAGGTTACAGTTTATCACTAAATATGCGTTGGTGCTTTATTAAAATTAACTGTCTTTATTTTTTAAACATTTTAAAATTGCTTCTCTTTGGAATTTCTTATTATTATTTGCAATCAAGGCAAAATTAAAAACCTAGCCAACAAAATATAGGAAAGGTTACATTACCCAGTCTGTTCTTTGGTAAAGTGCCCTTTTTTATTTAAAGAAAAGAAAAAGAAAATGCTTGTGATAAACTTGTTGACTTGCCATGAACTGAAATATATTTTTTCTTTATTACTTTTACTTTTGAGACGTCTTAGTCTAAGACCTGAGTCAGAACAAAACTTCTATCAATTTCCTAGGGAAACAGCTGCTGAAAAATGAATTTATCATATTTTGGAAAGATTGCATATTTATTATGATGTTTAACATATATCACGTGTGTGATCAATATCAAAATCAATATTTCTTTTTCTTTATCCTCATTCAGATGAAGATCTACTTTTAGATTCACAATTTAGTAGTCAAGACAATCTTTTGTTAGATTCATCCCAAGATGGTGATATATGTGAAGTGAGATGGGATTACACTTCTCCTGAAACAATGAAGCAACTGAAAAAAAGTAAGTTTACTGTACCTCAATACCAAAGTGTGGTATGGCACGAAGTAAGTCTACAGATCAAGTGGAAACCTTGTTGCCTTGTCATATCAAATAACACAGCTGTTTCTCATGTTCTCTGAAATATTATTCACTTTTGTTGTTGTGTTTGTAATATATCATACGGTTTTTCATCTCAAATAATAATGGTCTCAGTAAGATCAGAATGGGCTCAAATTTCAATTATCTTTAACCAAAAAAAAAAAGAATCTAAGACATTCTAGCATCAGATGCTATAAGTTCTATAAGCAGGCCTCTGGCTTTCATAGATTTGATTTACAGTTGTATCTCTATAATCTGAATATCTGATCTAAGAAGAAAAATAAGGTATGGTTCTATATTTTCTGATTTATCCTCCTTTCTACTCTAATCACCAGGATGTATTTAGCTTCCCCCCACTCCCTCCCTGTTTTATTAGGGGAGAGAGAGACGTCAAATAGGGTGTTTTATAGATATGGTTGGAGTCATTGTCTGCCACTCAGACTTCACCAATTGCAACACAACCACTGGACAGTAAATGCAAGTGTCTTTACTTGACATCCACTGACCAAGCCCTGTATCCATCTTGTTTCTTACTGGTCAGCCTTTGCATAGGGGAGATAATGGTGGTTGAGATTTCATATCATGTAGATAGGCATTAAGTCTCTATTAAATACTAGCTTGTCCCAAAATAGTTGTTGGAGTTCAGAAGAAAAGAATTTTCCGTCACCTCACCAAAGGAGGATTGGAGAATTCTGGATGAGGCAGATTGATTCTATTGTCACTTTTTCGGAAATTCTTTGAGCTTATCAGATGTTTTTTCCCCCTGAACCAATTTAGTCTTTTCTTGACAACTTAACTTTCGTATGAGGAATCCCTCTTTTTATGTTAACTTTCATGTTTTTATTTATAGTAAGATTTTAATTTCAGAAATTTTCAGATTAAAATTTTAATGCTTGGCATGCTTTACAGCATATTGCATAGTTGTTTTGATACGTTTGAGTTGAGTTTTATAGAATGTGTTGAGTAATAATGTCTAAATCATTTTTATAAAAATTTATGACGAAATTGGATTTGGATAATAAAATTCAGGGGAAGTAATTAATTTGCTAGTGAGGATAAAGGGCCTGATCATCATTATCGTTTTATTTTTTTAGGATAAAGGCAAAAGCAAGGCATCTTGGTCAAAAGGGATTGTCATCATTGGAACTTGGGGAAAGATATTTTAGAAATATATTTAATATTTAATCGCAATCGCATTTTAATTCAGAGGAATAAGAACATTTTTGGCCATGGGATAGAAATAAAAGCTTCTGAAAAATTGTTCTTAAGTGTTTAGAAATTATGCTTTGTTTAAGTGTTTGATGAAATGGATCTTTCTCATCTCATTACTCTTATTTCATACTTGTGAAAATATCTGCATTTCCTTTTGTAATAATCAATTTATCTTGACTTTTTTATGAGTCGTTTTGCTGATTCAGTACATTAAACATGTTGTTTTGTTTTTGTGGGAGATAAAAAGAATTTGACATGAAGGGGACGGGGAGCTCCAATCAATTTTTACTGGCTCTAGTGTTATCCCTTATATCCAGATACTCCCTTTCACAGAATTCTGTCAGCTTATATAATTTTCCAGAATGTAAAATCAACAAAATTGAACATTTTTAATCAGAATTTATCTTTAATTATCATATCATTTAGTACAAATGGTGAAGAATACATCTGTCCCATCTCTTTTACCTGGGTTAATGAACATATTTTTTTGTTTGTTCTTTTTCTGTGTAAGAGCATTGGAAAGGGAAATTTGAATGATGCAAGCAGAATCTGACATATCTGCTTTGACGCTACTTCGACTTGTTCAACTTGTGTACATGAACAAGTGAACTTCATATTCCATCTGTTTTATTTCAAACACTTATATTAAGATTATTTTTTTTTTTCTCAGCAAGGGGCAAGTACACAGCACAGGATGTTAAGCGAATTATAGCCAACTTCCCAGATGTGGTGAGTGAAATTATTTTTAAAAAACTTTTTCCCCTCATTAAAACTAGCAGGCTCTGACAAGTTCAATATTGCTGTTTATGTGCTTTGGTGCATTAAAAAAAATAATCTCATCAGCATGATAACAGTGTTTACACACCTTGGTAATCATGAAAATTGCAGGTGGTTGGGAAGCAGAAAAAAAAAATAAAGCATTAAGCTGAACAGATATTCAGATATAGTTATCAAGGTTGCCAATCTTCCGTATATTTACAGAATTCTGTATGTTATAATTATAAGCCCTCATTATATTTTCCAAGCACCTGCTAGACGGGGGGAGAAAGTAGATAATATCTTTTTACTGGAGTTAAGGGCTCAGAAAGGAATCTGTCCATATGTTTGCGTAAAATTACTCCACAAAGTTTTTAGTCTGAATACCAACAGATTCATTTATGGAGTTGAAACACAATATACAAAACAATTCTCACACACAAATGGACCAACCTTGTTCAGTCTTAAATCATGTCAGCAGTAATTGGAAAGTTGGATCTTACATATTAGGTAGCAATTATTACATTCCCTTTTCCATCATCAAAGACTGGGGTAATTCTGATCTCCTGAACAATTTGTCTGTTGAAGATATTTTCTCTTTCCTTTGGTTCATTCTTGAATTTGTATTATATATGATGAAATAACAATCGTATACACAGCGTTCAAAATGATCCAATCACATCTGTTCCTTATTTCTTTTTCAGCCAGTAAAACCAGTTCAAACTTCTGTGCATCAATATTGCTATACAATTGCTCCAAAAAATATTGATGCATTTCCACGAGGAGAAAATAAAATCCAAAAGGCCAAAAGACAAAGGTATAAATTTGTTTGTTTTTGTGATTTTTTTTTTTTAAATGCTTCATAAAATTTGGTTTAGTTAGTCATGTTTTGAATTATATGTGTTTTCAAACTAAATTTGAAAGTCGTAGTATTAATTGACATATGAAAGACTTAATTCACAGTAAGGCTCATTAGAACAACATCAGGCTGGTTTGGTAGTACTGTATTAACGCAGTTCCTTGCTACCCTTTGGATATGATGCTAGTCTATCACAAAGTTCTTTCTAGTAGATCTAACAGACCCATCTACCCATTTACTGCTGGGTGGACAGGGGGTCTGAAAAAGTCTCGGCTGCACCCTGGATCAATCTTGGTCCCTTTGCATCAGAAGGGAGTGCTCTACCAACTGAGCTACTGGGAGCCCCTGCTTTTATTAGCTATCGTTTTAATATATATCTATTATCACCTATGCCTATAAAATTATTCACATCTGGAAATATATGAAGATTTCATGAGCAATGTTGGATTGAAAGGGGTGCATCATACAATTTTATGTCAAGACTTCACATTTTGGTCCAATTATAAGTTTTTGAAAATATTCCTTTTCAATTATAATAAAATTTCCTTGGTTAAGGTGAAACTTGGAAAAAGGTCGCAAACACTTCATTTTGACCCTAAAGATGAAAAATGTTATTTATATGTAACTAGGTGCTTACAAAAAAATTTTTTAAACATTAAAGAATTGTATTATTACTGTTCCCGGCCCTGTGTGTGCTGTGCTCCCAGGTGACACCAGCATGGTGGAAAATGAATAAACTGTATATTTAAATATATATGGGTGGAGCTGATGGAGAAGGGGAGATGAGGAACATAGAGCGTTTTGTGTCAATCTATCTTTATTTGAAAATCTGCAAAACCCTAAAGGTAACAATATGGGCATCTGCAATTGCATTGAGTCCTATTTTTCTCTTTCTGATTTATTTCATACTTCTACTACTGTATGATTCTGTTCAACCTAAAATAAAACATTTTTTTCATGGAGCTATTATAACACAGTGATCTAATAATGTGTGAGATATCAGAAATAGAGCAGTCAGACATATGTAGATCTGATAATAAAAGCTGTTGAAAAAAAAATTGCAAACTTTAGTTTAGAAAGTAGCCAGATTGTAGCACCACAATATATAGACCGATTACAGGTTAAGCGGATAACCTTTCCACATAGCTAACACAGTCCAGTACTTGTCCTAGCTGGGGTGACAATCTTGAGGATGCAGTCTCTCCCAAACTACAAATGGAATATTTACAAGGCAATCTGGGAGGAATTTACTTCCTATATATTGAGCAGGTCTGCCCTGCCGTACCTCCAAAGTCCGAAAACATAACCACAGTTACCTGTCTGCTGGTAAGAATGGGCAGTGCTCCATTCCACGGGGCAAACGATAATTCTACACCTCCTGCTGGATGAACAAGCTGGAAAGGCTGTACCAATAGTAACAGTGGACACTGAAGGAAGCAGAAGTGGTTACAGAATGTGGAAAGTCTCGATTTGATATACTCCACCTAACTTGCTTGAGGACAGACAAAGAAATTGGAACTATCCCAGCCATATGCAAAGACCACCAGGTCTCATATTTTATCAGAAGATGGTTATGTCGATATAGTGAACTATCATCAATTGGCCTTTAAAAATTTTTATTTTTTTTAAGGATGCAATTTACAAATGGCTGACAATATTCTGCTGAGAATAATAAAAATAGAGATATCTTGCTGAGAGGCAAAATAACAGCCAATGAAAATGTGGTCAGCAGTGAGGTGAAATTTGGAACCATTGTTGCCAATGTGATGAGGAGGTCTGATGTGGAGTCAGATAAGGATTATACCGGATTATCGGAACTGTTTTCCAGCCATATATCGCTATAACAGCTATCAAGACCTGGATGTTTTGCACAACACTTTAAGTTTGAGAAGAAGAACTAAAATTGAAAAGGATAGTATGAAATATCTCTCAACCCATATTGGTGAGGAGGAGGAGCAACTAAAGTTTATTTAGTTGATGGTCGGTGGTGATTGCAAATATGTAAAAGGATAGATTTTTATTTATGCCCGTGGAGGGTTAGGCAAGGACTATTATCGGACTGAGAAAATAGTTACTTTTTAATCTCTTAATACAATTACAAGTTTAACCTCATAAACTGCCACAGGAGTTGATTCAGTATCAAATGGATTATGCTGCATGACAAAGCATTCTTAATATTAACTGTCTACAAGACATCGCAAAGGTGAGTTTGTAGGTTTGGTTATGGGAAATTTTAGGTCTAGATTTTTTTTTAAAATTATGATTTTTCTGGCTGCCCTTAATGATCAGACTTAATATGCTGTGTTTTGAAAATGTGTGTTGTAATTATATATTTTTTGCAGAGAAGCCAAAAGACTACAGAGAAGAGAAAGATGTAAGGGTGTTGTTGAAGACATGATTCTCATTCTACAAAAGCACCAGGAAAAGCAAGGTGATTTCACATCAATTGATCTGTTTATGAGACTAAATTCTCTCCTTAAAGTGCAGTAGGCCTATTAATGTAATAGTAAAATAGCAGCAAGTCATAGTATTTGTTTGTATTTCAAGCAATATACCATTATGATTATTATTACACATCTTAAGTCTTTCGATTACCCATCAGCTCTTTTGTAAATGGCCTGATATCACTTTACAGTTTTACTAGTGCTCTAAAACTTGTTCAGATAAATAAATAGATAACAATCTTAGCCTTTTACAAGGTAGTGATGATAGTGGCCATCTTTGTTGTTGTGTAAAAATCTTGTTTTAAAATTTCTCGCTTTGTTTGTTTCCCAAGCAGTAATTCCAAACTTAATCTTGAATGCTTATTTTTTGTTCCCCACCCCACACTATTTATTCAATTTCAGGAAAGAATGAGGCAGAAACTTGGTAAGGAGCAATCTTTATAATTGTATTTAAATATCATGATTTTGAATGCGGCAAGTTAACATGCTGTGAATTCATCAAATTACTTAGTCTTTACTCACATTCTCTCACTATAATCAGGTGTAAAATGAGTACATGGCCAATAGCAGTGTTGAAAAGTATTGTAGTAGTGGCCTACAGGCATCATGTCTTGTCCGTCATGTTAATGTTGCTGTTGCCTTGGGACCCCTTATAAACGGCTTTAACACATTAAGTGAATATTGCGCTATATTAAAACTTGAATTTGTTTTGTTTTTATTGTAAGGGACGATCAAAGGATATTCAGTATATTTAATTTATAAACTTTATTTGGAGTACGGGGAGGAGGTAGTTATTTAGATAGTTAAATCTGGTAATTGGAATGGTCTGTAATAGAATTATTGCTATATAATTTCTGCTGGTTAATCAGAAAGTGTGGCGGTTAATTTCAGAGCTTCAGCAAGTGTTAAGAATTTGTTTTCTTTCTAAAAAATCAAAAATATAAATATCCCTATTGATATGAAAAAGAATGGAATTGTTCCTTGTCTTCTAATTTAAAAATAGGTCAGTTAGTTAAAAATTGCATCAAGCCTATCACCAATTCTGTTTTATGTGGTAGTACCTGCCGAATTTTACAAATTGTTCATAATTTTAGACACATTTCATAGTCAATTACGAAAATACGAAATTGTATGGAAAATTACAATTTTTAACTCTCAGTAATACTTAAATAATGATTACTACTACTGCTACTACTATAATGATGATAATAATAATAATTACAATAATAATTATTATGATGATGATAATAATAATAACAATAATAAAGCATTTCTACTGGGTGGGGTTCCTGACCTTCCATAGTGGGCAGGGAGGTACATACTGTGTCGTCTATCCCCTTATGTCTGTTTTCCAACATGCTCTTGGAATGAGATTACTTGGTTTTGTCCTGGCCCTGGATGGGAGGGAAACAGTCAAATGCATAGTTATTGTTTTGGGAGATGATATTTTTTTCCTTGTAAATCATCTCTGTTATGTATTATATCTGTTATTTTGAATGTATAATGTAAGCATTTGAGTGTATTCCTCTTTGGTGGATTTTGTGCTTGTGTCCGCATTGGACTTATAGGTGGTCTCACTAAGTACATTGGTGGTGTGCTCTTGGAATCTACATCTGATCCCTATTTGTTCCCAGTTCCCCTTTGTCTTACTTTCTCTTGGGTGCTTTAATTGCAATTCTAGAACTTTTTTTACTATCCCATTTTCTTCTTTTTTTTACTGGCGTTGATATAACCTAAATGTGTTGCAAGCGCTGTAAAACCCTTAAAAACAAAGCATTTCTACAGCGCATAAGCACGATGATATGTTGAAGTTATCATCAATGTCAATTTGTGTTGTTCTGCTACAATTTCAGAAATTACTAATTTCCTTGTCAAATAACTAAAATTGACATAGAACTGACTAAATTTGAAGTTTTCAATTTGGCATGTCTGGTATGTTATACTTTATCCCTTTACCCCTTTAACCATCTTGAAGAGCCCCAAATAATTAATTCTAAAAGGGAGGCAGTTGAATTTGTTTGCTTTTTCTTTTTTCTTTTTTGGTTTTCTTCATTGCAAAACAATTGTTTGAGACTTTGATGATCTTTCACTAGGCACACCTTGTTCTTGGCACTGAGGTAGAATGCTTCATTTGTAACTTTTGAAATTAGTCCTCTTTATCTTTTATTCTTATGTGATGTTTTTGACCCATAACAGTTGCAAAAACTGATTAATTCGATGATTGATTATCTTTCTTTTTTTTTTCTTCTGGGCGCTTATGTCACATGCAGACTACCTCACACCTCAATTACCAAATAATTTTTTTATATTGTTAAAATCAAGACCTGTTCAAGTCTTTAGTCTTGGAATTATTGAAGCTTCTCTCTTTGATCTTCAAACTTAGATAAGTTTTGAAATTTATTTTCTGTCCTCAGTGATTTTAAATTGTCTGCAGAAAAAGATGCTGCAGTTCAAGAGCCAGTACCAAAATCAACTAAGGCTGTTGACAGTCCGTCGGATGATGACTTATTTCAAGATGATAATTCATTTCTGATTGAAGCTACTCAAAATCTTGAAAAGATTTTACCCATGATAACCAACAACCCAAATGATAAGCAATCTCCAACTTCGAATCCACATTCATCAGTTGACCAGTCAGACGTTTTCAACACTAACAGCTGTGATATGTTTTCATCAATTTTACCTAGTCAATCATCTGAACATTCCTTGTCTTCAAAATCTGTGATACCACCATCATTTATGGGAACTTTAGAGAAGAAACTATTTAAATCAGCAAGTAGGCCCCTACCAAATAATACTACTAATAAGTTTGCTCTGCAGTCTGGTTCAAGTAGTAAGGCACTTAACACTGTTGACTGTATTGAGACCAAACCCAGTGGACATGATGGTCTAGACAATGTGATAGACAGACAACAAAGTAGAAATAAATTACAAGAACAAAGAACAAATTTTGCACGACATACATTTCAAGATAAACAATCTTTAATAAGGCACTCAAGAACTTCCTTAAGTTCTCCATTAAGAAAATGTTTAAGTTTTGATGATAGTTTAAATTCTACTCGTAAAGACAATGTTCCAGAGGTTAAAAAAGGAACTTTAGCAAAGAAACAGAGCAATTCTCCAAACATCTCTTTTGATTCTAGCCTCACTGATGAACTATTACTCCAAGCATCAGAGGTTTTAGATTCGGCTTGTGAACAAACTGACGTTGCTCAAAACAATTCTTCAAACTCTCTCAATAATAATATAACTTTGCAATGTGCACCAAGTATTCCTGTATCAAAGCCAGGATGCTCTAATACTACTCATAGAGACATAAACATAACCAACACTCTTCTTTCACCTGTAAGATCACTAAAGCAGGAAGTTAGTATGAAAAGGGTGCAGCGTACTAAAGTGTCCAATTCGCCTATGCAGACATTTTTTAAGAAGACCTTTGCCATAGACAATCACCAGGCTGTGAAGCACAAATCAATGACAGGCCCTCATTCCACAAGTACTCCTGTCAAACAAGCAAAGACCATTGGTAGAGGAGATGAGGCTTCCACAGATAAATCACAAGTGAAAAGTGAGTTGGGTAAGTGTGGAGGTGTTTAGGATTGAGTTTGTTTTTTGTTTTTTTAAAAATTATTATTGTTATTAATACCATTGCTATCACTATCACCACCATTGTTATTTTCATCATTATTTTTATTATTTTTGGACTAGGAAAACAGTCTAAAAGGTTCTGTAATCTTTCAGCCTTCTTGTCCTTTTCATCTTGTGATTCTCCCATAGTGGGCTGGGAGGTCGCTTACTGATCTTCTGTACTCCTATATCTGTTTTCTGATTGCTTTATGTCTTTGTCTTAGAATGAAATTACTTGGTTTTGTCCTTTCCCTTGTTGGAGTCCTTGGCTGAGAGCAAGACAGTCAGAGGTTGGGAGATGATATTCTTTTGTCTTATTAACATCTCTCTGTTATGCACTGTACTCTTTTTGTGTTTTATATACAGTCCATTCCGGATAACCTTTCCCAAGAAACAGAATTAATTCTATATAAAAGTCACTGGTTAATTGCAACCAATTTCGGTTAATCGCAACCAATTTTAGACCTCAAAAGTGGTAATTTCAAGAAATCAATCAAACAAAATATCAATTTCATCATGGGTGAAATCGAGAGTGAGCGGGATTTAATGCTACAATAGTGTTACCACTGTATTAGAAACAAAGGAAGGCAGGGTTTTTCAGTATGGAGTTTGTGATGTCATCTGTAGCCATTAAATAGGAGGCGAGGGGGGGGGGGCATAGTCTTGACAACAGGTAGACAATGCATGACACAGTGATGCCAAAACTCCGGTCTGGAACAAAAAATTCCGGGCTCCGGGCAAATTCCGGTGAGGTCAATTTGTTCCAAGGATACCTCCCCCCCCCCCCCTTCCAACCACCACATCATCATCATTGCCCCTAGTATTACACAACCATCATCAGTACCACTACTACAACAACCACCACCACTTTGGTCATATGCTCTGTTGATAAAGAAAATTAATATAATTTTAATGTTGCTTAATTTAAACACGTCTCCCGTCAGATAAGGTCCAAGAAATTTGATTAGTGTGCTTGGCATACATGTGTAACACATGTTAATATCTCTCAATCTCCATCTATCTATCTCTCTCTCCTCTCTCTCTCTCTCTCTCTCTCTCTCTCTCTCTCTCTCTCTCTCTCTCTCTCTCTCTCTCTCTCTCTCTCTCTCTCTCTAACAAAAGTCAGTCATATTATCAATTTTCTTTTCTTAGACGGCTTCATGGACGATGACAGTTTTATGAATGATGAAGCAATGTTCGAATCCCAAATTCTCCCAATTCTTAAACTTGCTGAAAGTAAGTGATATTTTCACAGTGGTTGATAAAGCATTTGAAATTTATACAAAAATTAGGTTTTACTATCACCTATTAAGCCATGAATGATTTTTATTTTTCTTAATAAATAACTAATGATAATTTTAAATAGTAATAAATCAGCTGGCTCAATTTTTAAAATTTTTGTTGTTGTTGTTGTTTTTTATTACCCCTTTTAATCTACTTTCTTTTCACATTTATTCCATGTTTGTATTGCTTAGAGGTGTACCTATCAATTTTGTACATCAGGTCAGCTATGAAATTATTTTGAAATTTAAAGATTATATTTTATCTATATATTCACAGTCAGAACATAATTTCTCATGGATTAAATAAAATAAATTTCGAGCAAAAACAAAGAATTTTTTCAGCACTCTTGGATATTTAAAGTAAAATATCTTAAAAGACATTAAACATTTTCATTCATTCTCTTCTATCAGCTCAAGTTACAGAAAAAGAATGCAAGCCGCCCAGTAATCAAACGAAATACTCCCCTGATGAAATAGAGAAAAAGAGGCAGGCAGCTTTACAGAAATTGCGCAAGAATGATAGTGTTCATTTTCCTCCTGGAAATGTACCGAAAGTCATTAGTCCAGATATTGTAGAAAAATCTCAGATATCCTCTAGTCCTCGCAAATGTTCTCAGGAAGAGATTGATAGAAAAAAGCGGGCTGCCCAACGTAAACTGTTAGCCAAAACTAATAGTGCAGGGTCCATTCAATCTTCATCATGCAACACCACAATGGTACCTCATAACAGCAACAGGGATACATTAGTACGAAATGAAATAAAATGTACACAGGAAGCTATAAGAATTAAAAGGGAAGAAGCCCTAAAGAAAAGGCGTTTAAGATTAATGCAATTGCCCAATCGAAAATCATAGCTCAGTCTTGGGTTGTCAGATATGTTGTCATATGCCGGCACAAAAGTATCATATTGTCTTAAATTTCCATTTTTATTCATGACGGTTCTTTTGACCATAGGATTTTTAATTTTTTTTTTAATTGAAGAGTGTTTCATACATTATTACTTCAACCCTCTCTAGATAAATTTACAGGGCGGATTTTATCTCTTTCATATTAATATATTGAATCTGCCATTCCTGTGAAATTGCAAAGTTATATTTTTTGTTTTGAACATATCTTGTAAACATTTAAGAGGGATGAGACTTTTAGGTGATCTCAGACTAGCCACATTGATGGTTTGCTCTTTGAATCTACATCTGTTCCCTTAATGCTTCACTTAATCATGTCGGAAGCACCCTGAACCCCTTAAAATATATACAAACAATGGCCACTGGGTCAGTGAGTATAGCCACTGTTGTCACTTATTTATTTTTCTCTTGTAAATCTTTTCCGTGTTAGATATCTTAAGTTCATGTGCCTGGGTGGGGTTCCTGACCTCCCATAGTGGGTAGGGAGGCACTTACCGTCTTCTATCCTATATCTGTTTTCCAACATGCTTTGTCTTGTAAATCATCTCACTGTTATGCACGGTATTATGTTTTGTTTAGATATTATATATATGATTAAAATGAACAAAACAAACTGATAGTGTGCTCTTGGAACCTACATGTTCCCTATTTGAACCAATTCCCCTTTGTCTTACTTTTTCTCATATGCTTTCAGTATTTCTTTCTAGATTTATTTTACTATCCCTAAAACCCTTAAAAACAAAAAACAAAAACATTCTTCCTTTTTACTGCATTCTTCCTTTTTTACTGAAACGACCTAAATGTTTCGCAAATGTCTTAAAACTTGTAATAAGAAGCATAACATTTCTTTCTTTCTTTCCTTTGGGCTGAGAGTTTGAGAGGTCACATCCTGTGTTTTCTGTCCCCCTATACTATATGTTTTTACTGCCCCTGAAATGACCTACAACTTAAAAATTTATGATGCCGTATACACTCAGGGATATATTACTCATGCATTGCATAAAATATATTATGTAAAATGTTTTGTAGAGAATGTAAATACAAATTGCTTTATGACAATAAAATATCCGATTGGCTCGGATTTCTAGAAACCTTTTGTAGTCAATTAAATTACAATATCAAGGGACAAATGTTGACTTAATAAACTGTTATGATCAAAAGAAAATTTGTTTTCGCTTGTCATTTTCTAGGATAATATAAACAATATTTTGTCAGGTACCTGCTGGAGTACATTGTGAAGAAAGCAGTCTGGTGTGAGCATGTTTTTCTATTTTTCTTGTAAATTGTAAATCATATCCATCGCAGGGTTTGTGTCTTTTGGCCTCCTGGGTGGGGTTCCTGGCCTCCCATAGTGGGGAGGTAGGTACATACTGTGTCTTCTATCCCCCTATATCTGTTTTACAACATGCTTTCTGTCTTTGTCTTGGAATGAGATTACTTGGTTTTGTCCTGGTCCTGGCTGGAAGGGAAACAGTCAAATGCATAGTTATTGTTTTGGGAGATGATATTTTTTTCCTTGTAAATCATCTCTCTGTGTTATGTATTATTATATTTATTTTTGTTTTATGTATAATGTAAGCATTTGAGTGTATTCCTCTTTGTTGGGTTTTGTGCTTGTGCCCGGATGAGACTTATCAAAGTAAATTGGTGGTATGCTCTTGGAATCTACATTTGATCCCTATTTCTGGGTGGGGATCCTGACCTCCCATAGCGGGCAGGGAGGTCCATATTGTGTCTTCTATCCCCTTATATCTGTTTTCCAACATGCTTTCTGTCTTTGTCTTGGAATGAGGTCACTTGGTTTTGTCCTGGCCCTGGTTGCAGTCTTGGCTGGGAGGGAAACAGTCAAATGCATGGTTATTGTTTTGTGAGATGATATTTATTTCCTTGTAAATCATCTCTCTGTTATGTATTATTATATTTGTTATTTTTAGTGTATAATGTAAGCATTTTAGTATATTCCTCTCTGTTGGATTTTGTGCTTGTGTCCGGATGAGACTTATAGGTGCTCTCAAACTAAGTACATTGGTGGTATGCTCTTGGAATCTACATCTGATCCCTATTTGTTCCCAGTTCCCCTTTGTCTTACCTTTTCTTGGGTGCTTTAATTGTAATTCTAGAACTTTTTACGATCCATTTTCTTCCTTGCTGATATAACCTAAATGTGTTGCAAGCGCCGTAAAACCCTTAAAAACAAAAACAAACGATCCCTATTTGTTCCCAGTTCCCCTTTGTCTTACTTTCTCTTGGGGTGCTTTAATTGTAATTCTATAACTTTTTGCTATCCCATTTTATTCCTTTTTACTGGCGCTGATATAACCTAAATGTGTTGCAAGCGCCGTAAAACCCTTCGAAACAAAACCTCCTGGGTGGGATTCCTTACCTCCCATAGTGGGCACGGAGGCACTTACTGTGTCTTCTATCCAACTGTTTTCCAATTTGCCTCTGTCTTTTGTCTTGGCATGAGAATGCTTGCTGGGTGGGAATCCTGACCTCCCATAGCGGACAGGGGGGGGGGGGGGGGGGCCATACTGTGTCTTCTATCCCCCTATGTCTGTTTTCCAACAAGCTTTCTGTCTTTGTCTTGTAATGAGATGAGATTACTTGGTTTTGTCCTGGCCTGAGTCCTGGCTGGGAGGGAAACAGTCAAATGCATAGTTATTGTTTTGAGAGATGATATTTTTTTCCTTGTAAATCATCTCTCTGTTATGTATTATTATAAAGCATCTGAGTGTATTCCTCCTTGTTGGATTTTGTGCTTGTGTCCAGATGAGACTTATTGGTGATCTCAAACTAAGAACATTGATGGTATGCTCTTGGAATCTACATCTGATCCCTATTTGTTCCTGGGGATCCTGACCTCCCATAGCGGGCAGGGGGGTACATACTGTGTCTTCTATCCCCTTATATCTGTTTTCCAACATGCTTTCTGTCTTTGTCTTGGAATGAGATTACTTGGTTTTGTCCTGGCACTGGCCCGAGTCCTGGCTGGGAGGGAAACAGTCAAATGCATAGTTATTGTTTTGAGAGATGGTATTTTTTTCCTTGTAAATCATCTCTCTGTTATGTATTATTATATTTATTTTTAATGTATGATGTAAGCAACTGAGTGTATTCCTCCTTGTTGGATTTTGTGCTTGTGTCCGGATGAGACTTATAGGTGATCTCAAGCTAAGTACATTGATGGTATGCTCTTGGAATCTACATCTGATCCCTATTTGTTCTCAGGTCCCCTTTGTCTTAATTCTCTCTTGGGTGCTTTAATTGTAATTCTAGAACTTTCGACTATCCCATTTTCTTCCTTTTTACTGGCGCTGATATAACCTAAATGTGTTGCAAGCGCCGTAAAACCCTTAAAAACAAAAAACAAACAACCTATTTGTTCCCAGTTCCCCTTTGTTTTACTTTTTCTTGGATGCTTTAATTGTAATTCTAGAACTTTTTACTGTCCCATTTTCTTCCTTTTTACTGGCGCTGATATAACCTAAATGTGTTGCAAGCGCCGTAAAACCCTTAAAAACAAAAAGCAAACAAAACTTTCTGTCTTTGTCTTGGAATGACATTACTTTGTTTTGCCCTGGCCCTGGCCGTAGTGCTTGACTGGGAGGGAAACAGTCATATGCATAGTTATTGTTTGAATGTATAATGTAAACATTTTGAGTGTATTCCTCTTAGTGGGATCTTGTGCTGGTGTATGGGTGAGACATTTACGTGATCTCAAACTAAGTACACTGATAGTGTGCTCTTCTTGGAATCTACATCTGTTCCCTATTTGAACCACTCCCCTTTGTCTTACTTTTTTCCTCAAGTCCTTTTTTTATTGTACATCTAGAATCTTTTCACTATCCAATTTTCTGGGTGGGGATCCTGACCTCCCGTAGCGGGCAGGGAGGTACATACTGTGTCTTCTATCCCCTTATATCTTATCCAACAAGCTTTCTGTCTTTGTCTTGGAATGAGATTACTTGTTTTTTTTTCCTGGCTCTCGTCAGAGTCCTGGCTGAGAGGGAAACAGTCGAATGCATAGTTATTGTTTTGGGAGATGATATTTTTTTCCTTGTAAATCATCTCTCTGTTATGTATTATTATATTTGTTATTTTAAATGTATAATGTAAGCATTTGAGTGTATTCCTCTTTGTTGGATTTTATTCTTGTGTCCGGATGAGGCTTAAAAGTGATCTCAAACTAAGTACATTCATAGTGTGCTCTTGGAATCTACATCTGATCCCTATTTGTTCCCAGTTCCCCTATGTCTTACTTTTTCTTGGATGCTTTATTGTAATTCTAGAACTTTTTACTATCCCATTTTCTTCCATTTTACTGGCGCTTATATAACCAAATGTGTTGCAAGCGCCGTAAGCGGGTGGTTGGATGGGAGCATCACCCTTGAATCATATACCTATGATGTTCGCATGGGTGTACGATCCGATAGTGATGTCGTTTCTTCTTCTCTTTACTAGCCTATCCTGCTTCTTTGGTTTGTGATTGTATTTTTGACAGGGGATATTTTTTTTTCTGTAAATCTTCTGCCTGTTTGTTCTTGGTTATTTATAATTTAGCTTATGATATCTTTAGGTTATGATTTTGATTTACATTTGTACTATTTTTGTTGGATTGCTTGTTTTTTTTTGTTTCAGCGGTCTCTCATATAACCTCAATTGTGTTGGAAGAGACCTAAAGCAACAAACAAAAAAGCGCCGTAAAACCCTTAAAAACAACAAAACTATCCAATGTTCTTCCTTTTTACTGGTGCTGATATTGATATGACCTAAATGTGATGCAAGCGCCATAAAACGCTTATAAATAAAAATAAAATAACGCTCTTGGCAACTGTGAACATTTTGTTTGATTATTCTTTGGATTGTGGGGGGCAGGGGAGAGAAGGAAGTTAAATCTGTGCAGGAAGTCACTTGCTTTGTCTTCCATCCGCTATATCCGTTTTCTAAATTGTTTCTGTTTTTGTCTTTGAATGGGATTACATACTTGGATCAAGAAGAACGAAATCTTTTGTTCATCTACCTCCTCCTTGCTCAAAATTTATAAAAAGATTATTTAAAAAAATAATAACACAGCATTTATTTGGCGCAATATCCACTAGTCGTGGTCAAAGCGCTTTACAAGGGGTCCCAAGCCAAGAGCAATATAAACATGAAGGACGAGACATGACGCCTGTTAGGCGATATTACAATTTTTTTTCCGACAAAGACAACGAACGGTCATGTACTCATTTTACACCTGAGTACGGTGAGAGAATGTGAAAAAGAGCCTTTTCCAAGGACTCAACTCTGCGCCACTATGAGCGGGTCTCGAAACCTGGACCTTCCGATCCGACAGCGAGAATCATACCACTAGGCTCCATCACAGAACAGGGAGGTGCACCGTTCTGTCGGCCACATAGCCTCACTATTAATAATAATAATAATAATTAAATTTATTTATATTGCGCCCACTCCTCTATACAATAAATCTCTAGGCGCATAACAATAACTTCAATCCATTCAAATCTCTCTCTCTCTCTCTCTCTCTCTCTCTCTCTCTCTCTCTCTCTCTCTCTCTCTCTCACACACACACACACACACACAAGCCTTCCACAATCCAACTATTTAACATATTTAAAAAAATAAAGTAATATATATACATAATATATACATATCCTGTGATCATCGTCTGCTCAAATAAAACAGCGAGAATCATACCACTAGGCTCCATCACAGAACAGGGAGGTGCACCGTTCTGTCGGCCACATAGCCTCACTATTAATAATAATAATAATAATTAAATTTATTTATATTGCGCCCACTCCTCTATACAATAAATCTCTAGGCGCATAACAATAACTTCAATCCATTCAAATCTCTCTCTCTCTCTCTCTCTCTCTCTCTCTCTCTCTCTCTCTCTCTCTCTCTCTCTCTCTTCTCTCTCTCTCTCTACACACACACACACACACACAAGCCTTCCACAATCCAACTATTTAACATATTAAAAAAAATAAAGTAATATATATACATAATATATACATATCCTGTGATCATCGTCTGCTCAAATAAAATAACTAATAAATTAAGAATTCTCGAAATAAATATGTTTTTAAGTGTTTCCCATATAATTAAACGAATGAGAATACGTACGAAGCCTAAAAAGTGTCCACCAATGAAAGCATTCAGCGCCATTTTGTTGTTGGCTGAGAATGTAGTAATTACCATTCATTCGGTATCTATGTCAACATAACGACACAAGAAAACAACAAACAATATCAAAATCCACTATAAAATGTTTCAGAACTGTTGCGCATATTTATGGCACAACGAAGCTGTCAAAAAATTACGACAACTCCGCCTGGCAGGTGAGAGCGTGGCTCTACCGTGTGAGCTATCCACGAACACAATAGAGCCACGCTCTCACCTGCCAGGCGGAGTTGTCGTACCAATAAGGTCGCAGGTTCAAACCCCACCACCGCCGCGAAAAAATTTTTATTCTCTATTGTCTTCTGGCACTTTTCTATTCACTTCATATCTTGTTGTTACCAACATAAGTGCCTGCTCCACTCACTTTTCTGAATTAGAAATTCGCCCCATACACCGGAGCATACTCAATGTCTCAATCGTTTCTATGTTATATGTTTGTGTTGAGAATATTGGCTATTAAGCTTAACTGCTGGTCAAAATTATTCGCGATGGTGGTGTACGAACGAATCGGCGGTCTCAAGAAGTGGGTGAGAGAGGGATCTAGTAATGACTTTGAGTTTGAAACGAATTTTTTTGTGTTCGTGGATAGCTCACACGGTAGAGCCACTTTCTATTTCCCTACTTTTACTTTCACTTTCATTTATTGACTTCTTGATGCTTTGTCTTTGGTATTGGTTACTTAGACTTAGATTAAGATTAAACATATTCATAGGCCATAGGGAAAATATTTAAAGTTTTACTAAGGAATCTAGGTTAGTTTGAAATGTTGTATATATTGTTAGAATACATTGACAAATGAAATAAATAATTACTTGAGAATATAATCATTGACAAAAATATAAATTTAACAACAAAAAAGTCAAAGCGAAACCAGTTTAACTATCTCTAGGGAGTTTAATTTAATAGAAATTCTGGCTTTTAATACTTTAACAAATTCTGCTGAACCTCTTTGGGTTTATTACTATTACATCATTTGAACTGACAATTGTTGATGCCGTTTTTTTTTAAAATTTATTAATTAATTAATTTATTTTTTGTTTTTAACAATAACTTCTATGTTACTAGAGTGTGCATCTTGTGTGAGTGTGTCTATGTCAATATTGTATTGTTATAAATGTGTAACCAAATGACAAATTGCCACTTTTTTGGGGACAATAAAGATATTATTATTATTATTATTAAATATTTTATTCCCCCCCCCCCCTTCTCTCTCAATGTGTGGGGATGTAAAAATGTATAACTAATAGAACTTCTTACCATAATAATTATTAAGGCTAAGGACTTTAGAATATGGATACAAATGATAACAAACATTTCTAAACATATGGGAAAGAAACTTGATGACTTGATGGCAAAATGAAATAAAATTTAAGCAATTGGTATTTTTAAAATATCTATATTATTTATATCGGATTTCACAAAGAGAAGAAATATACGAACTTTTAAAACAAAAACTATAAAATGCCATAAATAAAGTTGAAAAGTATGTATTCAAAATAAAAACATAGTAAATAATAGTACTGAAAATATTATGTACTAAATTAAAAATAATACATAACTAAATTTAAAATGTCGATATGAATATCGATATCGTCAGGCAGCCATGATGAGAAGATAATGTAAACATGGCATTTCAGCGCAGAGTTAAAAAGTGTCTGCGCATAGATATAGAGCCCTGAAATTTGGCATGAATAAAGTTTAAATGTTATTCTAAAAACAAGCGTTTTTATTTTTAAAATACACGCGGTAAATTAAAAAATAAATGCATTTGAAATTGCCAACTTTTAACTTCATATAACTTCTGGAATTATTAATGGATTTTTCTTTAATTGGCACCATTTAAAAGGAAATTGAAAGACGAAAATAATGATACCAAAATATCTGCGATATTCCTCTTTATAACGAAGTTATGCATCTTTAATTGATGAACCCCCCAAAACGCGAACGTCAATTTCCAGTCACAACTTTCCTATGGGCGAGTTGGGTCAGAATTTGACTGCCACTGCTGCTGCTCACTAAACTGCCTATTACTTGTGGAAAGCCCAAAAGGTAGCGTCAATTGCCCAGGACCTTGACAATTGACAAATCGCCAATTGCCAAGGTCTGTGTCAGTTCGTCAACAGCTATGGCCTCTCAAGGCCAATAAAAATTGATAAAAGCTACTGGAAACGGGTGTTGAAAGTGTCGTTAAACTCCTAAAAACAAACTACAAACTGTTGTGATTGTGATACAGCAACCTCCCCCCCCCCCACCCCCCAGACACCAACACCTTGTAAACATGCCATGTACACATACCTCTCTCAACATATCAACAAAGTAAATACATATTGAAGTGCCTTTGTTAATCTTTGAGCGGAAATTTGTCTCAGGGTCTATTCACTTCCAAGGGAAGACTGGAACAATCCATGTGTCAGACGCAGCGTTTGAGCTGGGGAGAGGTGGTTTGCTGAAGACCACATAATGCAGTGGATGTTCGAACTAGGTATCTTTTTTTGGGTTGCGTAGCAGAGTCCATACTGCAAAGCCACACTGCCCCACTCCCACCACCACCTCCTCAATCGTCATTATGGCAAGGCACGGTTTCCTCAAACTTTTTTGCATGTCCCGAGCAGTTCGAGGAAACCATGCTGGAGTGCACCTATTTCATACCCCTATTTCAGCAGGTCCTGTAATTGAACAGTATTACTATGTCTGCATTAGAGTTTTATGAATTTTCTTTAACTTTAAGTGAAATGCACATGAACAAAGCTTAGATCATTTGCGGACATTGCACAAAAAAATATGGCTTTTCTTCTTGTATTAAGTTTTGAGCCTTTTCATTTTTTTAAAACGGTGTGTTGCGGATATTACAAAATATAGATATATGGCCAAGTTGATAAGACATTGAACTTTCACCCAAGATACCTGGTTAATATTCTTTCATTTAACAGACATCCCTGAAAAATGTTCCCATTCATGTACCTCAAAATTTCCCCCTTAAAATTTTGTTTTTAGTTTTCCGTTGGCAAGACATAAAAGCTATATCCAATCGGTCCGCATAAAAAAAAAAATTGATACTCTAATAACTCCATGCTAGTCAGAGTTCCTCATCAATATTTTAAATAACCTTATATGCAGTTAAAAGGGGTATATGACCTTTCAAAAAGTGATGGTTTTTACAATTCTTTTGGTGTATAGAGATTGAATTGCTAATCTCTTTCTCAATTCACTTTATAGTGACATCAATCAATGTTTTTGTTGACAGTTAAAAAGTTGGAGGTAATTCGCGCTTGACAAATGTTTTGCCAAACCGCTAAGCAGGCTGTCCAAAAGTTAAGGCACTATTGGCATTTAAAGTCAAAGGAAAATAAGTCTCACTTTTTTAGTTGTGAACTATACATATATAATATTTTCAAAAATTACTTATGTATATAATATATATCTTTTTATTTTTTATATTGCCACAGAGACAAAAGAGATCTGATCTACAGATGTGGAATTTACTACTTGTGGCTGTTCTAATAGCTCTTATAACTGTTAGTTATGTTATCTGGAAAGCCAGAGAAAGGAACAGTGCTAATCAGACCCTGGATGGTCAAAAATCAATTCTTATTGTTATTGGCTCAGGTAAGCTTGTGTTTCAAGCCACATTTAGAAACAATCTTTTTAAAGTGTGTTGGTAAAAACAACTCAGATGTTGGATAAGTAAATTTTTTACTAAATTGGCTAATTTCTCAAAATTGTTTTATCAAAGAATTCAATATTCTTGCGACTTACTTTTGGTCAACTACATAAGTATTTTGGTTTAAGAGTTTGATCCAATTTTTAGAAAAGAAAGTTTCCAAACTTTTGGGTTTGAGCCTATCTGACAAGTTGTCACTGAAAAGTTCTGCCTCTTCAGCAATCATCTCCAATTTAATCATTGACTATATCTTTATTTTTTTCATGTAGTCACCAGCTTTGTCTACACAGGTATATCCCTGGTGAAACAATCTTTGAATAGCATGGAATGAATAATACTTGACATTTACATTGTACTTCATCACTTTAAAGTAAACTCTAAACGTTTTTAAAAATGTAAATCTAATTGATTATTCACAAAAAGGGAACAAAAGGGAATTAAGCACAGATTTCACCTGTATGTCTGGATAATCCGTGTAATGAATACAAAAAAGTGTGGTATTCGAAGGCATGGAGGATTTCACCTGTATGTCTGGGTCACCTGTATTCCCATTTTTTTTTTGCTTGCCTGTTACGGACAGAAACCACAGCACTATACTTCAAATGTTCCCCAAATTATTAGAGTCTAAAGCTATCTTTTAATATGTTAATGTTAATTAGGTAGATTAGTGTAGATTAGATATTAGTATTTTCTTTTTATCGGTTCTATTGCATTAGGGTTTCACTTTAATTTGATTGAATAAACAAATTTCATGAAATTATTATTGTTATCATCATTGTTATTATTATGATTATTACTATTATTATTATTATTATTATTATTATTATTATTATTATTATTATTATTATTATTATTATTATTATTATTATTATTATTATTATTATTATTATTATTATTATTATTATTATCATCATCATCAGCATTATCATTATTATTAATATTATTATTGTTATTATTATTATTATTATTATTATTATTATTATTATTATTATTATTATTATTATTATTATTATTATTATTATTATTATTATTATCATCATTATTATTATTATTATTAATTATTATCATCATATCATGTAAAGGGTGCTTTAGGCCCACAGACCTTTGAATACCCTGTGTATTTGAATTTAATCATAAATGTACCGGGAATTGATTATTTTTTAATCAAACATTATTTTGAATCTGTCTACAGAAGAAGCATTTTTAATTTCATACTTGATACTGTTCCAAAGTTTTACAGTTCTGTTTACAAAATAAATTCCCCTTATGCTAGTTTTGTATTTGTCAATAGAGACAATTATTATTACTATTATTGCCATTATTATTATTATTATTATTATTATTATTATTATTATTATTATTATTATTATTATTATTATTATTATTATTATTATTTTATTATTATTATTATTATATTATTATTATTATTATTATCACGTCAGGTGGACACACGAGAGAGATGTTATGCTTTGTCAAAGCCCTGGGTGAGAGATACCAGCCACGATATTATGTTGTTGCGGAAACTGATGCAATGAGCAAAAACAAATTGCTTGATTGTGAGAAAGAAAGTAATCTGAAGGTGAGATATGGTTTAAATGCAAGTTCAATGCAAAAAAAGAAAGTTTAGATAAAGACAAATTCTACACAAGAAATTAAAATTGCTTTGATAATGTGAGAATAGTGGATGACAAGTGACTCAATATCAATGGCATCTGAGGAAAAAATCATGTTGAGCATCCAAGCTCCAAGTGTTACTCCCTTGCCCCCTTCTCTCTGTTACACCCCCTCCCCTCCATCTTCTTTTTCTCAAATCTGTCTCTTTGTTTGTATCTCTCTCTCTCTCTCACTCTCTCTCTCTCTCTCTCTCTCTCTCTCTCTCTCTCTCTCTCTCTCTCTCTCTCTCTCTCTCTCTCTTATGGCATGTGTGTGTATGTGTATCTCGTTGTGATGAAATCTGTATCTGATCTGAAGACTTTGTTGAACACTTTATGAGATCAACATTATTCAACAATTCATTTTTATTTTTGAGAAATTGTTCATTATCACGCCAATTCATTTGTGAGAACAATTTTATTTGGTCAAAACTTTAAAGATAATTGAACATGTGAGCCATGTTATTGGTTATATAAAAGATATTGAAATGCCAGAATCATTTTTTCAATTGCAGAAAGACCTGTAGCTTAGTCTGTGTTATCGACTTGTAGCTATCAAGAGTAACCAGAAATACTTTGGATTGGTATGACAAAAAATAGTAATTTAAAAAGTCTACAATTTTTATTTCACTCAGTCTGAAATATTCACCATACCAAGAAGCAGGGAGGTTAAACAGTCTTACATAACAAGTATTGTAACGACTTTGAGAGCTGTCATTTATTGTCTTCCTCTGGTTTTCAAGTTAAAGCCTGATGTTGTGAGTATCTTAATAACATATTTAAACACAGTGTAAGTTCAACATTACTCATTGCTTCAATCTTGAAAGGTCATGTTTTTCCATTACCTGTCTTAATGGATTTTAAGCAATTCAAATATTGTTCCAAAAATTAAGGTGAAAATGTTTGTAACTTGGAAAGTATTGAATATTTTTTTAATGTTAAAATGCAAAGAAACTTAATATTGTGATATCGCCCAATAGGCTTCATGTCTCCTCCTACATATTACATGTTACTGTTGACTAAGGAGCCCTTGTAAAGCGATTTAAGCATGTTTAAGATAAGATAGATGAACTTTATTTAATCACTTCTGGAAATTTACATTGGGTATTGCCATAGACTAATGAATTTCTGAAAAATAATTAAGCAAATAAATAATAAAAAGGAAATACAATGACGTAGAAGTAAACCAACAAAAAGCTAAACAAAACTAAACACATAAAAAAAAATCTCTCATACCTTTCTCTCTCTCTTTCTCTCTCTGAATCTCTCACTCACTCCTTCACACACACACATACATACACACACACACACACACACACACACACACACAAACAAACATTCTTCTTCTCTTTTATCACCCTAATCTCATGCCTTTTTATTCTCTATAATTACATATAATTAATCACACCCACACTGTCCTCGATCTCCATCTTAATGCCATTTCGAGAAAGGGTACAAAGGAATATTTAAAATGTTCTGTTCTGGATTTTAAACTTTTCACCCTGCCTGATCTACCTGATGTTTTATATTCTAAAAATAGAGGATGTTGCTTATCTTTCAAGACTTTTTTATAGGAATATTTTTCATAGAGGGTATTTTGTGTAGACAGGGTGGACTTCACAATGCATTCGGCTCTTCTTACAGTTTTATCTATTCTTTCTCTATCTCCGGCAGTGATGGCCCAATCCCAGCAACTGATTCCAAATGTTATAATGTGTTTAGTGGATATCACGCTATATAAAAGTGCTCAAGTTTTTAAATTTAGGTGTGGCTTGAGCCTTGAAAAATTCCAGAGATGGATATTCAATCAATTTTTTTTCCATATCACTCATGTTCATCTTCATATATCATTTCATATTCTTTTGCTAGCACAAAAATCATAGGCTACCATTGCAGAATGGTCAAGGATTTCAGTTAGCTGTTGTCGATTTTTGACAGCAAATACGATAAACTCATCTGAAATTAACTCTTGATTTATTATTTGTTTATGGTGAATATTTAATGAGTTAAACAGATATGTCTGTAGTTTTATGTCTCTTTTTTTGCTTTTGAACTTAGTTTCTCACAAGAGGTTACAAACTGTGTATGACGCACTATGGTCTCTTGTGTTCTTGAAGAAAATTGCTACATTCATAGGGACTGTCACACAACTTTAAAAAAAAAACCAAAAAAAAAAACAATTAAAAAAACAAACTAAAGTTAACGGCAAAACAAAAACAAAAATCACAGCTAAAAGATAAAATTAAATAAAAATAGAATCAATCAAATGCACACCTACGCTCACAATAAATCTTTTAATCAGACACATTAGCTCAAAGATCTAATGATGTTCCTAAATCTGAAAAAATTGGAGTCTGAAAATTCTATTTGCCTATACTATATGAAGGCTGGTTTTCCAAAACTTGTTAAGTCGATTTTTCTACTGTTTGAGATCTTCCATCCATGATATAAATTGAAATGTAAACTTTCTTTTAAGCATCAATTGACACATGAATTTCCCTAGATTTGCATGAATTTGAAGTTTAGATATGATAAATAACAAACCGAATTAGACATTTTAGGGGAAATAATCCTCATTATCTCAAAATGGGAAAAAACGGAGTTAGGGAGTTTTGGAAAACCACTTTTCATATGTAACGTTTTATTACAAGCTCATAACAAAATTTGTTGATAAAAAATAACAAAAACAACCAGCAAAACAGATACAACAGCCATATGAATTGTCTTTAACAGTGAGAGTTATAAGCTATTGTATCCTCACAATATCTGATACATGTCACACCCTTTCTTTGATTTTGAATAAAGTCAACACATTTTTACAGTCCTGAAGTGTCAACTTTAACTTTAAACAGACTCGCTATATCTTGACAGAGATTTACTCAAAAGGGACATAAATTCTCTTATTCATTGTAAAAATTACACAATCTTGAAGATGACTAAATATAGTCTTGACAATTCTATATGGTAAATATCTTGTTTGAAAGTGTCATTTTAATCAAAATTTTTTTTTTTTTTTTGGTTTTCCCTTTGTTGTGCATAAATGTTTCAAAAGTCAATTAAAATAACGTGTTTACACCGCAAGAGAGTGTCATTCTTGACATATCTTTAATTAAAGGCTTGACTTCTCTCACTTATCTATTTATTTTTACTTTAAATATTGAATGATCAAGAGGTTTGAATTATTTATTTATATATACGTTTTGTAACAGATCCTTTGTAATGGCCCAGGAACTTGTATTCCTGTTTGTGGTGGTGGACTCTTTTTAAAGGTAAGCCTTTTGATAAAAAAATCTTGATTTCTTTCATAGACTTTGATTTAAATTTTCCAATCTTATAATTGTTGACTTTAACGCTTTACTTCTTATTACCTTTACTGTACCCTTTCATACGCATCCCATTTTTAGTTAAATCTTTAACAGTGTGGGCTCGGTCATGATAGCCCATTAGGTAGAGCTCCCATAGTGGGCAAGAGGTCATTTTCTGTGTCTTCTTGCCCCCTATACTTGTTTTCCGGATTGTTGTCTATCTTTGCTTTGAATTGGGATTACTTGGTTTTGCCCTGGTGCTGGCCAGAGTCCCTAGCTGAGAGGGAAACAGGCAAGTGTAAAGGGTATGAGTTTTGTGAGATGATAATTTTTTAAACTTGTAAATCATCTCTCTGTTATGTACTCTAACATTGTTTTTTTGTTTGTTTTGAAAATGTTTTGTAAAGCACCTGAGCGTATTCCTGTTGTGGTATCCTGTACTTTAGGCTTGGTTGACTTTAAGGTGATCTCAAATTAAGCATATTGATAGTTTGTTCTTGGAATCGATCTCTGTTCCCTATTGCAACCAGTCTCCTTTGTCTTAATTTTTCTCATGTGCTTTTAATTGTAAATCTATAATTTTTTATACCATATCTTCTAACTTTTTACTAGCGCTGAAATGACCTATAAGTTATAAGTGCCGCAATCAAAACAAACAAACAAGCCAGGACGTAGAGCAATTTACTAACAAGTAAAGAGAAAGGGAACAGGTTCAATTGAAGTCCTTTTCTGACCTATTTGTTCATCTAGCATTTATTGAATTGCTGAGTATGCTGTCAGAAAATACTTTTATATAGACAGGCATTATACCAAAGTGGTAGCAAGCAATTTGCAGTGTTTGTTTAATGTCACAGGAATCAGGATGAACAGCGACCTATGGGCTTCATGGTTGTAAATTATTAATCACATACTTTTTCTTTTTAGCAGTGCGTAGTGGTGTAATAATGTTCTCAAGATATGCATGCAAATATGGCTTATTAGATGCACTAAAATCAGGAGAATTGAGCTGAGGTTTTTGGTGTGGGGAGTTTAAAAGCTCATTGCCATTAAATGTGGTTCATATAAACTTATATTTTAATGAATCATAGAATGGTTTCATTTTATCTGTAACCAGTTGATCGGTTCCATGCTTTCTTCTTATTTTCCGTGAAATCTACGAATCTTCTGTGATGTATAGTCGCAAAGAAGGAATCACAAATATTAAATTGCTCTTGAAATGACTTAAATTGGTAACATTAATAACATTCTCTGGTTGGGTATTCTATAGTTAAATATACAGATTTTGACCTTTTATGAGATTTTTAGACCGAGGGATGAGCCCGACCTTGGGAGGGCTATCTCTGAAGTTACAAAGTATTCAATAATATTGGTCAAAAACTGTATTATAACACCCCAGCTGTACAATTTCCTATAAAATCATCGTTAAAGTCATTAAATTTGAAAATAGATAATTTTCAAGTTAGTCCAGATTAGTAGTAGTAATTTCAAGTGTCAACAACAACAACAAAAAAAAAACACTGTTACGTATTACTCCCCTTTGTTTTTATTATTTAAGTAATGTACCATAAGTTATGGTGACTAGAGCCACGATTTCCTACGAAAATTTAGCTGCCGGATACATGGATGAATACTTCCGTTAGTTGCTGACTACTATTCGTATTCATGAATACTTCTGAACAAAAGAGAAAATGGGGAAAAAAATTCTCAAAATCAGATTTTTCCTCTGATTTTTCAGAGCAAGCATTTTGAAAATTGGTACTACATGAATCAGTGGACAACTTATTTTCTTGAGCAAGACTGAGAGACAGAATAATTTTGCAATCAGACGTAACTTTTACCATAAATTTGACAATCGACAAGTAAAGGGTCTGTAAAATTCAAGCACAACACCGGATCAAAAATATTAAAATTAGTATTCACACATTGGATCAGGTTGCTGGCTACCAAAGTAGCTGGCAACCAGAGCCGGAGGTCATGAGATAAGAAAGGTCAAATCTTTTTTCACCTCGATTAATGTCAGATTGGCATTTAATATCCCATCGAGGCAAGATGAAAATCCAGGAAGAAAGATGTCTGGTACTAGGGGACTTTAACAGTCACTCTCAAAGCTGGGGATATGGAGATATGGACAAACGTGGTGAAACAGTAGAAAACTGGCAAATTGAAACAAAACTTCAACTATTGTATGACGATGAAGATGAGGACACATATTTCTCAAGAGCGTGGAAAACCACATCTACCCCAGATCTTACGTTTGCCACAGATGATATAGCAAAGACGATAAATAGAACAGTACAGCCCCAACTGGGTGGTAGCGACCATAGGCCAATCATCACAAACCTCTATCATCAAAATGAAAACAAAACACAAACTATCCCAAGATGGAACTACAAAAGAGCAAAATGGGAAAGCTTTGAACAACTTACAGACAGCCACTGCAAAAACATAAACTGTAAAACCAAGAATGTCAACAAAAGTGCAAAAGAACTGACAAAGGCCATCCTAAAAGCAGCAAAAGAAAGTATCCCAAGGGGAGCAAGAAAAAATTATATACCACTCTGGACAGACGATCTAAATCAGTTAAGTAATGAAGTATCGGAAACAAGAGAAAAGGCTGAAGCAGACCCCTGTGATGACAATATTGCAGCGTATAAAGAGGCAGAAGCTGCCTTTAAAAAAGAAATGGCAACGACATCCAAAATGGCATGGAAAGAAAAAACGCATAGCCTTAACTTCGAAAAAGATGGAAATAAACTTTGGAAACTTACAAAAGTCCTAAATAGAGAACCGAATCACTACGCCCCTCCCGCTTTGGAAAAAGAAGGAGAACTTGTCGGTCCACAACAAGCTGCAGACCTATTCATGGAGCAGTTCAAAAAAATTAGTGACAACACAATAGAAAAAGAACTGAAGAAAAGAGTTAAAAAAGAATGCAGAAAACAAAAAAAGGAACTCAAGGAAGCCATAGATGAAGTAATGACAAAGAAGCTAACTATGGAAGAACTAGAAAGCTCTCTCAAAGTGTTAAAAACAAAGAAATCGCCAGGCCCAGACGAAGTAACAAATGAGATGCTTATCCATCTTGGAAAGACAGCGAAAAAGAAGCTATTACAACTCTACAACAGCACTTGGAAAAATGGTAAAATACCAGATATATGGAAAAAGGCTTTTATTGTCCCAATTAAGAAAGAAGGAAAACAAGCAAATAAAGCCGCAAATTACCGACCTATAAGTCTTACAAGCTGCATGTGCAAGCTGGTAGAAAGAATTATCAACTCCAGACTGATGTGGTATCTTGAAAACTATAATGTGCTTATAAATGAACAAGCTGGTTTCAGAAGACACAGGAGTACTGAAAATCAAGTAACCTACATATCCCAAGAAACAGAAGACTCGTTTCAGGATGGAAAGAAAAAAATTGTGGTATGGGTGGACTTTGAAAAAGCATTCGACAAAGTGTGGAAAAAAGGTCTGGTATATAAACTACAAAAATCAAAAGTATCCCATAACATGCTCAACTGGATACAAAACTACCTAAAAACAAGAAAGGCAAGAGTAACAACACAAGGTCACAAAAGTAGAGAAGCAAAACTAAAACATGGAGTCCCACAAGGTGGAGTACTATCACCTACACTATTTCTTCTCTATGTAAATGATATAAGAGAAACACTATGTCGAGGAGTGAAAATGTCGATGTACGCAGATGACCTAGCTCTGATTAGTTCAGACCAAAACTTAATCAAGGCACAACACAGGATGCAAATCACACTGGATAATATCAAAGAATGGACTGACAACTGGGCGATGAAAATAAATGCAGTGAAGACAAAGTTCACAATATTTAGCCTCTCCCCAAAAGATGAAAAAGCAAAGCTACGTATTGAAGACCATGAATTGGAAAAAGACGACGCACCAAAATACCTAGGAGTCCATTTTGACCCAAGACTAACATGGAAAAATCAAATCAGCAACAGTCAGAAAGTTGGGGTAAAGCGAACACAACTCTTGAAAAAACTAGCTGGAACAACTTGGGGAGCTAGCTCCGATATACTGAAACAAACTTACACAGGATATGTGAGACCAGCGCTAGAATACGGGATATCTGCATGGGGAAACTGCTCCAAAACCCAAATGGAAAAACTGGACAAAGTGCAAAACAGCAACATGAGGATAATAACTGGAGGAATGAAATCGACACCGATACATGCAATGGAAACCATAACAGGACTTACATCTCTATCAGAAAGAAGGGAATCAAAAATTTTGAAACAATACATAGACGTGAAAACAATGACAGATCAGCCTCTTCACGCTAGAGCGCAACAAAAGAAAACTAGGCGGCTGAAAAGATCACACTTTATTGAAAGAGCCCAGCAAATTGAAAAAGATCACGAACTTGACGAAATAATGACCCAAAAATGCAAATCAAATATCAGAGTACCAATTTGGAAAAGGCAAAATCACTTGAAAATCAAGACATCCGTTGGTGACATTTCAACAAAACAAAAACACGGCGAAGAAATCAAGAAGTCTGTACAGAAGTGCATAGATCAAAACTACCCTGAAAAAAAATGGACAAGAATCTATACCGATGGTTCATGCAATAAAGAACACACGTGCGGGGGCCTGGGAGTGCACATCGAGTACACAAATGGTCAACAAAAGGAGATCAGCAAACCGACTGGTACTCGCACTTCAATCTACAAGTCAGAGGCAGATGCAATCCATGAAGCTGTTAAGCAAATCCTCTCAGAAAATGAAAAACCAAGACACATAGTGATTTTAACAGATGCTAAGAAAATTCTGGAGGATATAATGATGTCCTTTGCAGATGATATAGACGCCTTGGTGGAAGACCTCATGAAGCTAAGCAAGTTTACCAACATTGTACTGCAGTGGATTCCAGGACACTGTGGGATACTTGGAAATCAGATCGCTGACCAACTGGCAAAGGCAGGCAGTCGCATGCAGCAACCCTCCCCAACGTACTCAACAGGAGAAATTAACAAAATGGCCAAATTTATCCAGTCTCAGAGATGGAGAGAGAAGCACCCAGAATACAACATGAATGACCCAATCAAGGTGCTCGACAGAAAGGAACAGGTCATCATCTTCAACCAGTTAAAGGAACATATGTGGAGGATGTCCAGAGCAGGTGCCTCTGGACAATGTGACTGCAGACTTGAAAATGAAAATGGACATCATGTCCTAATGGAATGTCCAAGGTACAACCAGTTGAGAAGGAACTTCTGGCCTGACCCAACCCCATACTCAAAGAAGCTGTACGGCAGTGAGGACGACCTCAGGACCACTGTGGGCTTCATTCACCAGACCGGACTGACCATGTGACGTGACGGGAACGAAGAAGAAGAAGAAGAATATCCCATCGAGGATATCAAAATGTTGTACATAGTGTTTTCTTCATGTTTAATGATTTCTATGAAATGATTATTGTAGCCAAGACTCTTTTATGATGTTTTTTGATAAATAATTATGAATATGATAACATTTTTTAGATTATTGCTCCGTTCAAATGTAAAAATATTAGATCTTGGTTTATTTACTAAAATAATTCAGGCTGGATTGAAAAGTATTCATAAATACTTTTGATCTGGGATGCAGGTTGCTGACTCCTACTATTCACTGCTTGCAATCGGTAGACCCAGGATTCATTCATTTATTCATCACAGCCCTAATGGTAACCTAACTTAATACAACTTCAGTTCGGTGCGAGGTGAAGGTTAGCAGTCAATATATGCATTATTTTTGACTGGTTTATACACTAAGACGAAGTGTAAATCTGTCTCTTTCAATCATATGTAGATAATAAAAATAAAAATTTGAGAATTCCTCATCATTTTTTTCAAAGAGGTTTCATGATGTAAAAGAAAAGTCTTTCAATTTCCATTTTTTTCAGTGGCTTCATATCCACAAAACTATGACTGTGTATGTGGAGAGCATATGTCGTGTAAAATCCCTCTCATTGTCTGGGAAGCTTCTTTACCACTTTGCTGACAGTTTTATTGTGCAGTGGCCAGAGCTGACCAAGGTATACCCAAAAGCAAAGTATTTTGGACGGCTTGTATAGCAATGCATTTAAAATATTGACAATTTTGTAAATAAATAATGAAATTTACTAAAATTCTTGTTTGAGTTTAATTTTAGAAGTGATAAAGTCATTTTTGTTTTTGTTTTAAAATGTATTACAATGCAGGACATGCTTACCTCTGTCTGCTGCATTGCATCAACATCACATTTTGTTATATAATATGAACATTTATATGCAGTTACAGTGCAACCCCTGGATAATGACATCGCCTGGGACCGGAAAATTATGTCATTTTCCAGAGGTGACGTTATTCCGGGGTTTTCAAGATGGCGGAAAAATGGGGCATGTTGAGACCAGGGAATACATAACAGTGCGATGCACAGGGAATACATTACAGTGCGATGCACAGACCAGTGCCTGAGAGAAGACGTTAGACTGTGTATTTCTTCTACTGTTTGCAAAGGGTTACCAGATATGCTTTCACTCTCCAATGTGTATTGTCATTGTTTAGATAGTAAACAGGATTCAAACGCCTTTTAACAAAACTAAAAATAGATTTTAAAAATCAAGTGCCAATATGATAGCACCAAATCCATGTGTTACTGCTGATGAGTTTTAAATACCGAAATTTGTATTTAAGTGCACCAAAATTTAGAAGCACTTAAAAATGAGTAGATCTACAAACAACAGAAAAAAAACAAAACTAAACAAACTAGGTATTAACCAGAATAAGATCAAATTTGGACTGATGTTTAGAGATTCAACTGATTTTTCAAATGAAAATAATAAAGTGAAAGAGGCTGTTATTGTTTTCCCCGCTATTCCAACACACCATAAGACCATTAACATCCATAATTGCGCTCATTGGACACGACTTTACCTGTTATCAGTTATGTTTCACTGACCTCAGACAGGTAGCTAACATGGAAGGTTAATGAACTCTTGAGAGTACCACCCATTGATACTGATAAACTTCTTTTGCTGTGGTTCCATATTAACAAGTGCTGATTCCATGCAGTTTGGTAAACATGGGGCAGCGTGGCTCAGCAGTACAGTCTTTGCTTCGTACCCAAAAGGTATCGAGTTCGATCACCCACCTTGCACTGTGTTGCCTTGAGCTGCACTATAGCTGACACCTGGGTTATTCCAGCCTTCCTTTGGAATAGACCCTAGAGACAAATGTCCCTATGGGATGAATAACGGGAATTTTTTTTTATGTGTTCTGATTGGTATGTAACAAAGTGATCTCATTGGGAGGAAAAAAATTTTTTTTTATTGGTTAAGAGTATGAGTCGGGTATCAAGCATCGGTATCAACAGCTGATTATTGTTATAACGATGTCTGTCGCTAAACAGGGGTTTCACTAAAATGTCTGTCGCCATTCGGGAGTTTTTATTACTAATAACATATAGCAAAAAAATCGGGACAAGTGGTCAATGTCACAATCCAGGGGTGTCGTTATTCAGAGGTTGCACTGTAGCACATTCCACAGATTACTATGCTCAATTATTTCCCCAGCACGGCATATTATGGGAGTATACTTCCATTTCATACAGTACCAATCACCTATTAGGTGTCCCTTATGTACTATCGGTCTTACAATATCCGTCACTGCCTATAGCCAAGTACTCATTCACACTTGAGTTAAGTGGGGTAATGAGTGTAAAGTGCTTTACCCAAGTTCACAACATCAGGACTCAAATTTTCCCCCAATCAATGTCACTCACCACACTTGACATTTGTGACAAGACTGAGTCACACAGTTCCATCTCAATCATAGCATACAGGTCTGTCATGAACCCTTGCCATGCCCCCAGCTCGTTTTTAAAGTCTGCTAAACCTGGCAATTAATATCCACGAAGACAGCAGAAAGCTTGACTCACGCCATGAGTCTGCAAGTTAAATCGTAGCAGTGGAACAAAGAAGGTGATATTTTTATTCTCCAACTCAAAATAATATCACTGCTGTACAATATGAAGTAATAATTTTGGGTCAGAAAAATAAGCCTTAATTTACTATCTCATCACTACAATAAAAATTGATACTAAGACTAAGAATAATAGAATCGACCCAAAAAATAACGGAAATACAAATTATTCATATTTTTTGGTTTAAAAAATTGTCATCAAAGTCATTTTTCATCACCGAATCATATTTTTTGCCTGATTTTTTATGGAATTAGTGCAATGTCAATGGTTTCCACCTGCAAATTAAGAAAAAAAGACCCAAATCATAATTTCTAAATTTTAACTTTTTGTTGGTACAGTCCACTCCAGATAATCGCAACACCTTGGGATCAGCGAAAATGTTGCGATTAACTGAAGTTGCAATTAACCGAAGTTGAGTTTCCTGTCCACTATTGCAACATACACAAATATGATAAACTCAAACGAGTTGTTGTAAACAATGTTCTGAGCCCACCACAGACTGAGCAATTTGATCGGAATAAAAAATATATGGCAGCCCTGTATAGATTTTGACAAGCAAAAGCAGCTTTGAGGAAAGCCGACATCTTAAGATTGGATTCACTTTCAATTTTTGTTCTCAACATTTGTAAGAGTCCAAGATATTAGCCGTGATGAGAGTCAATAAGCTCTCACCAAACCCGTTGATTACAATGCAGTTGTCAATCACAAAACAAAGGATACCATCGCTCAGTCTCTCCTCACAACTGTCATCATCTACCTGTTGTCTAAACCATGCCCAGCCCACTTGCCTCATATCTCAGACCACACAAACCCGAACTGCAAAGCCCTGCCCCCTTTTGTATCTAATAGAGTGGTGACACACTACTGTAGCATTAAACCCCGCCCACGCTCGATTCTTCAACGTGTCATGATTTCACCCATGATGAAATATAATCACGAAATTTTGTTTTGATTGATTAGTTGAATTTGCCTCCTTTTGAGGTCGAAAATTTGTCGCGATTAACCAAAGTTTGTTGCAATTAACCAGTGACTGTTATATAGAATTAATTCTGTTTCTTGGGAAATGTTGCGATTTACCGAAAGTTGTGATTATCCGGAGTGGACTGTATATTGACATATTATCAAAGCTGAAAACAGCTACGTAGCGGTATGACAAGTAAAGGTATGACTGACAACTGCACTCAAACAGTTTCTGAGTATCTGAGAATCATTGATGCAACACTCACTGAGCCAGGGTCATAAACTTTATTTACTTATTGAGATTTAAATGGGCATGGCTTAAAGGTGTGAAATTTTGTATCCAAACTCAGAAAGTAGACTTTCTCCCATTTAACTGGGAAACTCCGTTAAATCTGGAAAATTTTCTATCTTACACAAGGAGATTTGTCAAACAGGAGTGGAATCTTAGGATTCGTTTTTGTGTTAGATGCGTTTTGTTATACAGAGTCAAATTAGAGGAATTTATTTTGGGGGTATTGGAGCTTTCCTTCTTATAGAGGTTTCTGTTATGGCAGTGTCAACACATTTGAAATGTAGGCACCCAATGAAAAAAAGCTTTCCAATTGATGCAATCGGCTCTTATTAATAGTAAGAGATGACCTCACTTCAGTCTGATGAGGATGACTGATGACACTGTCGACTCCATTGGTTTCCAGCATTGAAGCAAAAGCAGCTATTGAAACACTTAGGCTCTTTATGGTGTACTATTGTTTGTCTGTCTCTTTTACTGATGCTAAGTCTCAGTTCCAGACCAGGATTGGCCGGGCAGCTTGCAAAGACAGTCTCGCACGTAGTGGGTGATTTGGGGAGCATTTCTCATTATGATATTTGTTGAAAGCCAAGAATATTGATACCGGGAATTCCCATTACCAAGATATGATGATGGCATGGGCCGAGACTAGGCTTGACCGCTGACATTACGAATCTGATCAATGATGATTCATAGGATGTTATTGGACAATAATAATCTTGGTTTTTCTTTGACTGCCCCATATAGCAACATTGATATGGCAATAATAGCCAATTTCAACTCGACAGTCAATGCAAAATTTCTAGTCTAATGTATATGCTTGCTTTTCAACCAATGAAATCCTTTAAATTACAGGAGTAATCATAGCCAGTGAACACTATCAGGCGACCGATGATAATGATATCAAGTCCCCAATATGCCAATGAACATTTTCCGTAAGTATGTGAGACAAAAACCTACTTACCTGGTGCTTCACAATGCACAAATGTTCAGTAACTTGATCGCCGTGTCCGAGAAAGTGCCATGTGACCGACTAGTAGTGAACCCTTCACATCAATGGAACATGTCTAAGTCATATATAGATTCTGCACTATCAAACTGATATCTCTGATTGCTAATCACACACAATAATACAAAAGCAAATCATGGTGTCCGCTCCCACCCTAACCAAGTTGAAAAGAAATTTGCTGACTACAATACCTTTACCTCGCAAGCTGGGAATGCTTGTGCAACTGGCAGTGCCACCTAAGCTTGCTTGGTATCAGGGATTTCCCATACTTGATCAGGGTGGCCATGCCACACACAGAATTGTTTCTATTATACATTTTAATTTTTATTATTTTTTTTTCAAGAACAATTTTTTGCCTCATCTAGTCAATGTTGTGTATATGCAAACCAACAAGTTTTTCAAGGGACTCAGAATGGTAATAGTGTTTGGCCATGTGTGGCTCTATTTGGCCATTTTTGAAATCGAAATTGGACATGGGGAACTAAGGCCATCTGGCAGCCCTGAATTTGAGTACAATCATCAAGACATGAGAGAAAAGTGAATGGCATGGGTTTGATGTTTTGTTTTTGTTTTTAAGGGTTTTACGGCGCTTGCATCAGGTTATATCAGCGCCAGTATAAAGGAAGAAAATGGGATGGTAATGGTAAGAGAAAGTAAGACAAAGGGGAACTGGGAACAAATAGGGATCAGATGTAGATTCCAAGAGCATACCACCAATGTACTTAGTTTGAGATCACCTACAAGTCTCATCCAGACACAAGCACATAATCCAACAAAGAGGAATACACTCAAATGCTTATATTATACATTAAAAATAAATATAATAATACATAACAGAGATGATTTACAAGGGAAAAAAATATCATCTCCCAAAACAATGACTATACATTTGACTGTTTCCCTCCCAGCCAGGACCCGGAAAAAAACCAAGTAATCTCATTCCAAGACAAAGACAGACAGTATGTTGAAAAACAGATATAAAGGGATAGAAGACACAGTATGTACCTCCCTGCCCGCTATGGGAGGTCAGGATCCCCACCCAGGCATGGGTTTGAAAAAAATAAACAGTGGCGAATTTTTATGTTGATGTAATTTAAGCAGAGTCGAGCGATCAACACACTAATGTCGTGGCATATCATTTAGACCAAGCAAAGATAACTGTGGAGTGTTTAAGCAAACAATGGCTGGCTCTGTCTTTTCAAGATAACCTACTTTGGTTGAAATTGCCACATAAACAGCTGGGGAAAGACATGAATAGTCGAAGTACTTTAACCCTCCCCCTCCCCCCCACCATTTTTGGTTGTTCAGCTCTAACGACAACTCTCTATGTCGACATTTGCTATTATAGAGAGTTTGCACTGTATGTCATTATTAGTGGGCTGAACTGTCCTTTGAGTTTCAATTAGCTTGGAAACTTGCAGCTTCTGAAACTCATGAACTGGCCAACCAAGAAGTTTTAAATGTCTCTTTATCAACACATTGAAGATATACGGTAAATTTTTAAATAACAAGAAAAAGTTGTGCTAAGGATGTATTCAATATTTATTGGAATTCTACAAATTTACGCATTCACCCAACAAGAACATTCTGAATAAATATGTATTATATTTACATCACAAATGATTGATCGACTTACCACAATGTTTCTAGAATTTACATAATACCAACCACACCCCTCCTCCAACACACACGCATACACTCAATCTTAAAGCAAAAGAAATATTTTTAAATGAAAAACTCGATGAATATAATATATCTATCATGGAATTTCAAGCATTCAAACTTGTTCTGTTTCTTCAACGTGAAAGAAGTTTCTGAGAACAGTTCTGGTTGTTTTTAATTATTTTTTGAGCATTAGAAATATGCTTAGCCAAAACTGTAAAATCTGCCCAGTAGATAACTTCAATGGAGAATTTTTCTAAAAAAAAAGTTTTGAACATCTTGAAAGATAAGCAACATCTTCTAGTTTTAAAATATAAAACGTCTGGTATATCAGGCAGGGTGATAAGTTTAAAATTCAGAACAGAACGTTAAAAAAATTCCTTTGTAACCACTACCTCGAAGCGGCATTATGATGGAATTGAGGAAAGTGGATGGGTGAACTGTGGGTGTGAACACATTGTATGCAATTATATTATAGAGAATAAAAAGGTACGAGATTAGGGTGATAAAAGACAAGAACATTTGTTTATGTGTGTGTGAAGGAGTGAGTGAGAGAAATAAAGAGAGAGAATTTGGGAAGTATAAGGGATTCTTTTATGTGTTTAGTTTTGCTGAGCTTTTTGTTGGTTTACTTCGATGTCATTGTAATTCCTTTTTATCATTTATTATTTGCTTAATTAATTTCAGAAATTCATTAGATAGTCTATGATACCCAATGTAAATTTTCAGAAATGGATAAATAAAGATCTTAATTCAGACCAGTTGACTACTAAACATCACAAACATTTATCAATAAGAAGCGACAAAATAATTGAATAATTTTTTATTTGACATCATGACAGTTAAAGCATCCACACATTGATGAATCACCTGTTAATTAGGAAATGTGGGCGGGGGGAGGGAGGCAAGTTACGGTGCCTGAGTAAGGAATTGCTCCTGGGTGACTTCAGACATTTTCGTTTATATCTTGTCAAATGCTTAAGCCACAAATTGCTGATTTAGACAACATGAAACATTCCAGTTATCTTTTTTTGAATTTTATTTATAATGAAATATCTTAACAAGAAATGCTAAGACTTCATCAAAGTCACAGATTTATTTTTAACATTTTTAAATTGAAAAAATAAAAGATAAATCAATCATTGTGTTTTCTGATTAGAATAGAGGGAGGGTCCTTTAAACATTATTTTTCCTTGTATAATCAACTCATGAAAGGCACAGGATTACATTTCTGCTCACAAGAACACAAAAATCATTATTTCAATATTTCCCCAGGTAAAATAGTGTTTGTGGAATGGATGATGTATTGTAAATGTATATTTGAAAAACAATTACAATAAAAATGGAAAATAGACAAGTAAAGCTTAACAAAATGTACAAAATCCACTCATGCTTTCATTCACGTGCTCTTGGGTCTAGTTTTGACATACCGCCTTTGGGTAAACCACAAAAAGATGCATAGAATTACTGTTGGAATGCCGATTCCAAGGCCAAATTCAAAGAATGGGAACTTGCCCTGTAGATGAAAAAATTAAGATGCTAAATTGAAAATCTGGAAAGAGAAACCAAAAATTTTGTGAAGTAAAAAAAAGTAAAATGAGAAACAGAAGAGAATCATTAAATAAAAGAAAGACTTTTTGTTTGCATGTAACCAGACTCCTCCTGTGCAGTGACGGAGAAATGTGATCTCCCTGGGGAATGTCACTTTCGTGATAAGTTAATAAATTTGCTTTTTCATTGCCTTTCGTAAATTAGACCCTGGTGTGATATATCATTGGTCGATAAACTTACATTTTCACAGGCCTTTGACAGACATCTTTACTAATTGATCATGACTTTAATCAACTCATTTGTAATATCTTTAAAAACCAAAAATGGTGAATCCCTCATCAAAATATTGGATCTTTATTTACAAACTATATACCGTGTGGGGAGGGCTGGAGTATACGGTGATATATATAGACTGCAGTGAATTTAGACTTCAAGACTTAACAAGTGGATGAGATCTTTTCAGTTCTTTCGAAAAACCAACAGACACGAAATTCAGCTACTCTTCCATGTAGAAGAAAGGGGCTGGTGAAGTAATGTCTGAGCAACAATACTTATTAAAGAAAAAAATGTTAAATTAAATGTCAACAGAACATAAATAGACGGAAGTGATTGCCCATACCTCTTTTAAACATTTATATCCATGATAGCCCTTTTCACACAAACAATTGGTCATGTTTACTCCAACATGCACACAGTATGAATAATCAGGACATGTATCTGGGATGAGTGCAGAAAGAAAAATAAAATAAGACATAGGGTCTAATGTGATTTTTTTTTCACTTGTGTACTTTTTCCTTTCCTGTCAGGTAATTAACTGAGCTCTTGCTATTTAATTCACTCAAATATAGAAAAACTTTTTTTTAAAAATCGAACCCCCCAAAACCGCTGAATTTCCAAGAGCATGCAAATCACTCTTTTGAAAATAGAAAAATTAGTTATGTGAACGGTAAATAAGGAGCAATTCTTCTCAAGTTAGCCATAGTATTTGTATATATGCATTAACACTATTTTGAATTATCTATCAAGTTAACAATTTTTGCTCATTTGGTTACACTCTGGTGAAGTTGATTTTTGGTAAGTCGATTTTATTTTCTGTTCCCCTAGGCATTGTCTTATCCGGAGTCTACTTTATATATATATAAATCTTGCCATTCGAAATGTTGTTGCTTTGCAATTCTTCTCAAGTTAGCCATAGTATTTGTATATATGCATTAACACTATTTTGAATTATCTATCAAGTTAACAATTTTTGCTCATTTGGTTACACTCTGGTGAAGTTGATTTTTGGTAAGTCGATTTTATTTTCTGTTCCCCTAGGCATTGTCTTATCCGGAGTCTACTTTATATATATAAAGTAGACTCCGGATAAGACAATGCCTAGGGGAACAGAAAATAAAATAGACTTACCAAAAATCAACTTCACCAGAGTGTAACCAAATGAGCAAAAATTGTTAACTTGATAGATAATTCAAAATAGTGTTAATGCATATATACAAATACTATGGCTAACTTGAGAAGAATTGCAAAGCAACAACATTTCGAATGGCAAGATTTATATATATATATATATATATATATATATATATATATATATATATATATATATATATATATATATATATATATATATATATATATATATATATATATATATATATATAAATCTTGCCATTCGAAATGTTGTTGCTTTGCAACTTGTATCAAGCTAATAGATGTCATATCAAATATATAAAAATGTAAATCTTTACTTGAATTAGAGTAAGAAGGAGAAGATGAGAAACTATGAAATTTACAAAAACAATGCACTAAACTTACAATTTCGTGGTGAAAAGCATGGATTAAGTTCATCCTTACACACTGTCTTGGTTGAAGAATAATCCTCATGACCCCATGAATAATTACCCCCTGGGCAATCTAAACTTGGAGGTAGGGAGCTGTAAAACAATCAGGTATGAATCTGATTCCTTCATTTTCACTAATTACTGATATTATATATATAATATAATAACAATATATGGCAATGTCTGCTTTGGAAGTCTTGAGCAAAACTGAAAATAACAGCATCAAAAAGTACAAGCAATATCATCATTGAATGTTTCGTGCTGAAATCCTTTGTCAGTCAACAAAGGCAATATTAATTTGGACCTGTAAATTCTCAGTCCATTGGCTAAAATCAACCAATTCATCAAATTGAAAAAAAATAATAATAAAGAAAGAAAAAAGAAACGATTAACATAATCGGATGAATATTACATAGCTGACTTAGAACAATAATCGTGCATGTTCCACAATGATACATATAGCACACAGGTCGTTTATATTGTAGATAGAAACTTTTGTGAATAAAATCAAGTGATGCTTTTTAAAACATTTGGTATTTAATTAAATCCTTGTTTATTTTCACACAGCTTCATGAAATCACCTATTTGTCTTCCAAATCTGCCATATTCACAGAGGTAGGCAATCTTACTGACTGCCTGAATGACAAATTTCACTGTTTCATCTAAGCAAATTTTGGCTACTTTACAATAGCGGAAAAGTAAAACACAGACCTCCGCAATTATGTGTCAGAGGAAGGCCTAAATCAAAACTTATATGGCTGTTTATCCATTACTTCTCTATTGCTTCACATTGTAAATTAACTGGTTGACTGTATTTCTTCACTTGTAATTTAAGCACTAATTAGAAGGAAAAATAGTGGTAAATTATAAATTACCAGTGCAAATTAATTTTCTGCCATTTTTTACTCTTGGATTTATGCTGTTCATTAATCATTTCAATTCCGCCATTACTTTCTTAACTTTGGATTTTGCATCACTTTCTCAATCATATAATTCACATCACCATGAAATGTCTTGAATTCATATATTCTACTTTATCATTTTCCATCGTTAAATGATTGAGATTTAACTTTGATATAATTCTTTTTCTGAGGTGTTTGTGTTTCGCAATTCTGGAATGTTGAACGTTGAGGTTGGCCAGCTTAATTGTGATAATCAGTTTCTTGTTGAGAAAGCCACTGCCTTTAATTGCTTCATCAGTAGAAACATTATTTGGAGTGTTTTTAAGATGAGCCTATCTTTACTTATAATTATATAGCGGCTAGATAAGTGGCTCTCTAAAGCCTACAGAGCAAAGCATGCCCATCCTTAAGTCTCTCCATTGGCTTATTGTCAAATAAAAGAGTGTAACTCAAAATTGCCACAATGGTTTTCAAATGCCTAAATGATAAAGTGCCATCATTTCTCTCAGGGCTTCTTGAATTATTTACACCTGCTAAACCAGTCCGATCCAAAATGAATGACTAATTAATATTCCAATAAGTTAAATATTTCTTGCTGAAAAATCTTTTGGCCCCAAACATATGGAACAAATTAGACAAAGAAATCAAAGACTGCATTGACTGTGTAGCTGGGTACTTTGCGATAGATAGTGTCCTATCAAAATGGTAGCAAGCAATTGCTATTGACCATTTTTGGAAACTTGGATGAACTCCGACTTTTTGAGTGCAATGGCTCTGAAGGACTATTCTCTTTTCCTTTTGAAAACATTCCTTTTCAGGCAGGCTTTTGAGTAATAATAGTACATGAGTAGAGCACTTTGTGGATTCTGTGTGCTGTCAGATCCATAGATTTATTTTCTAAATAGATTGATGCGTCATTCAATTGAAAATTAGCCTCTTCCTAGAGACCTTGCATTAAAATATTAATATTTGCTGTAAAATCTCCTATCCCTCCTGTGATTTTTCATGTTCGTTTACTTACAGGTATTGTATCTGTATATTTTTACCAAAATCAGTTCCCATTACATTTCCAATTTTGTTGCCTTCAAGTGATCTGTTTCAAAGGAATAATGGAAAAGACAAATAACAAAAACCGCATATATATAATAATAATAATATATATATATATATATATATATATATATATATATATATATATATATATATATATATATATATATATATATATATAATATATATATATATATATATATATATATATATATATATATTCTCTGGAGTGATCTATTTTTTACAACTTCAAATTAAAAAAAAAAAAGGATAGGGTTAGTTGGGCAAAGAAAATAAAAAAGTGAAAGGTGAATTTTTTTGGCTCGATCTTTACTTATTTTCACTGATTTCTATATCTTTGGAATGGGGGTTGAGCTTAAAAATCAGCCTAATCAGCGTTAATTCATGTAGTGTCAATTGTATTGAAAAATACTCACATGATAACAAGATGTGAAAGATTTGCAATTCCACTGATAAATTTTTCTCTTGTTAGATCACACTGTTGCAGATCAATTCTGTTGAGGAAAAAAATTAGAATATTTGAATCAAAGATGAAAATAATGTCTACAATACAAGAGTAATTATCTGAGGATCTTTCTTTCATCGACTTTAAAACAGTCTTTCTCAGACAGACTGCTCATTTTCGTTTTGTTTTTTAATTTCTCCAATCCCAAAACCTGAACACCGGATAAATATTGGGATTCATCCAATTCAGATAAGAATCGTGACCATTATACCCATAGAGTATAGTGAACCAGTGCAATCTGCTTAGTTCATTAAATTATGTTCATTTAATGGCCATCATTGTACATACCAGATATCAATAATCTGGGAGAACCAAGCATATGGAAACTAAATGAAAGATTACTTCTTGTTGTTTTATTTAAAAATGCAGAAAGTATTTTCTCCGATATAAAATACTCTTCTTCGTGGTCATTGTAGTAGCTTCTTAATGAATAGAGGATCCAGACTACAGTTTACATTTATGAATTTTAAGACAAACACACACATTTCAAATTATATGTGATCATTTCATTAATTGGTATTCTTTCCATGCCTCCAATATACTCTTGTAAATTCTGTAATGTTGTAAATTTCTATTTAATCCTGAGGGAGTTAATTCCATAAACAAAAGGCTGCGGGAAAGAATGAGTTTAGGCGGGTACAGTTCTTGATTGTTGAACTGATAATTTGTTGTCGTATCCTCTTAATAGTCTGTAATTTGGTTTTGTGTAAATAGTACATCACGGTGCTTCATACTATAATACTTTCTGAAAATAATATCTTTTATTTTAATTTTTATATATTTCCAAGATATCACTTTTTTTGTTAAGAGTGGTAAGGAAAATAGGAGCAGAGAAAAGCTGGTTTAAAAAAGAATTATGTATAAATGTAAGAAATAGATTTGCTAAACATATTTGTACTTGACAGGTTTTAAAGAAAATATTAAGCCAAGATATTAAATTCTGTCACTGTTGTTTTTTTCGTATTCTTGCAGCAGTATTGCAAATGCAAAATTTGGTGTATTCCGAAATGCACGGCAAAAATAAGATTTCTTTGGTCTCTCTTTTTCCAATGAACATTTATCTGTCCCTCTGTCCTAATATCTATAGCTAAGGTCAAATAATCTATCCAATCTAGCTATCTTTCCATCTGCCTATTTAAACAAAATATTTTTGCCCAGTCAAACAGTAAAACGGGTTTAACTTTACTATTTGTAGCTAAATCTTTATTCTTCACGAAATTACCAAAATGATCTTTTAAGAAGTCCTAATAATGGACATGTTCTGAGGAAGGAGTGTTAATACGGCAACACTATGAAAAAAAATTTGTAATGCGAGAAATTTGAGCTCTCTGGAGTAATCTATTATTTCTTTTAAAAGGAAAGAATTAGTTAGAAAGAAAATTTAAAAAAGTGAAGGTGAACAGTGAATTAACCATGGTCAGTGATGGTAATTTTTGGAAAGAAAGAAGAATTAGGCAGAGAATAGGGAGATAGTGAGGATGATTAATATGTCAATCAACATAGCACTTATTTGCCCCCATCTCTCTCATACCTGTTTTTATCACAAATATATATCAGTGGTTTTAGATAGGTATATCTTTTGTATTTGCTCTGTTTATTGATGCAGGGTCTATGATAAAATCAGTAATTCCATGAGCACAGTTATTATTTAGAGTCTTTTGCCTGAACTTAAAATTTTTACCCATAAACATTATTTGACACAGCTAATTTGTTGCCCTGTGAGTAAAAAAAAAAGTGAGCCACACTCGCTATAGCACCAGTTTTGGAAGGTTGGATGCCCCCTGTGTTACTTATCATTTAAATCTACTTGTTGATAAGACATTCAAAAACGTTATATATGCACAATACTTATAGTAATAGACATTGTCTCAAGCCAAAGTCACAGTAGGTACATACCCAAGAATTTCAGATGTGGATGAATTCATGCAGCATCTCTGTTTTATTTCAAGACCTGGATATTGAGAACAGTATTTTTCTGTTTCTGTGGAATTTATATTTTTCTTGCAAGTACTTTCACATATTGATGGGAACTGAAAATAAAACATTAAGAATGATTTACCATATATAAAGTCTTGTTATAGCAGTCTTAGAACATAAAATAATCAACAGAAGGGGTTTTAATCATGCAATGCAATAAAGTCTTCTGGATTCAGATCAAAATAACTTCAATAACTTTAGAAAACTGCCGCTGATTTCCTCCTGTAAAAAAAATGTAAAGAGTGATTGATTCCAAATTGGTTTTATCATTCTGAGTGACAGCTGAAACATTTGTTGCCATTTTTAGCAAACGTTGCCATTTTTAGCAAACGTTAATTATGTCACCATAAGCATTATTTTAATAGTATAATTCTCCTCATCATGTAAGAAATCCTCTATATAGAACACTCACACGCTGATTTTGGTCCAACAATTATACATATATATATATATATATACATTGAATCGTGTTTAATACAAATATGGTACGGAAAGTGCTCGACATGTAGCAATGGAGCGAATTATTCTTTTAATATTTACCTGTCATCTGCATTTTTTGCCAAATTGGGACCTAAAATTTGCCAAAAAACCCCCCAAAATTTGCCAAAAAGACCAAAATTTGCCCAAAACTTTGCAGAGGAGAACTAAGCGTTTGAGTAAAAATAACACGCGATACAGAAAAAAAATATATAAAAGACAATTTATTACATTTAAGGAGGCTACATTTATTAATTTACACAATAGCGTTGCTACAAAGATTTTAAAGGATCATTATCCGTAGAGAGTAGCTTCCCTTGGTTTGGGCCAAGGAAAAGCTGCAACATTTCTCAAGTTTCGCACTTTACTTTTTTTTTCGTTATTTTGTTTTCGCTTCTTTTTTCCCCCAAAATTTGCCACGCGATTTGCCAATTTTCCCAAAATTTGCCACGATTTGCCAATTTTGGGAAATTTGCCAAAATTTGCGGCCGCAAAAAATGCAGATGACAGATTTACCACAATGTTTGAGTCAGTCTACATCGATGTTTCAGGCCTAATCAGTCATCGTCAGGACTGTGTGTTACATGAGTTTGGTTTGTTGTCTGTTGTTGTTTGTTGAAGTGGTTCTGGTTTGTAGTTGATTAATAAGAACTTCCGGCGATGTGGACACGTATTGTGCATCTCATTTTTCGCGGGAGACTATTCAGACTGAATTGACACTTCGTTTTGGTACCTAATATACCCTTGCTATTGCACTAACCAACCTTATAACACATGCGCCATGCGCTCAACGATACCATGTGCCGTTGTGTTGCTTTGCAGTACACACCCACTTGTTGATTCAATTTGATTTTACAAGCAGCACACACACACACTTTTTGACTCTGTTCAATGTCGGTATCGCTTTGCATATGACACCCACAACCCGACTTTGTTTTCAATTAAACTTGATAGAAACAATTCACTAACAAACTGAGCCTGTGATGTGGGAACGGTAGGTAATGGATGAGACTGAAGTCGATGACAGGAGAGAATTAAATTTTGTGTGGGCGACCGGCCGATAACTTGCAATGTCTTCTCTGACATTTTTTGGTGTGGGGCGGGGGAGGCGCGATTATTACCTTAAAAAGAACCACCACCTCCTCCCCCCCCCCCCCAAAAAAAAGCAAGATCAGCAATAAAAACAAACAGGCAAGCAATAAATAAATAGAAGAAAAAACTCGCCTCTTCAACATAAATAAACAGTTCCATAAACGAAAATACAGTTTTACTTCGGGAGGCCAAAATCTTGGTCTCCCAAGCCAAAATCAACCAATATGGTCTCAAATCTGCCATTTCTTTCTAAAATCCTTGAAAAAGTTGTACTCAGACGTCTTTCACAACATCTCCATGAAAACAATCTATGGGAAAAATTTCAGTCAGCTTATCGTTCTTACCACAGCACAGAAACTGCTCTGTGCTGTGTTGCGAGTGATTTGCTTGATGTTTTAGATAAAGGTTCTGTTTCTCTTCTGACATTATTAGACCTTTCGGCGGCGTTTGATACTATTGATCACGGTATTCTCATTAAACGACTTAATATAACCTTTGGCTTGTCTGGGACTGTCTTGCAGTGGTTTGAATCTTATTTAGATGGCAGAAAGCAACAGGTTATGATTTTAGATAAACTTTCTCGTCAACATACATTGTCTTTTGGTGTTCCTCAAGGCTCTGTTTTGGGTCCAATTCTTTTTGTTTTGTATACTTCTCCATTATCTAATGTCATAACTGGTCATGGGCTGCGCTATCATCTCTATGCAGATGATACGCAACTTTATGCTACTGATAAAACTAAAAATCTCGAAAATATTGTGAAACGTGTGGAAGAATGTGTGACGGATGTGAAAGAGTGGATGGATGCAAACAAGTTGAAAATGAATGAGTCAAAAACAGAAGTGATGATTGTGGGAAATAGAGGACAGTTGAAGGTGAATGATGGTCTTGAGGTGTTGATTGGGGGTGAAAAGATCAAAGTTTCAAAGACTGTGAAAAATTTGGGTGTCTATTTTGATTCAGAAATGAGAATGTCAGCTCACATTTCTGCTCTCTGTAAATCTTTATACTTTCAATTGAAGAAAATCAGTTCGATCCGTCAGTATATTGCAATTGGAACATGTAAAACATTGGTTGTTTCCCTCATTTTTTCGAAACTAGATTATTGTAACTCGCTGCTTGTCAACTTGCCTCAGGCTTCTATTAAACAATTACAACTACTGCAAAACAGTGCAGCAAGATTAGTTTTTGGCCAAAAAAAATTTGATCATGCAACCCCTTTGTTGGCCTCTCTCCACTGGTTGCCCATTGAAAAGCGCACATATTACAAAGCAGCGTGTCTTGTTTATAAGTGTTTGGCTGGTATAGCACCGGCATATCTCACAGATCACGTGGTCATGTGTAAATTTGAAAATTACACTTTAAGATCATGTAATGACCAAACGAAAATTTCGGAAAAAAGATCAAGAACAAAATTTGGTGATAGATCGTTTGCTTGTTTCGGCCCCAAGATTTGGAATGAACTACCGCGTGGTCTGAGGGAGTGCAAGTCTTTACCTACTTTTAAAAAGAATCTCAAGACACATTTTTACTGTATTTGTTTTTCTTGACTCTATATGAATCCTTGATTTGGCTATGAATTATTATTGTTGTTATTATTTTTTCACTTAAAATTGATATTTATATTGTAAAGTGCCCAGAGCTTGTGTTTTACACGAGAATGAGCGCTATATAAATGTGTATTATTATTATTATTATTATTATTATTATTATTATGGCGAGGGAGACCAAAATCTTGGTCTCCCTAGACTTAGACACTTCCTAACATCTTAATCTTAACTTTTTAATAACATTAAATTCAGGGCAAAGTTGTATATCGCAACCACGAAGTTCGTTCCAGCAAAATCCTTACTCAAATCTTAGCGGCCATTTTAGGCCAGTTTTAAAATCCAAATGGTGGTTACTACCGAAATGCTACTGTTTCAGGTCACAAAGTCCGTCAGTAAATAACAAAGGCAAATAGTAGAAGTCTAAGAAGTAGACCATTTTTCAGCCATTAAACTAAGATAAATTTTCTTCTGCTTATTTGATTTTCACAATTTATAATTAGAATCGCGTTGAAAAGCACTTTTTTAATGATATAATATAGGTTTCCCATTGAGCTTAATCCAATTTGAATTTTTTACCAAAGTCTGCCAAAGTACCTATTTATATTAATGTTTACTATTTCTGAAGATATTGATATAGATACCTGATTCTGAGCAGCTGATCTCCCAGTAATACTAAAAACAATACATAAGAAGAGTGATAAACACAGTTTTTGGGGCTTCAGCTTTGCCATTTCGGTCACAGAAAGACAGTCTCAGAATGAATATTATTAAATGGTGTCACAAGACGACTTTCCACCAGCAAAGTTCACAGCCTCACACTAGCAACACACTAATCTAACGATAACACAGCAGTCGACTGAGTGGCAGTGAAGGATGTCTTTTCTACTCCAACGTGTTATCTTACTCCTTAGCAATGGTTGAAAGCTAACCGACAGATAAATGGGTTGGCAGTTCAGTGTATCTAGAATATAGTAGTCAAACACACTTCTTATCACATTCTTCTAATGTACCAGGCTAAAGAGCGAATAAAAACTGAACTTGCTTTACCAGCCATCATAATAATACTCTAACGGGGTTGCCAGAAGAAAAAAATGTAAAAAGCCAAATTTGCTCGTAAAAAAGCCAAAAATAAATAAATAAAAAGCCAAATCCCGAATGGTGCATGACCCACTAGAGTACTATAGTTACGTCATGCCTGCACCCCTACCACTCTCACTTTAACCATGGAATGTCGCTACCCTCCCCACCCCCGATTTTAAAAAAATGATAACGGAATTTAGGCCAGGTATTTATTTTATCGCCAGTTTAGTTTGGACGTCAAATTACTGGACTAAAAATATTCTGAAATTTGACTTACCGACTTCACTGACTTCAAACTATTATTATTTTTAAGAATGGGCCAGTTAAAATTTCTTTTTAAAATCCAAACCGATGGCGAAAAATGCGAACGAAAAAGTTGGCCATCCATCTTTAGAATGACAGATTTTTGAAATTTGGCTTTTAAGAAGCCAAATTGGCAATTCTTCACTCTTACGGAAGTTGACATCTTTTGAGTCAAGGGTCAACGGGTTCAAGGGCTAAAAGCTGAAAGGTCATTGAATTTTTGTGATCATCTCTCCAAATTTGTGTGTTTTTATTTTGGATTTTCTGCCATATTTCCTATTTTGGGCTCTCATCAGTCGCCCCTCCGTGGTAAGTTACACTCTCTGTCACATTCATTCAGTGTTTCGTGGCTATGTCAGAAACACTGGCACGTGATGCGCTGCCAACATATGACTTCTCTTTACTTTTTGCATCCACAATGCCATACTCAACTCACACTCACGTTTGTGAACTGTGAACCATATAGATATATCAGAATCGGAAAAAAAAAAACCCGAAAAAAATGTTGTCTTCCTCTTATTTCGAAGCATTTTTAAAAATCACAAAGAAAAGTGTGTAAAGAAGTTTTTTAAATGCCATTTTTATCCATCGTAATCGATCAGGTCTAATACTCTTATCTAATATTGATATTGATGCTGATAACCCAAATTGTTATCAATGGGGACGATCTGATCTGTCATGTTTTCGTCCAACCAAGTCATCAATCACATTATTTGTTGCTGTCCAACGATTGGGTATTTCTTGACAAATGTAAACACGCTGTTTTCTTTATGAAATGTGTAAACATACTCGTGTGTCAAGCTGAACAAAATGACTAATCGTGACAAATTTCTTGGCCAATTACGAAATTTTATTGAAAATTACGATTTTTAAATTCTCAGTAATACTTAAATAATGATACAGTCCACTCCGGATAATCGCAACTTCAGGTTAATCGCAACATTTCCAAAGAAACGGAACTAATTCTATATAAAACTCACTGGTTAATTGCAACAAGTTTTATACCTCGAAGAATGGTAAATTCAAGAAATCAATCAAGCAAAATTTCATCATGGGTGACATCATGACAAGATGAAGAATCGAGAGTGGGTGGGGTTTAATGCTATAGTAGCGTGTCACCACTCTTTTAGAGACAAAAGAGGGCGGGCTTTGCAGTATGGGTTTGTGCGGTCCTATGTGACCTCGTAAATTTCTATTGCCTCATTCAATAAGACTCTTTAACCGATTTGCTTTAATTTTTGGAAACTATTAACGTTTATAAACATCTAGCCTCAGCAATGAAACAGACGACCCTTGATGCCTAAGCAAATGAGGGATGTCAAATATGACGGGTGTTTCTTTTTTATGAAACCCGACAAAGTTATGGGAAGTAGGTAGCAGTGGGGAGTGAACCTGGGACTCAGGAAAGTGTACACCATTGGGGAGTGAACCTGGGACTGGGTTTCTGCAGGTTTCGTAAAAAAGCAATAATTACTTTTTTACGAAACCCAACCAAAACCTGACAATATCCGACAAACTTATGGGAAGTAGGCAACAGTGGGGAGTGAACCTGAGACTTAGGGAATTGTACACCTGTGGGGAGTGAACCTGAGACTATGGTTATCGACAGGTTTCCAATTACTTTTTTACCAAACCCGCAGAAACCTGACAATATCCGACAAAGTTATGGGAAGTAGGCAACATTGGGGAGTGAACCTGGGACTCAGGGAGATGTACACCAGTGGGGAGTGAACCTGGGACTATGGGAAGAGGATATCAGTGGAAAATGAACCTGGGACTATGGGAGATGGGTACCAGTGGTAGTTGAAGCTGGACTATGGGAGTTGTGTACCAGAGGAGAATGAACCTGACACATTACAAGGTGGTCACCAATGGGGAATGAACCTGGGACTCAGGGAAGTGCACACCAATGGGGAGTTAGCCTGGGACTGTGGGAGAGGGATACTATTGGGAGTTGAAGCCAGACTATGGGAGTTGGGTACCAGAGGTGAATGAACCTGACACCATAGGAGGTGGGAATCAATGGGGATTGAACTTGGGACTCAAGGAAGTTCACACCAGTGGGGAGTTAACCTGGGACTGTGGGAGATGGATAACATTGGGAGTTGAAGCAGGACTATGGGAGTTGGGTGCCAGAGGAGATGGGCACCAATGGGGATTGAACCTGGGACATACAAGAGTGAACTCAGAAGGGTTCTTCTCTTTTTCTATAGTCCGGCTTCAATTCCCAATGGTATCCATGGTGATGATGATGATGGTGGTGATAATGATGATGGTGATGACGACGATGATGATGATGATTAGTAGAGCGAAAACTAGGATAAAGGAGGAGCAGAAGAAGGGTCAAGAGGTTAAAGAAAAATAGCAAAAGAAAGAGGAAAATCAATAGAGGGTAGGAATAGGAGGAAAAAGAGGAGGAGAAGTATGAGGAAAAAGAGGAGCAGAAGTGATTAAGAGAATGGGGTGGAAGGATAATAATGATGATTAGTAGGGCGATGGTAGGATAAAGGAGGAGTAGAACAAAGATCAAGAACATGGGAGCCAGAGGAAGAGGAGGAGGAGGAGGAGAAGGATGATGATGGCGGTGGTAATAATGCTGCTGCTGGTGAATATGATGATGGTGATGATGATCATGATGAGTGTGGCCTCTTATTACAAGTAAACATACCGTCTTTTCCCTTAAGACGGCAGCATTGCTCTGGGACAAAGAGGATAAAGAAAACAAGAAACAACTGTCAAAATTAGCACTCCACAAAGTTATACATATCTGGATAAGAAACGACAAAATAAAACAAAAAATATAACACACTGGTCAAATCAATTCTGCTCTACAACTGTGCAACATGGGGAATGACAAAATCAGATGTCGAACATTTTCTCTTGGATTTAGTTAGCGTAAAGCAGCCCAACTTGTCAATTATATATGAACTTCATATGAATTTTAATATGGGCTGCACATGAAATTATTGTCAATCCTATCTTATTTTTTTCATCTAATTTACAGAGCAAATCAAGATGACCCTTCAAGCCATTCGTTATCATAGAGGCAGCCTTGAAATTTTAGATCAACTTCAGCTTCCAGACACTACACATTATTTCCACATCAAAGATACACAAGGGGGATGGGATGCTATAAAGAAAATGCAGGTAATATCTAATCCCCCAAAAAATTTGCAGTGGATATTTTAGATTTTGCGGGCCTGTCGTGAGTAAAATATTGACAAAGTTTCTCAATTAGTTTAATGGATGCATATGCAAACTGTTATCAGTTTTCTTTTTTTTTTTGTTACTTAAAAAAAAAGGTGGGGAGGGGGGGGGGGGGTGCAATGGCAAAACAAGCAAGTACTGGGAGTGTAATTTAATAATAATAATAATAAATCTTTATTGTCCTAAAAAAAAAGTGGCAATTTGTCATTTGGTTACACATTTATAACAATACAATATTGACATAGACGCACTCACTCAGATGCACACTAGTAACATAGTAGTCATCGGAAAAAAAAAAAAAGCCCGGCATCAACAACTACATCATCATCATCATCATCATCATCATCATCATCATCATCATCATCATAATCTTCATCATCATCATCATCATAACAACCTTCCTAATATTTTCATTACACAATCTTTCACTTTCACCATTCCCCTATAACACCATTCACCATCTTCATCATACTCCTTATTATTTCCTGTAACAAGCTATGAGACGGAAAGTCTGTGGTCCTCCTCACTCACTCTCTCTCTCTTTCTCTCTCTCTCTCTCTCTCTCTCTCTCTCTCTCTCTCTCTCTCTCTCTCTCTCTCTTTCTCTCTCTCTCTCTCTCCCTCTCCTCTCTCTCTCTCTCTCTCTCTCTCTCTCTCTCTCTCTCTCTCTCTCCCTATCGCCCTTCCTTCTTATCTATCTTCTCTTTATGTGAGGAATAACTATCAATGCTGCGAGTTTATCCAAAATCTATCTATCTATCTATCTCTATCTCTCTGTTCTTTCGCGCTTATGTCAGAAATAGTAATATCTCCATATTATATACATAACATGCAATTTTGTTATAGTAAAGTTACATAAAAATAATCAAATTTCCTCCCTCTTTCCTTTCTAAGGGTAAGAATCTTGTCCTTTCTCCCGCCCCCCCCCCCCACACCCCCCACTCTCTCTCTCTCTCTCTCTCTCTCTCTCTCTCTCTTCTCTCTCTCTCTCTCTCTCTCCCTATCGCCCTTCCTTCTTATCTATCTTCTCTGTATGTGAGGAATAACTATCGATGCTGTGAGTTTATCCAAAATGCTCAAATCACCCGCCAGCAGGACACAACGCACCAATACACAAAACCACATGCAATCCCGAATGCCCAAAGTCCGACCTCAAGAATTCAGTGAGAACCATTCATAAAAAGCGGACGGCCATAAACAACTACAAGGAGCTGAGTTACTTCAATTTTGTTTTTGTTTTTATATTTCACTTTCTAAACTGCATTACACAGTTCATCCCCGCCTCCCCTCTTTTCACTTAATTAATTGCGCACCTTTTAGAAATTTCTAGTATTCTATTTTAATTAGTGCTTCCTTACAAAGGAGCATACAAATTTCCTGCCAACCAATGTTTTGTTTATTCATCTTAACTACGCCATTACCACATAATCTCATTCATCTGTGGTGTTTCATTCATCCTGTTTTGTTGATAAAGGGGAAACCCGAAACATTCATTTGATCTGTTTTTGTAATTAAATTGAAGGGTTTTTTAAAATGCTTCTATATGATGACAAATTGAATAAATAAACGCCTGACAAAAGATCAACGGTAAAAATACAAATTGAAAAAATACTGGGGATGTGGGAGCTTTCGAAATGTCTCCCCTTTACTTAACTTATGGAAAAACAAACACCCAAGCACCTTTACTAAGACTTATGACTAACTCTAATAGAAAAAAAGCCTCCAATCTCGAGCTAACCCTAATAGAAAAAAAACAACCCTCGGACTGCTTTGCACTACCTTTCAATACTTCACAAATCAAAATGGCGACCGAAAATCAAAACAATGGTTAAATTAGGAAATTTTAAACTTTTACAAATCTATCAGGGTTTGCTCTAGAGTTTTTAAAATGCTTCTAAAGTGGAACCTCCCGATAACGACATCCCACAGGACCGAGTTTTTATGTCGTTATTTAGAGGTTTCCAAGATGGCGGACAAAGTGGGCGTGGTAAGGCCCGCAGGACCAGTTTTTATTATTAACATTGAAAAAACAAACAAAACATTGTAGTGTATTCCTCTTAGAGGGTTCTTGTGCGTGTGTCTGGATGAGACTTTTAGGTGATCTGAACTGAATACACTGATAGTGTGCTCCTGGAATCTACATCTGTTCCCTATTTAAACCATTCCCCTTTGTCTTACTTTTTCTTATGTCATTTCAATTGTAAATCTAGCATGTTTTTTACTATCCAATTTTCTTCCTTTTTACTGGCGCTGATATGACATAGATGTGTCACAGGCGCTGTAAAACCCTTTAAAACAAACAAAATTCCTCCCCCTCCTCCCACAAAAACACTACTACACTACTACTACTACTACTACTACTACTACTACTACTACTACTACTACTACTACTACTACTACTACTACTACTACTACTACTACTACTTCTATCATCACATAATATCACATTTTCCAAGATTTTATGTTTACTTGCTTACACTTACATTTATACCTTGTTAATGCATATCAGCCAAGATTCGTCAAAAAAAAAAAAAAAAAAGCTGCGTTCTCATTGGTATTGGTTCAAGCAGGAATCGTTTTTATAAACTTTTGAGTACTCATACTCTGTATTTTTAGTATCAGATATCTACGAAAACTGCCGAAAATCGCCAAAATGATGTCGTTATTCGGAGGTTTTATCAAAAAGTGCGTCGTTATTTGGAGGTTATTTTTACTGATCTTATGTAGAAAAAAAATCGGGACCACGGGTCAATGTCGTTATCAGGAGGTTGTCGTTATTCGGAGGTGTCGTAATCGGGAGGTTCCACTGTATATGATGACAAATTGAATAAATACACGCCTGACAAAAGATCAACGGTGAAAATACAAATTGAAAGAATACTGGGGATGTAGGAGCTTTCGGAATGTCTCCCCTTTACTTAACTTATGGAAAAACAAACACCCTAGCACTGTTACTAAGACTTATGACTAACCCTAATAGAAAAAAAATCCTTCGATCTCGAGCTAACCCTAATAGAAAAAAAGACCCTCGGACTGCTTTGCACTACCTTTCAATACTTCACAAATCAAAATGGCGGCTGAAAATCAAAACAATGGTCAAAATCCATCTGTCAACTTTTGGTTGTTCTTCCTGTCGTAAAAACGCCAAACTGACAACTTTTTACAATGATGAAATTGGTTGTTTTTGAGTGTGTTAGTGTCATTGGTACGTATTTTATAATATCTGTGTGACTCAACGAACTTTCAAACTGACTTTAAATTATAAAAGGAAATCAAGTTATCTGTTTATCTATCTGTAAAAAATACATTTCTATTTTTCAAATCTTTCATAGAGTTTGCGCCATATAAATTATTTATTGACTCAAATAAGAACAATGTTCTCCACAAGGCTATATTTTTTAAAGAAAGGATATATATATATATATATATGTATATATATATATATATATATATATATTATATATATATATAAAATATATATATATATATATATATATATATATATATATATATATATATATATATATATATATATATTATTTTAATATTTACCACAATGTTTGAGACAGTCTACATTAATGTTTCAGGCCTAATTGGCCATCGTCAGGACTGAGTTGGTTTGTTGACTGTTGTTGTTTGTTGAAGTGGTTCCGGTTTTTCGTACCATATTTGTATCAAACACGATTCAATAATATAATATATATATATATATATATATATATTATATATATATATAAATATATATATATCTAATATATTATATAATGCAAAATTTACAGTAAAGTTGCATATAATGGGATTTCCACATCAAATTTACATTTTAGATTATTATTTGGTGCCAAACACTATTAATATTATCAACATAACAGACAGAAACGTACATACAAATTCATAAAGCTCAGCTCACTCTTTTCATTTCTCTCTCATCTCTCTCCTCTCTCTCATACTCTCATCTCATCCTCTATCATACCTCTCTCTTCTCTCTCTCATTCTTCTCCTCTTCTCTTTTTTCCTTTTACCATCCCATCTCTCTACTCTCTCTTCTCTCCTCTCTCTCTCTCTCTCTCTCTTCCATCCTCTCTCTCTCTTCTCTTTCTCTCTCTCTCTCTCTCTCTCTCTCTCTCTCTCTCTTCTCCTCATCTCTCTTTTCTCACTCTCTCTCTCTCTCTCTCTCTCTCTCTCTCTCTCTCTCTCTCTCTCTCTCTCTCTCTCTCTCTCTCTTTTTTTTTTTTTTTTTCTTTTCTTAATCAGATCATCCTGTTAATTGGAGTGACATGTCTATGACATAAATTGTTTATATGATTACTATGATTATTGATTGCCGTTAAATGAATAAAATGGAATCGTCTCATGGATAACTTTATTGATTAAGCACACAAACCACCACTTGAGAGTTTATGTCTTGTAGTGTAACTAATAACAAATGAGGAGGGGAAAAGTAGAGCAGGTAATGATGCAATTAGAATTAGTCTGTAAAATATGTAGGCCAACATATATGAATTTGAACATTTTATGTTTCACTTTCTTTTAACTTCCAGGTGAGAGGAGCTCCTGCGATAGCAATAGTTGGATGTTTAAGTCTTGCTGTTGAGCTTGATAACCAAGAGTTTACCACCCTTAATGAATTAGAACGCTTTGTTGTGGATAAACTTGATCATCTGGTCACTGCACGTCCCACAGCTGTAAATATGGCTGAAGCAGCAGCAAAAGGAAAAGCTCTTGTGCGTAACATAGCAAAACTCGGAGATCTACAAGCCACAGAAGGAAAGATAAAGTGAGTATCAAGTTAATATGACTTTGCAACTCTGTAATAATGGTCAGTACATAATATTATAGAAAGGAAGCTGTGACAAAAAAGCTCATTTATTTCACAGAAAAACATGAAATTAGTGAAATAAGCACCAGAAGCAATAAGATTAGCAATTATCACCACTGTATCACTGTTCATTTAAGAGAGACTTTTTTTGTTTTTCATGGCTCTATTGTTGAAATTTTATTTGAAAGTATTCAGTTTTTTGTAATACTGTTTACAAGATATTGACAGGCATGTGTTTGGATAAGTTGTGTTGTGATAAGTGTCATGTTCTGATGAAAGCACAAGTGCTAACTCGACTACATTTATAATAATAATAATAATAATAATAATAATAATAATAATAATAATAATAATAATAATGATAATAATAATAGTAAATGACATTTGTTGAGGCGCGTCACGCACACATGCTAAAATGACCTTTTAGCCCTTTACTGTGGGCAGGACGTGTGTAGATTTTTTTTTTTTGCAATCCGTGTCTTCTTGAATCATTTTCAAGGCAGGAAAACAAAATGAAAGAATACAATCCATTAATCTAAGCGATGCCACGACTTAGTTTAGAACAACGTGCACATGCCATTAGTCATCTTCAAGCTGGACAGTCTGTGACCAAGGTCGCAAGAATGTTTACTATCACAAGGAGAACTGTATATTCTTTAGTGGATCGATTTGAAATGACACAAACGGTAAGGGGCCGAGATCAAACTGGCAGACCACGAGTAACAACACAAGGTGTGGACCGCTTTATGTGCACCCTACATCTACGAAATCGTTTTAGGACAGCGAGTGAACCTGCGCTAGCGTTTCCAGGTACACGAATTAGTCAACACACTTTTCGTCGCAGACTTAGAGAGCATGACATTTTCGCAAGAGTCCATTGATGTGACCGCTTCTTAGAGCACATCGCTGGTTAGCCCGTCTTCAGTGTGCCCATGCTCATCTGTGCTGGACAATGCATGAGTGGTCATTTGTTCTCTTCACAGATGAATCACCCTTTGTGATTGGAAGAAATGACAGTAGATTACATTGTTACCGAAGATCACACAAGCGATTTCACGATTCTTGTGTCTTGGAATCCCCAAACAGAGGATATGGACAAGTCATGGTGTGGGGTGAAATAAGCAGAGACTATAGGACACCTCAGGTCTATGTAAATGTATCCCTAACCGGTGCAAGGCACATCCAGCACATTTTACAACCCCTTGTTATTCCATTTTTTCATGAACATCCTAATTTATCATTCCAACACAGCAATGCACCATCCCACTGAGCTATTGTAACACTGGGTTTTATAGCAGCAAATAACATGAACGTTATCAACCCGTGGCCTGCAATATCCCCCGATCTAAATCTGATAGAACATATGTGGGACATAATCGGCTGCCAAGTTCGTTCATTAGACCTGGCCTCACAAAATGTACAACAACTGTTCCATGCCATAAGGACGGCTTGGGATAACATTCCTCAACACCAGCTGGCCACATTAACTAATTCCATGCGTAGGAAATGCAGTGCTGTGATTGGAGCGAATGGGGGACATACTCATTACTGATTGAATTAGATTCACCTTCACTTCAAATGAAATGAACACAAGTAAATTTATTAAGTTGTCATTTTTTTGTTTGTCAAAATTATAGTGTATGTTTAGAGTGTTACTTCCCTTTTTGAAGGTCATGTTTTAAAAAGTCTATTTTGGATACAAGATCAACTGTAAACGTTACAAATTCTAACAAAATGAAAGATAAATGATAGTACAATGATTACACATAGCTTTTAAATAAACCATAACAATACTTCATACCAATTTTGTAGGTGAAACAAGTGTATACTTTCTTTTGATCACTAGTATATAATGAATTACGTTACGAACACATATAGTAAAAATGAAGTTTAGTTGAAGTTTGTTCTTTTGATTAAGTTAAAATGTTTTGTTATCTTTTTTTTTCAGAGTTATTGAAAGTTTTGAGGCCATGCTAAAAAATGATGTTGATGTTAATAAAAACATAGGTCGTTTCGGAGCAGAAAATATTCTCAGTCAGTCTGGTGACAAGGCTGTGAATGTATTGACCCACTGTAATACTGGATCGTTAGCAACAGCAGGATATGGAACTGCTCTAGGTACTATCTTCTGGATTTTGTTTTAATATCTGACATTTAATCATCAGATTTTATATTACAACCAATATCTGAGTCTTGTTTTAATATCTGACTTTTTTTTTTTCTTTTTCGTTTCAATTCAATTTTATTTTTCCAAAACCAGTTTCTTAGTTTCTTTCAACCAATTTATTTATAGCAGTACTAAACATTATACTCAAACCTTGGGTATTTTAAGTGAAAAAAAGGGCCTCGCTTGTAGAATAAATTTGTTTTCACATGGCCTGCTGTGAATTGAATGCAGCAGCTTTGAGTACATTGAGTAAGCTTGAAAATGGTTTGGAGGGAAGGGGGGGGGGGGGGGTGTGTGCATTTGGACTTTGTGCTTATATATATTTTTTCTGCCCACCATTCCCTTTTTAAAGACTATTTTTTTTATTGTGATTTGAAATGTCTATGTTTTTTGTTTTTTTGGTATGAGCAAAATATGTTGTAAATGGACTTTTAATGAAATTTCTTTTTTTTTAGTTGCTTGTAGTATTCCTCATCCTTTCTTTTTGGGATTGTATTTATGACGTTTTTTGTGTATAATTTTATAATCTTTGTTGATGTGTTGTGCAATTATTTCATTTTCCAGGAGTCATTAGATGCCTGAGCGAGAAAAAGAAATTAGAGCATGTGTTCTGCACTGAAACTCGTCCTTACAATCAAGGAGCTCGTTTAACTGCTTATGAGCTTGTTCATGAAAAGATTCCTTCGTCACTCATATGTGATAGCATGGCAGCTGCATGTATGAAGAACCATCAAATCAGTGCCATAATTGTTGGAGCTGACAGAGTTGTAGCCAATGGAGATACAGCAAATAAGATTGGAACTTACCAGTTAGCAATACTGGCCAAATTTCATGAAGTTCCTTTTTATGTGGCATGTCCAAAAACTACATTTGATCCAAATATTGATACGGGCAAGGATATTGAAATAGAAGAGCGGCCTCATCATGAAATGACCTCTGTCAAAGGGGTGCCCATCGCTGCTAAGGGTAATTGAAGTTTACTCAAAATATATCGTAATTCTCTCTCTCTCTCTCTCTCTCTCTCTCTCTCTCTCTCTCTCTCTCTCTCTCTCTCTCTCTCTCTCTCTCTCTCTCTCTCTCTCTCTCTCTCTCTCTCTCTCTCTATTTATTTCCCCTTCTGAATTCTGAATGCAAAAATTTTTTTTAAAGATATATGGCAACAACATTTTTTTTAATCCTATCTCAATTTTATGTCAATATATTTCATATTTTAATTTCTTGAAATGGATCATCTTCCTTTTGCAATGAATGATACTTAGGGCAGTAAGACCATTTTCTTACGAGTTGTGACATTATTTTGAAAAAATATTGACCAATCAATCACTGATACATTTGACTATCCCATCATCTTCCATTTTACTGATATTGAAATGATTCTAAATTGTCCCAAGAGACATAAAACTCCATATATTATTATTTTTGCTGAATTTTGTATTTTCGAAAGTGGATGATTTTCTTGTTAAGATGCGTTTAAATTTGAATTTCTCCAGGATGTTTTTAAAAAAATATGTTCCATCTCTGTAGGTGTTGGGTGTTGGAATCCAGCTTTTGATGTGACACCTGCAGATCTGATTACTGGTGGAATCATTACAGAATTTGGAGTCTTCAAGCCATCAGAAATGAGGGACAAAATGGAAGAGTTTGATGATGAATTAGTTGATATTTTTTAGCTCATTGTATTTTGTTTGTAGAAATCACTTTAATCTGACTTTGTGGTTACATTTTGATGAATTGATATTCATTTACTATTTCTTACCTGCCAATATATGCTGAAAAAAAAATAGGAGTCAAACTAAAAAAAAAAGAAGAGTCTGAGGGAAAAATTAGGGATAAACCTAAATTTTATTTAAAAGACTGTAGTTACATGAAAAGGGTAGGGGACTGCTGCTGTAGACTGTAGATGTAACTTATGAGCCGTGGATGGTTGAAGATTAGTGAATGTGTCAGGATAAGATGATCGAATATGTTGATTATTTCATTTAATCCAGTTTGCAAGAACATTGGAGTTTGAAAATTCTGATGTCAACAAGGTCGTACATGGATATAATATTGGCTAAAGAAGAATTTAATACAAACTTTTAATGTATAAATACACTCTATTTACAGTACAGTTCACACTTCTGAATCATTAACATGGAAATGTCACAGACAGATGTTTTGATGTAGCACCTTTGGCCATTTTCAACTGGCCAGCAGTCAGTTCTATTCCTAACACTTCTTTTTCTGATTGCTGAACAGCACTTTTTGAATAATCAAATTTGACAGAATGGTGTTTGACATTTAGGATCTGAACTCAGTCATGCATTTTCTAACTAGACTGAAAATACATTCACAGTCAGCATTGCTGTGGGGAACAACTAACAGTCCGAGCATAATTTCACTCAGGTCTTTGTATTTGTGAGCTCCTTCCACGTTTTTCAACTGACCTATTAATGTCCAAGCTCTATCAACTCTGTCACACTGATTACCAATGTCATCTGAAAAGACCCCTTGTCTCAAAACAAAAGGAAAAGCTTTTTTAAGAGCATTCAATGAGAAAAATTCAAAGGCAGCACAGTTATCTGGGGCCATAATCCCTGCATGGGCAAGCAAGTCACAGTCTACTGGCAATTTGCTCACAACATACTTGCACGACTGAGCAAAAAAAAGGATGAATATTTGAGAAGAACAAAGTTTCCTGATCACGAGACAAAGTTCTTGCAGACTTCTGAGAAGCGATGAAATCTTTAGCAGCCTATCTCCTATCACAATGTCTTGCCTGTGTTTCTGCAATTTTCTGTCATAAAATTCTAACTGGTCGGTAACAAAGCGATCTCATTGGGAGGAAAAAAGGTGTTTTTTATTGGTTAAGAGTACGAGATGACAATGGTCAGGTGTCAAGCATTGGTACCAACTGCCGATTATTGTTATAACAATATCGCTAAACAGGTTGTTTTTTTAAACTAAAATGTATGTCGCAATTTTGCGGTTATTATTACTAATAGCATGTTGCAAAATCCACTGAACGTGCTCAAAGCAGTTTACAAGGGGTCCCAGCTAACAGCAACACTCAACATGTAAGGCAAAACATGATGCCTGTTAGTTAATAAAAATTTTTTTCCGACAGAGACAATGCTGTTAAGGACCAGATAATCATTTTATACCCGAGTGTAGTGAGAGAATGCGAGTAAAGCACCTTTTCCGACTCTATTATGCGCCTCTCAGGGCATCTCCAGGGTCTCGAACCCTGGACCTTCTGAGCCGAAGGTGAGAGTCATACCACTAGACCACTAAGCTTCACAAATCTTGTAGTATGAAACTTAGCTTCTGATCTGTAGGTCCTTGGTTCAAGTTCTGCTCTAGGGAGTGCAAAGTTGAGTCCTTGAAGAAGGCTTTTTACACACATTTTATCCCAGTAAAATAAGTGCATGGCCAGTAACATTGTTGTCTCTGTCGAAAAAAAAAAGTAATTGCATCTCACAGACATCATGTCTTATTTTATATGTTAAATCCTGCTCTCTTGGCTTGGGACCTCTTGCAAAGCACATTGACTGGGTGGGGTGGCAGGGAGGTACTTACTGTGTCTTCTATCTCCCAACATCAGTTCTCCAATTGCTTTCTGTCTTTGTCTTGGAATGAGGTCACTTAGTGTTGTCCAGACCCTGGCTGGAGTCCTTGTCTTGGAGGGAAACAGTCGAATGTATAGTTATAGTTTTGGGAGATTATATTTTTTTCCCTTGTAAACAATCTCTCTGTTATGTACTTTCTTTTTTTTAAAACATATGATTTGTAAAAATTTGAGCGTATTTCTCTTAGTGGGGACCTGTGCTTGTTTCAGGATGGGACTTTTAGGTGATCTCAAACTATGCACAATGTTAGAACGCTCTCGGAATCTATATCTGCTCCCTATTTGTAACATTTCCCTTTGTCTTACTTTTCTTGTGTGCTTTTAATTGTAAATCTATAACTTTTTTACTATCCCATTTTGTTCCTTTATACTGGCACTGAAATGACCCAAATACGTCGCCAGCACCGTCAAACTTGAGCTTTTGAGCTTTTTTTTAATAATTGCGCAATATTCACTAAACATGTTCAAAGCACTTTACAAATGGTTCCTGACTAACAGCAACTCTTAACATGTAGAATGAGACATGACACCTGTTAGGCAATAATACAATTTTTTTTTACTGAGACAATGCTGTTAACGACCAGGTACTCATTTTACACCTGAGTACGGTGAGAGAATGTGAGTAAAGAGTCTTTTCCAAAGACTCAACTATGCACCAAGTGAGGCTGGAACCCAGGATTTTCCAATCCGAAAGCGAGTGTCATACCACGAGACCTCACAGCCACTCTTAAAAACAAAAAGCACATAGAACATATTTCATGGATATTGTGCTATATTTTTTAAAAAGTATAAGAAAATGAAATCAGAACCCTCAACTTGGGATCAAATCTCAGACCTTCTGATTTTGAGTAGGACATGCTACCATATATGTAGTATAGCAGAGGTTACCTGATAATTTTTATGACATGATATCCATAAGCAGTGAATACCTACCAGTGTTTTGGGATGATTTTTTCTCCTCTCTGCTTTGTCTGACCCGGTCAAATATACAACCTTCTCTATTTTGCACGCCACTGCTGCTCCACAATGTTCCACTTTCTTATTTGATTATTCATATTTTAGATTTACCATATAATATACAACAGGTATTATTCATATTTTCACTTGTATTACATTTGTAGATCTGAGTTAATGGGTGATTAGCCTTGGACTTCTTTATTTCAGAGTTCATTCACTTTGTTCTTTATTTCCTCAACGATTTTGTTGATATCAATTGATATTTTTATTATGAGGCAGCTATATATATATGTCTTTTTGTTTAGATCATTTATCTGTAATATTGTGTGGCTTTATGGACTCAGCTTATGATTTGTAGGTCCTTGCTTCAAGCCTTGCTCTAGGTGGTGCAAAGTCGAGTTTTTGGAGAAAGTTCTTAATACACATTTTCTCACAGTAAAATTTAAGAAATATAAATAATGTTGTGTTATCTATACTAATTAACAAAAGAGCAAGCCTGTCCAACTCCTCCCCTCCCCCTTCTATTCTCTATCTATCTATCCACTCACATCGCTACCCGACCGGTACTAATCCTACTACTACTACTACTACTACATTTATTACTACTACTTCTTCTACATTACATTTCTATTTTGTCTTTATCTTCCATTATTTTCTAGAACGTTCCCGTCTCTTCCTACCTGGGTGGGGTTCCCGACCTCCCATAGCGGGCAGGAAAGTCACTTACTGTCTTCTATCCCCATCTATCTGTTTTCAAACATGCTTTCTGTCTTTGTCTTGAAATGAGATTACTTGGTTTTGTCCTGGCCCAGGCCAGTTACCCTGGCTGGGAGGGAAACAGTCAAATGTCTAGTTATAGTTTTGGGAGATGATATTTTTTCCTTGTAAATCATCTCTCTGTTATGTATTATTATATTTGTTATTTTGATTGTATAATGTAAGCATTTGAGTTTGAGTGTATTCATCTTTGTTGGATTTTGTGCTTGTGTCCGGATAAGACTTATAGGTGATCTCAAACTAAGTTCATTGGTGGTATGCTCTTGGAATCTACATCTGATCCCTATTTGTTCCCAGTTCACCTTTGTCTGACCTCTGGGTGGGGATCCTGACCTCCCATAGCGGGCAGGGAGGTCCATACTGTGTCTTCTATCCCCTTATATCTGTTTTCCAACATGCTTTATGTCTTTGTCTTGGAATGAGGTTACTTGCTTTTGTCCTGGCCGTGGTTGGAGTCTTGGCTGGGAGGGAAACAGTCAAATGCATAGTTATCGTTTTGGGAGATGATATTTTTTCCTTGTAAATCATCTCTCTTATGTATTATTATATTTGTTATTTTTAGTATATAATGTAAGCATTTGAGTGTATTCCTCTCTGTTGGATTTTGTGCTCGTGTCCGGATGAGACTTATGGGTGATCTCAAACTAAGTACATTGGTGGTATGCTCTTGGAATCTACATCTGATCCCTATTTGTTCCCAGTTCCCCTATGTCTTACCTTTTCTTGGGTGCTTTAATTGTAATTCTAGAACTTTTTCCTATCCCATTTTCTTCTTTTTTACTGGCGCTGATATAACCTAAATGTGTTGCAAGCGCCGTAAAACCCTTAAAAACAAACAAACAAACAATTTGTGTGACTTTATCTTGGTGCTTTAATTGTCATTCTAGAACTTTTTACTATTCCATTTTCTTCCTTTTTACTGGCGCTGATATAACCTAAATGAGTGTTGCAAACACTTAAGCAAGCCTGTCCAACCCTCCCCCCTCTATCTATCCACTCACATTGCTACCCGACCTTTTTTTTGTTTGTTTTTTTTTCTTATCGAAGATTCGACTGCCGCAGACACACTGCTCATCTTGTCCATTCCAACCACACCCCAGGGACTCCTTCAACCTTTGTTTCATAGCAACTTCCAACTATTACTACAACTACTACTACTACCACTTTTATTACTACTTCTACTACATTCCATTTCTATTATCTATATTTATCTTCCATTATTTTCTAAAAAGTTCCCGTCTCTCCCTACCTGGGCGGGGTTCCCGACCTCACATAATGGGCAGGAAGGTCACCTACTGTGTCCTCTATCCCCCTATGTCTGTTTTCAAACATGCTTTCTGTCTTTGTCTTGGAATGAGATAACTTGGTTTTGTCCTGGCCCTGGCCAGTTACCCTGGCTGGATGGGAGATATTATATTTTTTTCCTTGTAAATCATCTCTCTGTTATGTATTGTTAGTTATGTATTCTGTAAACATTTGAGTGCTTTCCTCTTAGTGGGATTCTGTGCTGGTGTCTGGATGAGAATTTAAGGTGATCTCAAACTAATTACATTGATGGTATGCTCTTTGAATCTACATCTGTTCCTTATTTGAACCAATTCCCCTTTGTCTTACTTTTTCTTGGGTGCTTTGATTGTAAATCTAGATTTTGACTATTCCATTTTCTTCTTTTTACTGGTGCTGATATGACCTAAATTATGTGTTGCAAACACCGCAAAACCCTTAAAAACAAACAAAAACAAAATCTCTCCCTGCCCTTATCATTTCTATCACACCCCAGGGACTCTACTCACAAACCCACGCCACGCTAACGCTTCATTCACACTCCAACCTGGGTGGGGTTCCTGACCTCCCATAGTGGGCAGGGAGGTACTTGCTAAGTCTTCTACTTCTATCCCCCTGCATCTGTTTTCCAATTGCCTTCTGTCTTTGTCTTGGAATGAGATTACTTAGTTTTGTCTGTCCTGGCCGGAGTCCTTGGCTGGGAAGGAAACAGTTATAGTTTTGGGATATGATATTTTTTTTTCCTTGTAAATCATTTCTCTGTTATGTACTGTTATAATTTTTTTTTTTTTTTTTTAAATTCTTAACAGCGGGTGGTTGGATGGGAGCATCACCCTTGAATCATATACCTATGATGTTCGCATGGGTGTACGATCCGATAGTGATGTCGTTTCTTCTTCTCTTTACTAGCCTATCCTGCTTCTTTGGTTTGTGATTGTATTTTTAACAGGGGATATTTTTTTTTCTGTAAATCTTCTGCCTGTTTGTTCTTGGTTATTTATAATTTAGCTTATATCTTTAGGTTATGATTTTGATTTACATTTGTACTATTTTTGTTAGATTGCTTGTTTTTTTTGTTTCAGCGGTCTCTCATATAACCTCAATTGTGTTGGAAGAGACCTAAAGCAACCAAAAAAAAAAAAAAAAAAAAAAAAAAAATTCTTAACATAATGATTTGTAAACATTTAAGTGTTTTCCTCTAACTGGGGACTTGTACTGGTGTCAAGGTTAGACGTTGAGGTGATCTCAAACTAAGTACACTGATAGTGTGCTCTTGGAATCTACATCTGTTCCCTACTTGAATCATTACCCCTTGTCCTACTTTTTTCTCAAGTCCTTTTAATTGTAAATCTAGAATGTTTTTACTATCCGATTTTCTTCCCTTTTACTGGTGCTGATGTGACCTAAATGTATCGCAAGTGCCGTAAAACTAACCAAAAACAAAATCACACCCAACGATCATTGAGTACAGACGATACAATTTATACTCCCATTTCATTTAATCTGTTTTCAACATTTATTCATTCATTTACTGTTGTGCTGACGAAGGGTTTGTACCCAAAAGGTACATTGTCCATACTGTTCCCATTCGAAGCCTTTCCACTAACATCTTTTCTTTTTCGAGACTACCTATTTTATTCACAAATTAGTCAGAATATTGTATGCAAAGAAGCTTTATAAATTCATGTATTTGTTTTACTGTACTTTAAAAAGATTTCTCTGCTAACCATTTTGTTGTTCCGTGACTCCTTGATTTATTTACATGTGTTTCTTGAAGGGGTTTATACAGATTCGTGGATGTACGCGGAGGTAACATACATATCAATACTGTCAATGATCAGTTTTACATCGAAGATATTACGGGTTTTCTAGTAACTAATAAACAGAAATAATAAAATAAGTGCTTAAAAATGCTAAATGCCTTTTGTCCTTTCTTTGTCTTTTCAAGTCGCATCCGGAGATCTTTAGCTGAGATCTGAGAGGGAGATGTATTGATGTTTTGTTGGGAGGGGAGGGGAGATAGTAAATTTGATTCTTTTAAATTTCTATTATATATTATATAATTGTAGGATTTAAATGTAGTACATTGTATTCTGTAATCATCTGAATAAACCCTTTTGGCAAAGATCCTGTCACTTTTAAAATCTGTACTCTCAACCCAATCACACTTTGAAAACGAACTTTCCATGGAGCTTGCATACGTTGACTACAGTGACTTTATTTGCCTTGGACAAAGTCAATGGAATAGTCCAAGAAACATTATATAGGAACACCAACAGTGCATAAGAGCTGATGTGACATTACTGTCAAAAAAAGAAGATGAATGGAGAGCCAGGAAAAAAGTAGGATCTCTGATTTGGGACCACAAGGAAGATGCATAAAGAAGAAAAAAAGATATCAACCAGATATCACCAAACAAATTATTATAAGTATGGATTAGAAATGATAAAGTATAAATGAAACACTAAAATGAAATTGTACATAACTCTCCAAAAAAATACTCATATTACTTATTTATCACTGCTGAATATTGTCACTAACCAAACAGAAGAACAAAAATTAGACTAGATTTCACGAAAGACATCTTGAATGTGAGATGCAGTGAAAAAAATAATCAACAAAACCTATGAAAAGTGCAATGAATGACCTCTATCTATTTAAATTTAGAGGCAAGATGGCAACTTTTTGGACGTATGCTCAGAACAGATTTCAACACACAATTTTATAGAGCTATAAATACATTTTTTCACTCCATTTGGACATAAGCCATATAAAGGCTGACTCACACTGCCTTAAATAGAGACCTAATACTGCTAAATTAAAAAAGAACTCAAATCAAAGTATTGTAGAATGTTGTGCCATAGCATCTAAAGCAAAAGACCTAGAGCTGTGGAATGAAATTACACATGCAATTAGAGGAGCAGCTGAGGTGTCCTAATTGAATTATTAGGAGGCAAAAGGCCCTAAGTCCGTTAGTCAGGTGTATTTCTTGGACTGACTTTTTGTGATTATACTCTGTGTCAATAAGGGATCAGATGGTTAAAAAATTATCTACTGTTTGGTTGTACTATTAGACCTGTAAATGAGCTCTATAAAAATTGACTGAAACTGAACCTCACTGAAATCTTCGTATCAGAAAAATCCAAAGAATTGAAATGAATAGTAAACAGCAAGCTCCCTTGAGCAAAACAATGGCAGAAAACTAATTTACGTGGGAATTAATTAAGCCACTTACCATTGTTTCTTATAATTAGCTACCCAATCAGTGAAAAAACGGTCAACCAGTTTGTTTACAACGTGAGGCAATCGAAATGTGCTAGCTTGTAGCAATCATATAACTTTCTATTTGAAGGTGTCTTCATAACGCACTTCTGGCGTTCGCATTAAAATTTTCATACTTTTAGGTTCCATCAAGTAAATGTCAATTTTGGCTTAGACGAAACAGTGAAATTTATACTCGGTGGCTCAATTAAAATTGGCTACCATTGGGATCACGACAGGTTTGGAAAGTGAAAATATAATTTCACGAAGGCTGTGTGAAAATACACTGGGATGTGTTCAGACACATAAAAAGCGTCGCTTAGCCTTGGCAATATATCCATCGTTAATATAAATGGCCCATGAGCTATGCGTAGCGCTGTGGAACATTCCTAATTACTTCACGGTCATTCGACTATGATTCATGAATTCTTTCTTTCTTCATTTCTTTCTTTCCTTTTCTAAAATATTTGAATTTGACGAATCGACTGATTTCAGTTAATTGACTGAGAATTTACAGGTCTAGCAGTGACTATGTGATATTTATTCAACACCCATAGACTGAGTGCCCTCACAAGCGCAACACAAAACCCTCTCCCTTTTTCTCTCATACTGTAACCAATTTTTTCTTCTTTCTCGATACGAGTCAATTATGCAGAGCAAAATTCACCCTGATGCCACTGACATCATCAGAAATTTTGTAACAATAATAAAGGGGAAAAAATGGGATTGCCTCCAGTGAGAGTTGACTTCAAGTGAGTTGTTGGAAGATAAGATAATCATTTGTTTTGTTTTTTTTTGTATTAAGCTGATAAAGACACGCAATATATGCTACATAATCTTACGGTGCGACAGTATCCAAACTATTGATAATATATATATAGGATATTTGGGAGATGATATAATTTTTTCTTGTAAATCATTTCTGTTATCCACTGTATTACGTTTGGTTAACATATTCCATATGGTTTGTAAACATTTGAGTGTGTTCCTCTTAGTGGTGATTTGTGCTTATGTCTGGATGAGACTTTAGGTGATCTCAAACAAAGGACTTTGATGGTGTGCTCTTGGAATCTACATGTTTCCTATTTGAACCTAATCCCCTTTGATTTACCCTTTCTTGGGTGCTTTAATTGTAATTCTAGAACTTTTTACTATCCAATTTTCTTCCTTTTTACTGGCGCTGATATGACCTTAATGTGTTGCAAGTGCCGTAAAACCCTTAAAACCAAAACCAATTATATCATTATCCAAGTCATCAGTTTCACTTCTTCTTTACAGCCAATTCCCCACGACTTGAGAGGAGGAAACATTACTTATGAAGTTAATGTAACTTATGAGTACAAAGGGAAGAGGATTGCTTTGAAATATTACACCAATAAGACATTTCTCATTTTACGGAACATTCCTGACACACCTGTCTCTGTGAAGATTAGCTCCAAGAATAAGATGGGTCCATCAAAAGATTTGAGTTATCTCAATATCCCAAAATATTCATTACACGCAGGTAATTTTTGTTTCTTCTCCCATGTTATTATATAATTGATGCAAGCACTTCATTACATTGCGTGGTCTAAATGTCGCAATGAAATTTTTCTCTGTAATTGATCATGTTCAAAAATAAGATAATGTGAAATGTGGTAGAAATAGATGCTTTGAAATAATTTTTTATTTTCAAACACCAAAAAGATCATATTATAATGGAGCTAGTCGGGATCAACTATTTCAATGATAAATGAACATTATTGTGGGTTTTAGTCTCTCATTTAAAATCGATTGCAAACACATAGCTGCCAACCAGTACGATAAAATCGTACTTAGTACAATTTGGCCAATCCAAAAAAAGAAAAAAAATCCAGAAAAAAAAAAAAAAAAAAAAAAGAAGAAAATCTGATAAAAATTATCTTGGGAGAAAATTTTCACCACATATTGTTATTAATATCAATTTTATTCTTATTTTCATTATTGTAACTATAATTTTAGGGGTCTATTAAATATGAGGGTGGGGAAAGTACATGCAGTACATTTAACTAGATTTTAATTTTAAGTCCTACCAGTGCCTTTAAAATTATTTGACAAATGCATAACAAAATCAAAGTCTCATTTTGATGTCAGTCCCCCTTTTGTTCCAAATGGTCTTACTGGTCTAGGGGTAGCCAACGTTCCCCAGCCTTGAAGGAATTTTCACTCACCACGTCACCAGTCATTGAAATATCTTGAAAGAATATAAGAGACATACTCACTTTTTAAATATAGAACTTAGAAAGTGAAACTTATTCGAAATAAAAAACAAAAATAAAAAACAATAATACATAGCAGAGAGATAATTTACAGGAAAAAATGTTTCCCTCTCAGCTAAGGATAATGTTGTTGTGTTTGTTTTTTTTTAAGGGTTTTATGGCGTTTGCAACACATTAAGGTCATATCAGCGCCAGTAAAAAGGAAGAAAATGGAATAGTAAAAAGTTCTAGAATTACAAGTACCCAAGAAAGGAGATCACCCAAAAGTCTCACCCATACACCAGCACAGGATCCCACTAAGAGGTTTTTTTTGTTTGTTGTTTTTAAGGGTTTTACGGCGCTTTTAGGTTATATCAGCGCCAGTAAAAAGGAAGAAAATGGGATAGTGAAAAGTTCTAGAATTACAATTAAAGCACCCAAGAAAAAGTAAGACAAAGGGGAACTGAGAACAAATAGGGATCAGATGTAGATTCCAAGAGCATACCACCAATGTACTTTGAAATCACCTTCAAGTCTCATCCAGACACTAGCACTAATCTCAACAAAGAGGAACACACTCAAATGCTTACATTATACATTCAAAATAAAAATAATACATAACAGAGAGATGATTTACAAGGAAAAAAATATCATCTCCCAAAACAATAATTATGCATTTGACTGTTTCCCTCCCTGCTAGGACTCCGGCCAGTGCCAGGACAAAACCAAGTAATCTCATTCCGAGACAAAGACAGAAAGCATGTTGGAAAACAGATATAAGGGGATAGAAGACACAGTATGTTTGTTTTTGTTTTTAAGGGTTTTACGGCGCTTGCAACACATTAAGGTCATATCAGCGCCAGTAAAAAGGAAAAAAATGGGATAGTAAAAAGTTCTAGAATTACAATTAAAGCATCCAAGAAAAAGTAAGACATAGGGGAACTGGGAACAAGTATGTACCTCCCTGCCCACTAAGAGGAATATACTCAACTAATTACAAATCATATGTTAAAAATAAAAAAAATAACAGTAGGTACATAACGGAGAGATGATTTACAAGGAAAAAAAATATCATCTCCGAAAACTATAACTATCAATTCGACTGTTTTCCTCCCAGCCAAGGACCCTGTCCAGAGTCATGACAAAACTAAGACAGAAAGCATGCTGGAAAACAGTTACAGGGGGATAGAAGACACAGCAAGTATCGCCCTGCCCACTATGGGAGGTCGGGAACCCCACCCAGAGCTAAGGATAACCGCCAGGACTAGTTAAAAACAGAGCAAGCTCATTCCAGCAAAGACAGAAAGCAACATGGTAGTGAATATAGATATAGGGGGATAGAAGACTCAACAACAGTGACTCTCTGCCCGTATAAGACCCCATCTAGACAGGGCTACTGGAACACCAAAAAAAAAAAAGGGAATTGAAAATAATATAGTAGCATATTAATACATAAACTTTATTAATCCATTTATGGGCATTTACAATGAATGAGGTCATTAAAATTAATGACAAACATAGTGCGTTCAATATAAACTTGTAACCAAAGCAGTCACATGAGTCTCAAAATTCATAAACCTGTTTCTCTCTCTCTCTCTCTGTATGTGTGTGTATAAATGTGTATACATAAACTTTATTAATCCATTTATGGGCATTTACAATGAATGAGGTCATTAAAATTAATGACAAACATAGTGCGTTCAATATAAACTTGTAACCAAAGCAGTCACATGAGTCTCAAAATTCATAAACCTGTTTCTCTCTCTCTCTCTCTGTATGTGTGTGTATAAATGTGTATACATAAACTATATATATATATATATATATATATATATATATATATATATATATATATATATATATATATGTATATGTATTTATATATTATGTCTAATCTATCTAAACTTAAATTTTTGACTGTTTCCATGACACTTCTGGATTGTTAGATTTTAAAGAACTGATACTTTCAGGTCATCTCTGAGCCTAAGAAGAGAAAATGCTACTGGTCCTAGTACAAAAAAAAACAACATTTATGACATTATTGTCAATTAACTTGTTGATTTCATTCATTGTGATACATTACGATCATGATATTGACCTAACTTTGAAATTAGTTTTGTTTTCAAAGATTATTATTCGTTCTTTAAAAATACAAATTTTCACATTACAAGTGTCACGTAAATTACATGTCATTCCAATGTGGATATTGTGTCCAATATTTTCCTAAAAACGTAATCGAAAATGTTAAACTAAGCCATATCATCATTCTTTATATATATATATTTTTTTCATCTTCATAATACAAACTGTGTTCGGTCTTGTAATGATTGAGATTCTAAGGGTTGAATGAGAAATTTATTGTAACCTGTATAAAAGATGTATGAATGCCAATTATGAACAAAGGGATGTAACCATGTATATATTTTAGTGTAAATTAGTAAAGTAAGAATTATTTCCCTTGAATCTTTATATCCCGCTATTTAGTCAATTATAGTTATTTGCCCTTTTTGTCTACATGTATATAAACAGGATGTAAATAAAATCATCGTTCACAAGTGCTTACAAGAGCCTTCAGATTTCATTCTTTATTTCACCACGTTGGCTATCCAGAGCCATCAGGCTATTAAGAGCCTTGAACATAACAGCATAGATGCCAACCCTCCGGCAAATACGTCTCCCGTATTTATCACCGATCTCCCGCAGTTTTTTAGTATCTCCAGAAATCTCCCGGAAATTTATCAATTTGAATATTGAGTGTGATGAGTTGCTGGTTCTCTAGACAATCAATTGTCAACTTTTTTTTTGGCTGGTCGATGCTATGAAAGCAACAGAATCGATACCAGTAATGTGGCAATAGATTATATAGATCAGTAAAATTAGGTGCCCCAAACGTAAACAATAACAAGTTGCTAGTGATTTCCGTTAGGGACCGGAATAATTTACGCACAATATAGGTCTCCCAATTTTGTAGTTTGAGTTGTAGGCAATACACTTTCAGTATTGAAAATATGTTTACATAAAATCTAACAGTTGCAGAAATAATAATATAAGGCTAAATTATTATGAAAATCAGGCTCCGAACAATTCTCGTTTTGTTCACACCAGCGCAATAATTTGCTCTGGTCTAAAAATAGATAGACGTAACTTTTGATAAATTTTACCTTTTGTTCCATAAAATATCCATATCTAGACATTATTTGATGCATGATCGAGTATTTATGAATATGTGTTTCTTTTGCCACCTAACAGCCAAATTTTAAAGGTTATTTTTTTCTATTATTTACATTGGAACGTGAGCTGTCAAGACAGGAACATGTGGTTTGCCATGTGCTTCTAGACCTTTGTTTACGTTTGGGGCACCTAATTATACTGTTCTATAGGATTGTAAAAGAATATATTGTGGTATCGATATTTTCAATTGAGAATAATTTGCTTTTGCTTATGCCCTGCCTTAAGTCTTCATCAATTTTCAAAATTTCCTAACCACAACGTGTTTCAATTGCTGAGGACGGTTTCTTTCTAATTGGGAGTAATTTGTATTTGCCTTTTATACTGCCTAAAGACTTTGTTGATTTTTAAAATGTCTAAACGACAAATTGTTTCAAGTTCTGAGGACGGTTGTGCTAAGAAAAAGAAATATTCAACTTCATTCAAAGCTGAGTATAGTGTTGAATTTCCCTGTATAGTTAAAGGAAAAGACGCCTCATTCGCCATGTGCAAAATGTGTCATTCAGAGTTTAGTGTTATGTATGGTGGACGTGACGATGTCAAGAGGCATGTTAATTCTAAGAAACATTTGATTAATGCCAAAGCTTCAACTAGTGGCAAACCAATTACATCCTTCTTTTCTTCAAATTCCAAATCAACGCCAGTGGATGAAGCTGTGATTAGGGCAGAGACTTTATTTACTTCTTTTTTATTGGATCACAACATTCCTTTAGCAGCCTCTGACCATGCTTCTAAGCTTTTCAAAGCAATGTTTTTGGTAGATAGTGTACAACCTGAAGAGATTATTAAAAGATACAGCTGTGCACGCACAAAGACAACGGCAATTGTTAAAGAGTTGGCTATGGATGCAAGACAGTTTCTGATTGAGAAGTGCAAGACCTCTCCCTTTAATATTGCCACTGATGGGAGTAATGATAAAACAGACAAACTCTACCCTTTGATTGTTGTTTCTGCTGATGAGTCAGTCAAATATGAGCTGTTAAGCTTACTCGAGCTAAAAGACAAGTCAACAGGAGCCAATATTGCAAAATTAATTCTGGATGAGTTGTGTAGGGTGGGGATCCCTTTTAGCAACTGCATGAGTTTGTGTACTGACAATGCTCGTTCCATGATTGGAGAAGGGAAAGGGTTGTATGGTGTGTTGCTGAAGGAAAATGCAGGATTATTTGCCACTGGTTGTCCGTGTCATCGCCTCCACCTGGCTGCAGAATGGACATCAAATGAACTCTCATTCAACCCGGAGCCATTCTTTTTAGATATTTATTACTATGTTGAGAAAAGCGCCAACAGGTTCCAAACGTTTCAGGAATGCCAGAATAGCTGTGGTACTGCAGAAACGATTATCCCTAAACATGTTCCAACCAGGTGGTTATCTTTGGGGAAAATTACAAAATGGGTGCTGGATCAGTGGGAGCCCCTAAGAAAATTTTTCAAAGATGAATGTGACTCTGATAAAAAAGAAGGAAGCAAGACCAGTGACAGAAAGAGAAATGCTCTTGCAAATCTAGATTCTCGAGTTACAAAACTGACTTTGCATTTCTTAAATTTCATGTTACCACTTTTTGACAAAACAAATTGTCAGTTGCAAGCAGAAACACCATTGATCCACAGGCAGTGCAGAATTTTGTGCAGGTTTATCAAAGACTTGATGGTTTTGATAGTGAAGCCTTGTGCTATGCTGTACAACTGTGTTACTGATGTTGACCTGGATCAAGACTACAACCTCAAAGACCCTATGAACATCTCACTAGGAGAAGCTGCCACATCATTCTTACAAGAATCAAAATTATCTGATGATAAAGTAAAGAAATTTAGAGTTTGTGCAAGAAACTTTGTCAAGGTGGCTATCAAGTACTGCCTTGCAAATTTGAAATTGACAGACCCCATCCTCTTGAATGCTGAAATTGCAGATGTGAGCGTGCGCACAACTATGTCCTTCAAGAGCGTTCAGTATTTCCTCCAAAGATTTCCTCAAATTTTGCCATCTGGGGCGAGCATGGATGATCTTGAAAGGGAAGTCTTGCAGTACCAGGTGGATGATTTGTTGCCAAAGATTCTTGAGATGGACAGAGCTGATTACCAGTGGCAAGAGATTAGTACTCTAAAGGATGAAATCGGTGACTTGAGATTTAAATTCTTGCCAAAAGTCATGTTGACCATATTGTCAATTCCCCATGGTAATGCCTCATGTGAGAGATTATTTTCCACTGTTCGCAAAAACAGTTTAAAGACTGAGACACTAGGAGACATCATTTTGGCAAGTGCTACAACAGGACTTTGTCTTCTGCTTTGCTAAAGAAGTGCAAATCGGCCACATGCAATGCACTGAGCGGACAAGGATGCTCAGCCGCAAAGTAGATCTCTGAAGCCCTGGTGTGTTTGTAAAATAGTTGTAGATAGTGTCTTGCCAACTGTATATATTCTTATTCTGGATTGAGTTTTATTATTTTATTTCTATTATCGTGTGGACTATTTGAAAAGATGGGAAATGTTTTATTTGTTAGGATATCAAATGGAGTTAAATTGAGACATGGCAGTTAAATTAACAAATACAATTGGACATACCTCTGCATTCTGGTTCATTGTTGTGCATCACGAGGAGTAATCATGTGGCTTTTGAAGAACTCCCTGATTTTGTTCCAAATCTCCCTCTAATTGAATTACCGGGTTGGCAGCTATGTAACAGGTCTATTATCTTGAAAAGGAATATTTGACAAATTTTGATTCTTTCTGATTCTCTGAATGATGGCCCATATGTTTTGGTATGCCCCTGAAATTGTCCTAAAATGTGTGGTTCGGACCGCTTTGCATCCAAAAAGGGGTTGGCTGTGGGTGAATTAACAGCTCAATTCTCATTGCAGCTTTTATATAAATCAGTGCATTTTCTGCTTCATTTACAACCCGAAACAGTCAAAGCAAATGTGAGGTTGTATCTCAACTTTTATTACAAGGGCATTGTGCATATTTAGTGACAATAAGGCTAACTTCACTAACTGTAAATCCAATAGGTGCCATTGGCTCTAGGTTGCATATGAATGATTGTGAAACAATTGCCTTTATTAGGTGAACCCGACCTAAAAAAGAATTATGCACACGTCAAAAAGAAAACCTCAGTGACCATTTAAAACACACAAGTTTTTAAAAACCAAATGAAATAAAGACTATTATTGATTTTCTTAGACAACTTAGGATTCATGACCAAATTTTCCAGCAATATTTAATATTGTCTAAACCATTGCAAGTTGTCTGTCCCTATGGTGACAACATCATCGTGACATTTCAAAAAGTATATGATTTCTTCCCAATTCTGATACATCAATATATCTCAATACAAAATATACAAAGATAACAGGGCATTTTGAAAAGACTCTCTCTCTCTCTCTCTCTCTCTCTCTCTCTCTCTCTCTATTTTTTTTTTTTTTTTTTTTTTGGGTCACAATCTGTATTTTTCATTCATCAATGTAATTACAAATTAACGATTCATTAAGGCAAAATTTAATATTTGAATCAGTAAAAAGATTATGAAAGACACTAAGATTAGAAACTGAGTAACAGAAACTGCAACAAAATTCTTGCCTCGGAAGTACTGATAGCACAATTGGTAGAACACTCATCTCACACTCAAAGAAACCAAGATCGATCCCGGGTGATGTTGAAATTTTTTTCTGACCGCTTAGTTCATCCAGCAGTGACTGTGTAGCTGGGTCTTTTAGATCTTGTGGAAAGTACTTTGAAATAGTCTAGCATTCAACTCAAAGGGAAGCAAGTAATTGCTTTTATTCACTTATGCTATAGAAACAAGGAAAAAATCCGGCTCCAAGGGTCTAATGGCCCTGAAGGACTATTTTTTGTTTAATTGTTGCCTCATTATTTCTTGAAATCTTTCTTCTATTGACAATAAACGCTGAGCACGCCTGTGATTATCGTCATTGTCCTCGGCAACATCACTGCTTTTACTTCCACTCTCACCACTAATATTAGAGTCATTTGTCCAATTATTGTTTTGAGAAGTATTGGTTGAAACACTGTCACTATTTGAAAAATCTCTATTCTGATCATCACTCTCAATGGAAATTTTAGTATCACCTGAGCAATTTCCACTATCCGTCACAATTTTTGAGAAATCTTCACTTGGCCGATAAGATATTTTAAATGTACCATCAACTTGTGTGAAAGGACTTTCAACTTGGGTTTTCTTCAATTTTATCTCTGTATAATCTGAAGAACCTTTACCACTATCCTCATCTTCCAACCCACTAAAGATGTATGTATTCTAGGGATGAAATAAGTCATAGAATTAAATCATTAAATTGATTTTCCGCCAGTATGAAGATTAAGGTAAGTAACAAGTCCATTTATATCACAATCTTAACAAATAGATTTCAACACATGAACGAGATGCTTGTAATATTGTTGGGGGAAAAATGGAATAACTATAAAAAATCAAATTAGCACCTCTTATATATAAAGCATCTTTTCATGAGAGGAAACAAATTTACTACCTTAGAGGAAAGTGAAGTTTTGCAAACCCAGTAAGAAGTTGGCCATTATAGGTGAACTTTGTCCTTGTGTGATGTAATTAACGTAGTTTCACAAAAGTGCCCAGAAATCAGTTACCTACCATGAAAAACTGGCATACAAGCAGTAAAATATATGGTAATAATCTGTACTTTACATAAGGCTGACCTTTGTATAAGTTGAGTCAATTGGCATTTGGCATTTTTATTTCTTGTGAAAATGTCAAAAAGAAATTATGCATTTAAAACAGTAGTATCGTAATGGTCATTAACGCTTTAAAACCATGCCTGCCCATCAGTGCTGCAAAAATGGGCATACAGCCAAAATTTGATGAATTTGATAGGAAAAATTCTGGGTCTTGGGATAAAATGGGCACTTATGAGAAACAAAGATATTGTTGAAAACTCATTTTGTAAACGCAGCTTTAAAAAAAAGAACATTGCACAGAGTACCTAAATTTATTTAACAAAAATGGATCAACAATATAAGAATGGAATGTATGACATGAGGAATGCTTCTGATCAACCTCTCATTCATACAACAACAGACGTCATATAAGGAATTACCATTTTTATAATTGTTACAAGAACAAGGGTTTGAATTGTTTCTTGTTATATATTGTCATGTGCAAAATAAGTTCACTCTTAATTCTTCCTTTATATCTTTTGACTCAAACCAAGCTTTATGTCGAATTAAATATCATTTTAATGGTTGATTAATTACCTATTCAATGAATGTAATTATATTCCTATTTTTATACATTCAATTAAAAGATACAATGCTTAGAATTTGACTTTGCAAAAATGTGTGAAGGTAAGAATTTTAGGGAAAGCAATATGCATGCAACAAGAGGCATTTACATTATAGGATTTTTACACCAATTTTGATATTCAATAACCTTATTAAAATCAACATGATTTGATAAACAAAATATCAACAACATCAGTCTTTTTTTCTTAAACTGTAAGTAAACTGTCCCGAAAAAAAAATCAGACCTGTGTTGAGAACTGTGCCTGTTTGATGGTCCAGCAAATTCAAGCTGTCTATTGCAGAATATTTATGCAGATTTGGTACATTACGAAAGGTTATTTACAAATTAATATAGACATAAAGGAAAAATTATGGCTGTATTCAGCAAGACAATACCATTCAAATTAGAAACAGGGTGTGTGGCTCTTTGGTAGCTTGGGCTGGATCATGAGAGGTCAAAAGACATCCATATAAGAAAAAATGGTTGTCATCTGACATATTAGAGACAATAAAATCGCAACAGTTTTTATACATGACAAAATTATGAGGGCTCAAATGAATGTGAACTTACTTTTGCACATGACTATCGTTTATTTTCTTTTATTTAAAAAAAAAAATTATTTTTTTGGTATCTGTTTTAAAAGGTTTTATTCCATACTTTTTCAGCAGCTTCAGACAATTTAGCATTTACTATTGGATCATTTAAGGAGTTTTTATTGGGTTTATTTCTTCTCTGTTTAATTCTTTGATAACCCCCTAGTTATTTTTGGCCATGTACCCAGTCTCATTTGAACTATGGAATAAAGTTTGTAGAAAGAGTTGTAATCAAGGTCGGGAAACTGAGAAAAAGGGTATCATCTTGATCTCATTCATTGCCCTTGAGACTCTTATTAAGTTCTGTTAAGATAATAATTTCAGTTTGAATAAAAACTGTATTCAATTTACCGTGATTTTATCCTCTTCTTGTCTTCCAATCTCTCTATCCTGATCAGGCTGAAATCTTTTAAAATAGTCTTTGGTCTTCTTCCTTCTTTTACACGACCTGAAAAAAAAATGTAAGACCTATGTAAGATCTATCTCCCTTCTAATATTAGCAATTTAAAAAAAAAGATTTAAAAAATTAAAATCCCTTAATTTAACAAATTATATAATTCTGTAAGCTGCCTTTTAACTTGGACTTTAAATTGTATGAAATACCAGCATTTACATATTACTGCAAAGACAATTCAAATTCAATAAATTTAGGCAAATTATCATTTCACACTGTCCAAGTTAACTATGTGGATATTTTTCACACTCAAATCAAGGAGGGTAATGCGTGTTGCGTGTGTAAAGTAACTTACTCAAAACATGATGTCAAAGTCAAGTTTTCTATCAATCAAAGCCCAAACTCATTACAAGTTTGATATTATACAAAATTAAACAGCGTTGATTCTGCCATCCATGTATGAGATTTGCAAGCCAGCATTTAGTGTCAAAAACTCAATTTTTAAAAAACAACAATATTTTGTAACTTGAACAAATAAAGAAAAATCAAATACATATGTGACGTCGCGCGACGGTTTGGTCCGGAAGGTACATTTTGGACATTTTGACCTTTTGGTATTTCTGAATAGATCATTCTTTTCTCTTTAATTTGATACCTGTTTCATTAATGTATCATATTTTTTGCCTGAGTTATACAAGATTGATATTGGGAGGTTCCTGCTAATCTTAGATCCAAAATTCAGAGAAATTTGCACTTAAAGATTTTACACACATCACCATAGCAACGGCATGTTATATTTCAGGTATCATAATGAAATTTGGCATGCGTTTTATATAGCATGTGACTAACATGTGTGTAAAATTATATTTCATTTGGTCCATCAGCTTTTACACAACACTCGTTTTTGTAATGACGATATTTTTGTGAATTGACCCTCGAGTGAAAAAATAAACCCAACAAATAGCACACATACTTTTATCCATTTTAACAGTGCAGTGCTAATTTAAAGTTAGCTATGATATCGGCACTATTTCACAAGATCTGCAATTCTGGAAAGTCTTCACAAATTAACTGGCAAAAGTAGCCGAGGCATTACAGTCGATTGACTGAAAACCGAAAGGAACACTTAAAACTTGAATCAAAGGAATGAAAATAGTGTCAACTCAACCATAATTTCTCTTACTCAATCGATGTGTTCAAATTTGATTGAGCTATTGGCGGGGGGGAGGTGTCGTGGATTGGGGGGGGGGGGGGGGGGTGGAGGTGGTGGTAACAGCTCTTTGCACTCAGAAAGGAAATCCTCATCCACTCGGATTTTTTTCTCTTTCATTTTCAACATCCTCCTGCATGCCCCCCCCCCCCCCCACCCTCTCTCTCCTCTTCCTCCCTTCTTTCCCATAACTCTCTCTCTCTCTCTCTCTCTCTCTCTCTCTCTCTCTCTCTCTCTCTCTCTCTCTCTCTCTCTCTCTCTCTCTCTCTCTCCTTCCTGTTCCATCATTCTCTTTTTCATTTCATAATCACTCTCTTCATTTTGTCTCGTCCTATTCACTATAGCTATCTCTTTCTATCGGTCTGTCCATTAACTATTTTCTGTTAGTCTTCCTCCCCCCCCCCCCCCTGTCTCTCACTCCTTCTCCTTTACCGCTCGTCCTCTCTCTATCTGCCTCCTCCCTGTTCCAACAATCCCTTTAATTCCATAGTCAATCTTTTCATTTTATCTCGTTCTCCCGTCCTGGTAACCATCTATATCTATCTGTCTATCCACTAGCTCTTTATTTTATTCATCCCCACATTCCATCCTCCCATCTCCAGTCAACACTCGTTCAGCGAATCATTCGAGGCAAGCGCACGCTCACGCCCACAACACCACAATCTCCTCGCCGCTGACGAGCTCAATACAACTATCGGCCGAATCTAACAAGTTAAATTATTCATTTGACAAAATATCTCATAAAAATCAGTTTATAATGAAGCAAGATTTTGAATTTCTTGCAACATCAACTCTAACAACAATTGTGCAGCGTAAGCGGCCATTTTGCATAACTTATGACCATGTGATCCCGAGGACCAATGAGAAAGAAGGATTCAAGGGGTTTTCCGTTGGTAACTATGCAATGGCCTACTTCTGTTTACATAATTGGGATTTGACTACCCTCTTTCGGGGTTATAATTTGAACACAAGATGGGGTCAATGGGCTAAAAATAGCATTGCAAAGGCAGGAATGGAGTTCCCCTTGGAGAAAAAGTTATAGGTTACCAGATTGGCGTCCTTTTGCTAAGCTTAAGAGTCGTCAACAAACGTCAAAATGATCTCTCTTTCAATGGGTGAAAACAGGGTATAACCGTCGCACGACATCACATATTGGTAACTAACACTCCTAATGAAATTTAAGCATCACGTCAGACATTCAAATGCTTTCATATATAAAATAATTTTCACTCCCTGAACCAAAATTAAGCTACCATAATCATAATGGCATTTTTGCATTCAGGTATTGAATATTGAATCTTTGCTAAATGACATAAATTTTTAAGGAAAAGTTTTTAATAGATAACGACTACTTACAAAAGAACACAGCAAGAGATTAGTATCATTACAGCTAATACTGATACAACAGTACTAGTAACAGTTCCAATTGGAGACCCATCATCGGTTTTGCCTGTTGATTCATCACAGAATTCAATGGTAAGGCAATTGGGGAGGGGAGTGCGAGTTTTTTAAAAATTGGAAAACAAGACATTTAACCAAAAGTGACAAAATTGTTATCAGACTATGTCACTGAGACTCAGGCCTGACACACAAAAAGTTAAAACAAGAAGTCTGACCCTGTAAGTTTTTATACTGCATCATATATTATACATGCCCATGGAGCCGGGGTTTATCATGGATTCTATAGTGAAATGGACACTAACAATTGTTTCCTACCCTTTGGATAGGATGCTAATCTATTGCAAAGTACTTTCTGTCAGATCTAACAGATCCAGCTACCCAATCACTGCTGGGTGGACAGGGGGGTCAGAAAAATATATCAACTGCACCCGGAGTACTCTACCAACTGAGCTATCGGGACTTTACATCTTTAAAAAAAATTAAATTATATTCCAAGTCATATATACTGCAGTTGATATTTATTATATTGCAAAAAGCTGACAGCTGTGCTAACTCCATAAAAAAAAAACAACAAAGCAAATCAACAAATTGTGCATGCTCTACGGTCATAATGAAAGGTGAGTAGAGTTATTAAATTATTAAACTTGGTTTATAAAAGGCCACCTGATTGTTATTTTCAACATTTTCCACATTACTAAAAACATAATTTAGTGGTTTGAAACTCATCTAACTTCATCTAAATTGCTCCAAGGGAGATAAATTGTTTTTATCTTTTTTGAGAGTTGAAAGGCAATAAAAAAATATGCCAGGAATTTTAAAAAATTAACTTTTGTTTGGAATAGATCAATGCCAAGGTTCAATGATAAACTAGTGGTTCCAATATTTTGAGACATCTTTTTATCCCTATATCTACAGAAGAGAGACCAGTCTGCATCAATTGACACAAATCAAATTGATCGAAATTTTTGGAAAGTACTAAGTTTGATTGCTAATAATTGTGACAATTCATTGACCAACTCTTTCAAAGACAAATTACAGCAAAAGTTATATAAATATTCATTGTAAAGTTGAGCATGACTAATTTGAGCCATGATCTTTGGTTGTCATCATGTAATGATTCAAATGAAAATGCTTTAAATATTATTTTACAGAAGAAAAGACTTACTAAACCTTGGTCTCTCAATTTTGTATAGTTTGGCCTTTGATGGAGGAATGGTACCATTGGATGACTTGAAGCTTGAAACGCAAACATATGTACTTGCTTTATTCACCTTAAATTTTGCACGGTGTATTATGCCATTTTCAACCTTTATGAAGTTTCCATCAACTAGGGGAAAAAATACAAACACACACATACACAGAACACAAAGGTTAATAAACGAGTGTTTAAACATTTGACGAAATAAAATCTTATGGCACTTTGTCCTAATTTGCGAGGTGTCCCCGATTTCTTAGATCCAACTGCCCTATGAATATATAGGTGTTATCAAAAATAAAGAACTCAACCAATGAAAAAGGAAAGAAAATGGGGAACACATGAAGCAAATTTGATGTGCATAAATATAAAATGCAGACATTTCAATGTGGAATACTAAAAATTAGACTGGGTTTGAATTTACTCTGACCTGGTGTCATATCTTAGCATTTTCATGAGCAAAGTAGTAACAGCAATGTGACTCAAGACTTCATAGCAGCCAGAGTCCTATTATTGTTACTGCTTTCTTGGTGAAAATGGTTGTCTGCAGTAGTAATTTTGAAATAAATTCAGTCTTGCCTTTAAAGAGTAATTCAGTACACTAATGATTGTTGTTACTGTAGGGAAGTGGGAAAAAAGAAGGAAATATATATGGCCATTTTACACACATCAATGTATACCCATGCAAACCGTGGTGGATCATGGTATTATATGGGTTAACAAAAATGATGCAATATATACAGACAATCTATGGATAAAATACCAATTATATGATTTTGACAAGCATTGTCTTGACTACAGAAATGAAGAAAATGGCGGATGAGTCTATGAGGAAAACTCCTAAAAGAAAATAGATGGAAAACTAGATAGATAGATAGATTAATAGACAAACAGATAGATAAGAAACAGGAGAACAGAAGGATAAGGACCATAAGATATGGCTATATAATATATTCCTCCCATAATCAGACCTGCCAAATTGAAAACAGTAATTTTTATGTCAATTTTTAGGAATTTGACAAGGAAATTAGTAATTCCTGAAATCGTGTACAAACAACCACAATTTGATATTGATGATCTCTTCAACATAACATCATCATGCTTATGCGCTGTAGAAATGATTTATTATTGTTATTATTATTATCATCACCATTATTATTAATATTATCATCATCATCATCATCATCATCATCATTAATATATTATTATTAGCATTATTATAGTAATAGTAGCAGTGGTAGTAGTAGTAGTAGTAGTAGTAGTAGTAGTAGTAGTAGTAGTAGTAGTAGTAGTAGTAGTAGTAGTAGAAGAAGAAGAAAAAGTAGTTATTATTATTATTAATATTATTATTATTATTATTATTATTATTATTATTATCATTATCATTATTTAAGTATTACTGAGAATTAAAAATTCGTCATACAATTTATTATTTTCGTAATTGGCTCAGAAATAGACTTTACAATTCATTTCATGAGAATATGTTTGGGATTCCTATTTGAAGTTGTATTATAATTATGGCATTTATATAATAATTGAATGGTTAAATGATGCGGACAGATGTATGGATTGATAAAAGAAAAATGGGAAAAAATATTGAACTCTGAAACTTTTTAACCATGCTTTTGTGTGTGTGTTCTTACGTGAGGGCAATTGTTTTATGTGCTTCTAAATCCAATGGTGACAATTGAAATATTGAAAAAAAAGAAAGATCAACAATTCAGCATTTCGTTGCATAAAGAAAGATTGACCTTTGTTTTAATTCTTACCATTTGGACAGGTATCGTCTTCTGATGTGTAAACATGAAATTCTTTTGCTAAGAACTGCTGTGGCCTGTTAAAGTCGCAACCTTGCCTCCATGCTAAATTAATAACATTTCCATGACTGGACTGATTGAAGTATAATTTGACAGAATCTGATGAAAAAAGGAAACAAAATGTCAATATCATTCATACATATTTAAATAAATCTGCCAGCATTGAATTACAGATATTAATTAGATAAAACATAAATTTAACAATTTCAATACAAATCACGTCACATAAATCATATATAAAAATAAGCTGTTTTCCTAAATCAAGAAGAGAAAAAAAATACTTATGCTACAATGCAAGATGGAAAGAGTAGAGCAGTAATAATAATAATAATAACAACAACAACAACAATAATACTGTTTTTGTTTTTAAGGGTTTCATGGTGATTACGACACATTTAGGTTACTTCAGTGTAAGTAAAAAGGATGAAAATGGAAGTCAAAAAATGATAGATTTACAATTAAAAGGACACGAAAAAAGTAAGACAAAGGGTAATGGTACAAATAGGAAATAGATGTAGATTCTAAGAGCATACTGACATTGTGCATAGTTTGAGATCACCTAAAAGTCTCATCCAGCCACAGGCACAGAATCCCACTAAGAGGAGCAGACTCAAATGCTTACATTTTACATTCAAAACAACAAATAAATCAATACATAACAGAGAGATGATTTCCAAGGACAAAAATACCATCTCCCAAAATTTTACTATACATTTGACTGTTTCTCTCTCAGCCAAGGACTCCGACAAAATAAAAGACAAAACCAAGTAATCTCATTCCATGACAATGACAAAAAGCCTGTTGGAAACAAATATTGGAGTATAAACGACACAGTATGTGCCCAATGTGGGAGGTTAGGAACCCACCCAGAACAACATCAAAAAACGCATATGTAAACTATCCCTAGCTGAAAAATATTTCTTTGTCTGGGTCCCAAAAGTATAGAAAAAATTTGACAAAGATATCAAAGACTCCTCCGAGCTCAGAAATTTTAGGAAACTATTGAAGATATTCCTATTCAGGCAGCCTTTTGAAAAGTAATAGTTTGCATTTTGTGTTATTTATTGTCTTTGCGTATCTAATGCTTAGAGCACTTTTTGGATTCTACATGCTGTATAAACTAGTTATTACATTACATAATCTTTGTTATCCAACAAATGGCCATTCATGTGAGATAAACATTGGTCAAACATGTGACATGAAAAAACATTCGGATAAACATATTTTTATGTTTTTAAGGGTTTTACAGCGCTTGCAACACATTTAGGTTATATCAGCACTAGTAAAAAGGAAGAAAATGGGATAGTAAAAAGTTCTAGAATTACAATAAAAGCACACAAGAGAAAGTAAGACAAAGGGGAACTGGGAACAAATAGGGATCAGATGTAGATTCCAAGAGCATACCACCAATGTACTTAGTCTGAGATCACCTATAAGTCTCATCCGGACACAAGCACAAAATCCAACAAAGAGGAATACACTCAAATGCTTAAATTATACATAATACAAAAATAACAAATATAATAATACATAATGGAGAGATGATTTACAAGGAAAAAAATATCATCTCCCAAAACAATAACTATGCATTTGACTGTCTCCCTCCCAGCCAGGACAAAACCAAGTAATCTCATTCCAAGACAAAGACAGAAAGCATGTTGGAAAACAGACATAAGGGGATAGAAGACACAGTATGGGGGGTCAGGAACCCCACCCAGTCGGATAAACATAAACACTTGTATATGCAATGCACACACATAAATACATTGTGTCTGCACACAGGCATATAAACATATGCACATGTATACAATCCACACACATAGCATAAATGCAAAACCTCAATACAAAATTATCTCAAAGTCCCTAAGTTGTTATACAAATGCATCCACACAATCATACACATACACACACATTAACACACAGATGTCCTCTTATAATTTTGTCAGCTGAAATATTACAACTATTTGATTCTTACCAAATTTACTGTCATAATAGCACTTGAAAGGGAACAATCTGTGACTCCCTTGTATTGAAAACATGAACTTGTACTCATTGGTTTGCTGCTTAATAGAGACTCCATCTTTATCATTGTTGAGAGAGGATGATGGACATGAACTATCCTTTTTGGCAAACACATGAATGGCAGTAACATTCTGATAACGGGGTGATGATCCCTTGTCATTTAAATCTTTATAAAAACCATATACAGCCTGTCTGGATTCGGATACAGTTTTTATCTCACAATCTTTCGCCTTTAAGCTCACAATTCTGTTTTGATTATCATTTCCATCGGATATTCTCTCTGGATATTTCTGGAATTTATAATGAGTTTAAAGAAAATTAGATAAGAAAAATTATCCTAAATAACAAATAAAAGGGCATCATAACTTTATACGGCCATTTTCAGATTATGTGCCACGATATTTCTAAAAGAATAATTATATACTAAAAACTCTTTACTATTTATCAAATAGACAAGCTATTGAAATGCCAAATATTTTTGAGGTATATTACTTAACCAAAACAAAATTTTCGAACAAAATATTTTTCCCATCAGCCAAAAGAGGTGATTTCCTACAAAACAAATATCGAAACAAATATTCAGTTTAATTTGACTGAAAAATAGGATAATAAAACAACACAACAATGACAACTATAACAATGACTCAATGATGACCAAATAGGAGAATGATGATGATGATGATGATGATGATGATGATGATGATGATGATGATGGTAATAATAATATTAATAATAATAATAATAGTAGTAGTAGTAGTAGTAGTAGTAGTAGTAGTAGTAGTAGTAGTAGTAGTAGTAGTAGTAGTAGTAGTAGTAGTAGTAGTAGTAGTAGTAATAATAATACTAATAATAATAATAATAATAATAATAATAATAATAATAATAATAATAATAATAATAATAATAATAATAATAATAATAATAATAATAATAATAATAATAATAATAATATTTTGTTAATTCATAAAGTGCTTTCCATACAAAAGCATATCGAACATTAATGAAATACCCTTGAGTAAAAAATTACAGAGAAGAATAAATAATAACCATCCCTGATTTAGGATCTACAAAGGACACTATTTAGGTCAATCTCCATGGGATATAAACTAAAAACTGACCTCTGAAAAAATCGAGTTTATGATTATTGGCATGAGAGCCATGCCAAAACAAACCCCCTTCTTTCAACATGTGACGTCACCTTTCCATAGCACCCCCCCCCCCCCACCACACACACACACTCATTGTCCATAATTTACAAAACAAAGACAATTCGACATCTATTTATCTTATCCATCCATCTATCCATTTACATACTGCATGTCCCTTTATACATGTTTAGTGTTGCTGTTGGCTTGGGGCTCATTGAAAATCCCTTTTATTAAATTTAGTGGTTATTACACACCTCAATTCTTTATCATTTAATATATGCTACACCAGTGTCTGTCATAATTTCTATTGTCTGGGGTGACACAAGCTATATTCTAAAATGAAGTTGATCAAAGGTGTCTTTCCTACTTTCTTTCGTTTAAAATGACCTGTACTTCTTTGAAATCTCAAGTTTAAGATTCCTTTTACAAGCTGACCGCGAGCAATTTAATTGATTAATAAGGCTATTTCAAGAACTTCAGTTCAATTTAGAAATGTGTTTTGTCAGAGGATGGCAATGTTCTCTTGATGAGAGCAATAAGATTGAGAGGGACAAAAGAATGGAAGTGAGGGTGGTTTTCCGCAGCCTGTCACTTGAACTTCAATATCTTGAATGTAGTTACCGATGTTGCTTCCCCTCCATCCAATCAAACCCCTGCCAGCATGACCATTGTTTTCTACTTCAACATTAAATACTTGATAACGACTTGTCTACTTCACAACGCATTGCCACTACATTAATCTTCCCTCTTCCCCTCTCTACACAACCATCCCTCTTCGCCTTTCTACACCCATTTCAAACTCTGGCGCATATTTTTTCTTCCTTTCACGACAATTGGGAACTTGGAATGTGTTAACATTTTTATCCTAGCCCCGATATATAGTTTGACATATGTGCAAATCGACTTATCTGAACAATCTTAATTTTTTTCCTCTTATCTTCATTATACTTGGGAGTGGCACTGGGTAAAAAAGTGGCATTGACTTATGTGATGTCAACTGTATCACCAATACACCAAAAAAATTTCACTATTATAATTAAAAAAAGCAATGATTTTACTATCCATTTCCTTTATTGAAATTCTTGAGACCCATAAATACTTTTGAATAAAAATACTTTTGACTTGCACATAATTTCTTGAAGGGTGATATTGTTTTGATTTAATAAACTGATGTTCTTGTTTTATTTATAAGAATTATCAGTACCAAGCTGTGTATTGTCTCTTTCTATTAAAAAAATAATAATAAATTAAAAAAATAAATAAATAAATAAATAAATAGATAAGAGCAATTTGTCTTTTTCTTTTGTGTGTGTGTGTGTGTCTGTGTGTGTGTGATATCTTGATTATAGCATTTCACAAATTAAACTATCTCGTGATGAAAACTATCAAAACAAGTTTTAGCAGAAAAATATACCTCACAAATAATTTGAGATGGCAATTTTGAGTACTGATTTCCAATACACCAGTAAATGGCAGAGATCTTTACATTGGGTGGCGGCTTTTCAATAATAACCTCTGCTTGATTGTTGGCAATCTCTACATGAGATTTAAGCTGTTTGATGCCTGTGGAGGAATTAAAAACACATTTACATTGATGATTAACAAGGAAATTTATAATTTAATTGAAGATTTTAAAAAACAAACAAAAACACCTTTAAAATGATGATTTACAAGTAAGCATATCTAAAAATTGGTTAAAAATGAAGTGTTTTGAGTTAGGTTTTACTGATGATTTACTTTATTTAAAGTGGGTTGATAAATAATCTTGTAAAACATACTATTGTTTTCATTATTATGAAAAAGATCGGTGTTACTGTTACCGAGAAAAACTTAATAGAACTTTGAATATATGTTTGAGGAATACAACCACAAACACACACTAACACTCACACATACACTGGGAAAAGAAGAGTGATAAGACATTCAACTATATTTCTATTTCCCAACGCGCAAGCTGCACAGTTTGGAATACCAATCTTTGCTTGCAAGCAGTTATTTAGCCTTCTATCTTTGAGAAAGAATTCTGTTTGGCATTAGGCATTAAGGAGTCACTTTGTAAAAAGTAAAATGTTTCCTACGATGGGCAGCACTGACAATTATTGACTACATTATTGAGACACATCGTCAGATACTTTTCGTATTATTTTCAATTGAATTATTATCATTATTAATATCATCATAATCATTGTCATCATCATCATCAGCATTACTATTATTATTATTATTACTATTATTATCATCATCATCATATCTAATCAATCGGCATAAAGAGAGCATTATAATATAAAGAGGGCTGTGTTTAGGATCCAAAATGATCTACTCTGTGCTACTGATGGGGGTATAGTTTTTATTCTTGCCCTTCTCGACCTCAATTTAACATTTGACACTATTGACAACTTAACTCAAGTGACGCGGCCTTGCATTCCGGAAGTTACACTGGACAGTGCCTAGTTGCTACAGCTGATCAGTTGAAAAAATGGCAGCTCGCCTAGCAGTTTTTCAATATTTACACCCATCCCAGAAAATATACTTTTTTGAGCTAATAGCAATAATTTATGGTACAATCTTTACATTTTCTTAAAGGGAAATAAGATATTTATTGAGAGCTAGCAAACTTAGTAAGAATTTATGAAACCTGTAACAGTCATCTTTCTATTTTGAATAGTTGAGTGGTGGAATGAGAGGGTGCAAGGCTTTACACCTTATTGCTACACACATTAGCCTAGTTTTCGACTAACACACGCATATACACACAAAGAGCCCAACTACAGATGCACACATGTAATAAAGGAATTTTCTACAAACACACACACGTGGGTAACATCGCGGACGCCCAATTCATGTCTTAAAATGGCATATTTATTAATGTACTTAAGTACTAGAATGGTCAGAACTGTAATACTAAGAGAAGCTTACCTTTATCATCATACTGGGTAGGCATAAGTGATGGAGAAGTGGTGACAGAAGCAGATTACTGAGGCTTGGGCTTAACAGCCTCCTTTGTGGTGAAAATTTTCTCCCAAGATAATTTTTATCAGATTTTCTTCTTCTTCTTCTTTTTTTTTTTCTGGATTTTTTTTCTTTTTCTGGATTGGCCAAATCGTACTAAGTACGATTTTATCGTACTGGTTGGCAGCTATGTGTTTGCAATCGATTTTAGATGAGAGACTAAAACCCACAATAATGTTCATTTATCATTGAAATAGTTGATCCCGACTAGCTCCATTATAATATGATCTTTTTGGTGTTTGAAAATAAAAAATTATTTCAAAGCATCTATTTCTACCACATTTCACTTTATCTTATTTTTGAACATGATCAATTACAGAGAAAAATTTCATTGCGACATTTAGACCACGCAATGTAATGAAGTGCTTGCATCAATTATATAATAACATGGGAGAAGAAACAAAAATTACCTGCGTGTAATGAATATTTTGGGATATTGAGATAACTCAAATCTTTTGATGGACCCATCTTATTCTTGGAGCGAATCTTCACAGAGACAGGTGTGTCAGAAATGTTCCGTAAAATGAGAAATGTCTTATTGGTGTAATGTTTCAAAGCAATCCTCTTCCCTTTGTACTCATAAGTTACATTAACTTCATAAGTAATGTTTCCTCCTCTCAAGTCGTGGGGAATTGGCTGTAAAGAAGAAGTGAAACTGATGACTTGGATAATGATATAATTGGTTTTGGTTTTAAGGGTTTTACGGCACTTGCAACACATTAAGGTCATATCAGCGCCAGTAAAAAGGAAGAAAATTGGATAGTAAAAAGTTCTAGAATTACAATTAAAGCACCCAAGAAAAGGTAAGACAAAGGGGAATTGGTTCAAATAGGAAATGGATGTAGATTCCAAGAGCACACTATCAAAGTTCTTAGTTTGAGATCACCTAAATGTCTCACCCAGACACAAGCACAGGTCTCCACCAAGAGGAATACAATCAAATGTTTACAAATCATATATAATACGTAAACAAAGCATAATACAGGATGTAACAGAGAGATGAGGAGAAAAATATAATCTCCCAAAACTCTAACTATATATTTGACTGTCTCCCTCCCAGCTAGAGTACCTGGCCAGGGCCTGGACAAAACCAAGTAATCTCATTCCAAGACAAAGACAGAAAGCAAGTTGGAAAACAGATATAGGGGATAGAAGACACAGCAAGTACCTCCGTGCCCACTATGGGAGGTCTAGAACCCCACCCAGATAATGATATAAAATATCATAGTATGACTAAACTGACGTCATAACCTGAATGTTAAACAAAAAACTTGGATCAAATAATGTAAAATTTTTATTGATAGGGCCTGCTAGGAGAATAAGCTCTTAGATGTGTATCAAGATTAACCTGATATAAACGTTTTGTTTAATTGCGCCCCTTATAACAATCTGTACATGGCAAAAGAATTATGAACAGTATGATGAATGAACTAAAATACAATTTCTGAAATTTTGAAAAGCAGGCAACTAAAAACACTGAAATTGACAATTGAAATCTCTTCCAAATCCAAACAACCATAATGGACTCAATCCCCAAGCACATTTCAAGCAAAACAACAAGCAGAAAACAGCATTTACCATGAATACATTCACATCACAAGTGTCTTAATCGAAAAAAACCAAAACACAATAAATAATCCTAGAAAACACTTCTACAAAAAAAAACCCAAAAAAAAACTGGGATGCTGAATGGAATAAACAAAAATCTGATCCAAACTCCAAGTGGCAACTATCACAGAGGCATTACAAAACTTTACTTGAACTATATTAAATCTAAGCATCTTCCTACAAAGACCGGATGATACAAAAGCAATAGATCCCACTGAGAAAGCAAATTACTTACTCACAATACAAAAGCGCTCTCACTAAAGAAAACATGGCTCTACCAAGCATGAAAAAAAGCAACTCTCCTCCAATGTTTAGGATTAATGTAACAATAAAATGGGGTCACTAAACAGCTACAGAATCTGAATTTCATCAAAGCGACCAGTCCAGATTTGCTACTTCCATGAGTTTTGAAAGAGTGTGCAACAGAAATAGTCACATATATATCTTTCAATAATCCTGGACATAGGCAATGCATTTAAAACTGGAAACAAGCAAACTACAGAGCCATCTACAAAACAAAAGTTTAAAAAAGACAATGTCCTCAAACTACAGACAAATGTTAATGACATCTGTCACTTCCAAACTCCTTGATCACATTATCTTTCATTTAACAGTGAATCACTATGAAACGTTGAATAAACCGGTCGATAATCAAAATCAGCTGTTAAACATCAATGAAGAAATACTAATGTCTTGGACAGCTGAAAATAGCCTGTTCTACCTGTTTTTGACATCTGACACTGTGCCCCATAAACAGCCTAAAAAAACAAGAACATGGTGAGATCAGATCCTTAAAGCCCAAGCCACCTAATACAATTTTTACTAATTTACTCAGTTACTCGACTGGTTTAAAAACTGGCTCTGTAGAGACTCAAGAAGTAAGTCTTAGATGGATATAAAAGTGATAAATATGATGCACTTGGGGTACCCCAAGGAACTGTCCTACCCCAAGGAACTGTCCTAAGAATCCTCTGCTCTTTAATGTTTATTAACCACCATAATTGCTGACAACAGTCTCTCTCTAAGAATAACTGAAAACAAAATGACATATGCACCTTACAGAACAACCACTAAAATATGACTACAAGATATTTGGTTACACACTAAAACATATAGACATTGGGAATTCACCTATTTAAGTCATTAAAATGGAACCAGCATATCAATAAAACAGTGGCAAAAGCTTATTAATCATTTGCCTTCCTGAAAAAAAAACCTGTACCAATGCACATCAATACAGTGCATTGCGTAGGCCTATTCTTGAATATACATTCACTGTTTCGGAATAATATCAGCAAGTTCAATCAAGTGCAGAGTAGGAAATCATAATTTGTCACCAACTGTAACTCATGCCAACCAGGATGCATTACCACAGAACCAAATCACTACAATGGCAAACATTAGAGACCAGGCAGTTAGAGAAAGACCTTCAAGTTCTCCACAAAGCCATCCATTCAAGCAAAACATTAAGATATCACAATATTTTCCCAAACATCACATATACACCAGAAATTAGTAGCAGATACACTATTCCAATATACAAAACCAGTCTAAATTCCCATGAACCATTAGTAAATAGAGAAGCCTTTAACCAGAAATTTCAGACAGCTAAAAGCACAACATTAAAACTTAATTTATCCAGAAACCAATGTAACAGGCAGGAAGAATTAGACCTGGCACATCTGCAGAAAAAAAAAAACCCCAAAAAAACCTTTTGCAGATTACAGCTTTAAACTTGAACCGCACATAACAAAATTAAGCCAAGACTAGCTTCAGCAATAATATTGGGAGGTTCTTACACGTCCTCCACAGACAAGACCTTGCTCCCTCAGACTACCATTGTTTGGACATGAAAAGATATTTGGTAGGACAGGGCTTCATCGATGATCAAAACATCATTGAAAATGTAACAAATGGCTTCACATGTTTGACGAGAATTACCAGAGCAGTAGCATCTATTCCCTTGTGCAACAATCACAAAAATAATTGTATGATTAAAATTTTATAAAAATTAGTAAACTGCTATTCAAGTTATGAACATTTTCACCTTTTCTTTTTCTTTCAGGAAAGCCCTCACTCATTGCCTTACCTTCCAATTTATATTGATGGAGTACATTTTCTGTTGCGGCAAAACAGAATCTTGATGCAGAGAATCAAAGCTATAGGTGGTTGGCTCATCTTGAACAATCCAGTAAATAATGCCCTCTGGTGGTGAGAGCGGAGCTGACCAAGGAAAAAATATCCTTTTTACTAAGAATTTAAAAATCCGATCATTGCAGCTTTTTAAGTTTAACAGATAGTTTAATCTTTAACAGTTGCATTGGAAAATATAGTGTTTCATTTTCATTCATGAGTGATGTCCAGTAATTTGTGTCTTTTAAGAACAAACCCAGAAAAAAAAATCATCTTTTTAAGTTTAACAGACACTTTAATCTTTAACAGTTACATTGGAAAATATAGTGTTTCATGATCATACATGGGTGAGGTCCAGTAATTTGTGTCTTTTAAGAACAAACCCAGAACATCACCCTTCCTCCCCCCCCCCCAACCCCCCCACACACACACAAACACAAAACAAACAAAAAAAAAACAAAAAACAAAACAGAAACACCCATGAAACATCCAACATAAATATGTAATTGATTCGTAGAAGACATAAAGTATGGATTCTCAATAGTGAGGAACAAACTAACAAATAATATCACACATAACTATAGTGTACTTTTTATCTATTGGAATGGAAAGTTGTTTTTACCAGCTTGACTTGTAGTGAAATTCCTGTGAATAGGTTTACTCTCTCCTCCTCCTCCAGCTGTCGTCACAGATACATTAAACATTGTGAAGGGTGTCAGATGTGACAGAATTATTCGAGGACAATATTTTGAATAAGAGTCCAATGAATAAGAGTCCAAAGTTATATTAAACTGAAACAATAAAAACAAGAATAAAGACAATGTAATCGTGATTAATGAAACACATGTCGGCTCTATCAGATGTCTAACAAAAAAACAACTCAGCGCTCTTTCATAATTGTGGGTCAATTGTTTGAAAGCATTTTCTAATATTATGATTGTGATGGACCATACCTATCATGAAAAAACTAGAAGTTTACTTTTTTTAAAATGAGGAGTGAGTCAGTGGAAAATTCTTTTCTAATATTATAACTGTGATGGACAAATACCTGCCAATCCATCATGAAAAAAAATAAGGGTTTATCTAAAAAAAAAAGAGGAGTGAGTCAGTGAAAAATAAAACTGGGGTAAACGTTAAGACTACGCCACTCCTCTTCCCCTCCCCCCCTTTAAAAAAAAAGAAAAAAGAAAAGAAATAACAATCAACGATGCTCTAAATTAGCTATTATTTTCTTCTTATTTCTTTTTGATAAAATGAGGAGTTCATCAACTAAATTACATTTGGGCCATCAACAAAATAACATTTAAAACAAAAAAATAAATAAATAAATAAAAAGACAAAAGTTAGTTCACTTGAAATGATCTCCCTTTGATGATTTACATTTGAGTTTTTGTGTGATAATAATTAACTTCATAAATTAAAATTGTGAATGAGTTTGGTACCACAATAATAATTTAATGGCATTTTGTGCCATGTAAAAAGTAGAGGTAAAGACCCAGGATTTATTCACCTGGTACTCAAGCACAAGCATCGGATCACAGGGATCGGCAACTTGCTTCATGAATCACCAGATCATCATTTTATTTAATAGGAACAAGATCTAATATTTTTATATTCGAAGGAAACATTAATACAGAATATTCTAATATCTTCATAATTATTTTGTTTAAAAAAACATAAATAAAAGAGTATAGGCCATAATAATCCATTAATGGAAATTAAATATCATCATTAAAAATTGAGAAAGCATTATGTACAACATTTTGGTCTCCTTGATCGAATATCATACATACGTCTAGATGAAATGATCAACCTTTCCTATCTTGTGATGTTGCATTCTTATTGCCGGCTACTTTAGTGTGTGAGTACTACTTGGTGTTTGAATACCGTACATCCGGTGTTGTGCTTGAATATTACAGACCCAATATTTGTTCCATACTGATGCCAAACTTATGCTAAAAGTTATATTTGGTTGCAAAATTATTCTCTCTTTTATTCTTCTTCAAGAATATAACTTATCTATTGATTCATGTAATACCAATTTTCAACATGCTTGCTTTGAAAAAAATCAGATGAAAATTTGATTTTCAGGTCTTTTACCTCATTTTCTGCCTACAGAAGAATTCGAACCTGGAACAAGAAGGTTACAATCAGAGTTGTTAGAATCACTAGATCACACAGTGTACAAAGATGTGCATCTTAAAATTTAGGGGAGGCATTGAAGTTGCAACTTGTATGTAACAGGCTGAGGTCATCAAATAATGTGTAAAAGTAGCGCATGATTTAAAAACGAAAAGATGCTGGATATTTAGATTTGAGTACGTCTGAGGTAAGTTTTATGACAGTGCGATACAGGAAGTGAAATAAATGGTTCATACCAGGGCAGCGCACTCCAGAGGGGCTACTTGCCAAGTAAATTTGGATTGAAATGCTATGTTGTCATCAAACCCTAAAATATGTGACTTACATTTCTTTCCTCAAATAAACCTTGAGTCTTGACAACCGACACATTAATTTTGAAAGGAGTTTTATGATAAGCCATATTTCTGATAACGGAGAAAGACGAGCTGGGAGGACACATTGCCAAAACTGCTGAAGTGGAATTGAGGTTTTCAACTCTAAAGCCATCAACTTGTCCTGGTTTTACTGAAAACAAATTGGGTTCAATTATATCAAATATTCAAGAATTATTAGAAATTTATTTATGAATCTTTTAATATATTTAAAAAAAAAAGATTTTCAAATATAAATATTTTTTAAATTTTACTACCATTCCAGGTAACCTTAATATAACATTTTAGTAACAGGAACCAGCATGACGTGTTGGAGAAGAGGAAATTAGTCCTATCCAACCTTAAACCCATATCCCTCTAAAATAAAACTAAGTGTATAACAAAAAATGAAGAATTTAACCACAAACCAGGATCATAGCAGTTTCACATGACAATGCTTCACTATCATACATAAAAATGTTATTAGATGATTTAATCCAACAAAAAAAAAAAAAGCATGAAACATATTAAAAACCATTTTCATCTCGAATTTGCATCTCCAGATATTTTTCGTAATAATTCTTGTCAAACATTCTAGCAGGAAACTAAATATCAGTAAATATGAACCAATGAACAAAACGTAGAAAAGAGCAAAATAAAACACAATATAAAAGCCATAAGCAACAATTCCACTAAGAGAGATGCACTCAAATGGTAATAAAATAAGCATCAACAACCATCATAATAATTGTAAATACTAGAACTGTGTCGGAATTGTTCTATAAGGGTCTTGCAATTTTTGGGAGGGTATTGTCGGTTTCAGGCATTTCGATTTGGTTTGCTGTCATGACACAAAATATAGCAACGATACCTAGCTGTCTTGTTTTGTGTCATTAGTACAGCGAACCAATTTGCAAACCAGTTGCCAATCAGAAAAGAAGGAAACAGCAATGCTGTGTTTTAATAAATAATTTCAAAATTTAACCCTTCAAAGGCGAAAAACAATTTTACTTTGACCTATCACAAGATCTTACCATTTTCATCAAAAGACAAGTAACAACAGTGCAATTATAGCCTAATTGAAGCTCGAGTTGCGATACTCTTACTGCTCTCTTGGTGGAAATGGTTTAAATTCTGCATTAAAAATAATATAGATAAAGGGAAAACTCAAACAAGTTGGGACCTGACCTATTTGTTCGGGACTTCTGTGTTATTGAAATTTCCGTGCTTAGTATTTGACAAAGAATATGAAGAAGAATGTGAGGGGGGTTGATGTAGATGGCTTCAGTAAGGTCCCATTATATTGAACTGTAGTGTTAAGTGCATCTTGTTTCCTTCAATAACAGATGGAATAATGTTCCCCTATACACACAGCAATCGACATCTTTACCTACTAATACAGTAGGTACCTCATCACTACCACTCCTCACTTATTTCTCTCAATCTCTCTTCTCACCCCATCTTCCCCACCCCAAATCACCTCTTTGATTTTAATACATAACAGTAACAGCCTAAGGTCACCATTTTCTCGCTAGTTTCCCACTGGTACTGGTATACATTAGAAAGAGAGTGAGGGGTCGTGAGGGGTAGCGTGCATAAAACATTGGTCAAACATGCTTCACACCCCCTCTCCCACCACACAATTAAACTCCACACATGCAGACTTATTAACCATTTAAAAATACAGTCAAGGCCAGATAGACAGCGATGACAGCTTTCATTTCTGTTCAATACAAACATAAGGCAAAAGAATTTTATCAATAAATGCAAAAGTTAAGGTCCGTTTTGTTCGATATTTCTGAATTAGCCTCCCATGGTGTTCGAGTTTTTTGTGTTGCCACTCCTATGAAAATAGGGGGATTAAAAAGGGGGATTGAGACATGTTTGAGATTTCCATGATTTCGAGATTTTCGTGGTGCACTGTATTATATGAAAACAAAAACATCAGTGTCACTGTTAAGAGGTTAAAATGGCTGCGAGAGACACACACCATGCAGTGTCCTCTGTGACACACCTACTGACAACCTCTCTTTCACCTTTTTATGTATTATGTGATCAGGCAACTCATTGTTTCTTTCATCTTCCCCCATGCTCCCTCCCTTTAACGTTAATACCTGATGAGTCAGTTTCCAGCAAGGGTATCTGGAACACCAACCAAGCTGTTCCCGTGTTCTGTAACAGCTCTAATAAATACAGAGTTGACTTAAAATGATTTTAAAAAGAAAAAAAAAAACTCAAAACAAATCAGCGCTTAATGAAAGAGTTCATCCATCCATCTAACTCTGAGCGAAAAGTGAAAGGTCAAATGGCGTCATTCTTGAACAAGGACACTAAAAGTGATACAGAAAAGTAAGAAAAAAAATACAGGATTGAAGACATGCCAATTGATGTCCCTGGCCCATAAATAAAATTGAGGATTCTAACCAATGAAGGAATATAACACAAGATCACTTTGTTTATGCATGATAAAGTTGGCACATGAAAATCAAATCAAAAGTCGACTTACCACGTTGAATGAGATTAACCATCTTCTTTGCTTCACTTTCTTGTACAGACCTTTGCCTGACCACAATGATTGTGACATCCATACTCCGTACCAAAGAACGGATTTTATTCATTGGCATTCCTATTACATTTTTACAACTACATCGTCTATTCTTGCAAGAGATTGTCTTGTTCTTACACAGCACAAACTTTCTGGAAATACGATATCGATAATAAAATATTAATAAACAACTGCACAAAAAAAAAAAAAAAAAAAAAAAAAACCTGTCCAGAAATATCATCTAAAATTTAACAGTCACAAATGCAAAAAAGATGTGATCATCCTATTATATGTTCAAACTCATATGCAGAACCTATAACAAAAGAATTTATATGAGAAAATGACTCCTTAACTGTGACAGATGAATTAAATATAAATTTGTAGAAAACACTTAATTCAGTGGTATCAGGGATGCCCCTCTGTAATGGCAAATAAGCATAAAAATGAGAAACTGGAATACTAAAATTACAATGCCAAAACTGATCAAAATCATAAAAATGCATAAATGACTGAAATGTTGTTTGCCTTCGTTTTGTTAATATGCAATCCACTTAACTAATTTTAGTATTATTCTTTTAATCATATCAACCTTGGAAAGATTAGGGCATATATTGGTCATAAAAACTCAATATAATATACTCATAACAGTCTGATGAGTTTCTGATAGATCAGTCTGAGTTTGCACAGCAATTGCCTTAGAAGCAAAGGAATCGGTATCAATCCCAAGTGCAGTCAACCCTCCTGTCCACCCAGCAGTGATTAGGTAGCTAGGTCGGTTAGATCAGGTGGAAAGTAATTTGCCATATATAAGAATCCTATCAAAAGGGAAGTAAGCATTTGCTACTGTCCGTCCAGTTAATCTAATGGGTCATTTGATGGGAGATGGTGGAGATGATGGGAGAATACATAAGTAAAATTTGGACATGTACTATGTATTTTTATATGACATGTCATGTATTAAATACACTCATGCCCCTAAGAGCCTGTACATTTGAATTTATTGATAAAATTCACTTTTTGAATTATATTATAATATACCTTCATATAGTTTTGTGTTGATGGTAATTTTTCTTTTCTTAATAGATTTACCTCAATAAGTTCAATGGACCTGAAAACCTTATAATGTGCCTGATGTGTCTTAAGTGAGTTGAGAAAAGCAACAGAACTTCAGTGCAGCAAGGAAACTCCGAACAAATCGGTCCTGTTTGTTTGAGATTTCCATGATGAGTATTTTACAAAGAATGCGAAGAAGAATGTGAGGAAGATAAACGTGCATGGTTTTGGTAAGGTCTCCAAATAATGAGGTGTGAGGGGGCAGTGTGGCTCAGCGGTAAGGTCTTTGCTTTGTACCCAAAAGGTACCGAGTTTAATCAGTCACAGCTGCCCTGTGTGGCCTTGAGCAAGTCACCTCGTCCTAGCTCACTTTGCGGCGCTGCTCTGCGGCTACTATTCCCTTGGAATAGACCCTTAAGACAATTTTCCTCATGGCGATGAATAAAGGGAATTTTATTTTTAATTTTTTTCCTTTTTAATATTTAGTGTGTTTTGTCTAATTCAGATGTAAAAAAAGGTTCTACTTTGCATGTGCTATCATAAGAAGACAAAGCCAGTATGTCGCATTGTTGATTACACAGTCAGGACACCACATCCTTACATATGAATTAAGCATCTAATAACTATCACTCCTCACTTCTTGTTCCTCTCCTTCAACCCATCATCCCAACCCCTAAACACTTGTTTGATTGTATTATGTAATAATAACAGCCTCATGTCATCACTACCTTGATAGTCTCCCACTTGTACTTGTACACATTAGAGTTAGAGTGAGGCTTTGTGTGCATACAACACTTGTCAAACATAATTCACACACACACACACACACACACACACACACACACACACACACACACACACACACACACACACACTCTCTCTCTCTCTCTCTCTCTCTCTCTCTCTCTTTCTTTCTCTATCACTCCAAACAAACACATGCAAGACATGTGAACTAACAGACTTAACCCCATTTCATTTCCATTCAATACAAATGTAGGAATTTTATTAACTAATGTGAAAGTTAATGTCCAGTTTGTTCGAGATTTCTGTGTTGGCCAATGAAAGAGTTTGCGATTTTGTGTTGCCAATACTATGAAAAAAGATGGATTAAAAAGGAGAACTGCATCCGAGATTTCTGTGCTTCATTGTATAGCATCCAATTATCCACCTATTTCTCTAACCTGGTGAAATTAGAACATCAGGGATGCCCTTTGCTAAAGTCAAAGAAGCCTGAAAGTTTTTTCTTTTAAAGAGCACATACACACACACACACACACACACACACACACACACACACACACACACACACATAAACCTTCTCTTCATCAAATGGTATCACCCTTAAATCATAGAAAAGGATACATATCCATCTAGCTTCCCTTAGCTGTTGCCTTTAAACAACAAACCTGCCAAATTGATAACTTCAAATTTAGTAATTTCTATGTCAATTTTTAGTAATTTGACAAGGAAATTAGTAAATTCTGAAATGGTATAAGAACAACCACAATTTGACATTGATGATCAACATTACATCGTCATGCTTATTTATGCGCTGTAAAAATGCTCTTTGTTAATATTATTATCATCATCATAATTATTATTGAAGCCACTATTATTAGTCTTATCATCATCATCATCGTTATTATTATTATTATTATTATTATTATTATTATTATTATTATTATTATTGTAGAAGTAGTAGTTCTTCTTATCATTATCATTATTACAATTATCATGATTTAAGTATTACTGAGAACAAAAGTTTCGTAATTTTCCATACAATTTTCGAAACTGGCCATGAAATTTGTCTAAAATTCGTAAAATTACGAAAAATTCGGCAGGTATGAAACAACCAATGCTTTCATTTATCAGCAATGAATAAGTTAAAAATTAAATATAAATTACCATACAAATGACACATCTCGATGTGCAAATACAATGAAATGGAAGCTTTCCCCATTTAGAGCTAAGTCTGTAAATACCTTAAATAATTTTCTGCCGATAGAATTTAAAAAAAAAAATATAATAACAATGGTATTTCAAGCACATAGCATCTTCTATAAAACATCATGTTACGATATATCAAATCCATACATACTCTGCTTGGACTTGAGCAATTACACTGTAGCTGTCGTGATATTTTTCAACAGCCTCTCCTGGATCAAATCTAACAGTAACATTTCCTTTGATTGTAGATGTAATGGAAAGTATTCTGGGTGGATTCACTTTATCTGAAATAGATATTTTTCATTTTGTAATTGTCATACATCCTTGACAAATGTTCAAAATCAACTAACATGAAAAGAAAAATTTGTATCATAAGATTCTGCACAGGAGTTTCATGGCTCATATAGTAGAACGTGGCGACAAATGAAATTATTATATGATAAAGAAAGTAACAAGAAAAGCAGACCACCTAGCATACCAAGTGTACATGAGAAAATTTTCAATAAGACCAAAAATATTATAAAAATTGATCAAACACAAAGGATGTGATCACATTGGGGTCCCTACTCTACTCGAAGGAACTGCAGTATTCCCATATAATAGTGACAAATCCAATATTTCAAACGGACAATTCTGCTCAGTATGCCACCGAGAACTCACCAAATAACCAAGAAATACCACCTCAAGATAAACCAACACAAATCAAGCCAAAAATAAAGATTACAGAAAATTGGGTTGACAAAATCCTTCTGAACGTCAAAGTGGACAAAGCAGCTGGTCCTGATACTGATAGAATACCTCCTCGTCTGTTGAAAATGCGAGCCCCAGAACTAGCATTGGCAAAATTAATTGAAGTATTAACGGGCATGCACCGAAAACATTGAAACATGCAAGTGTTCAGCCAGTATACAAAAACAAAAAAATCTAATCATCGCTGTATTTCACTTACCAGTATCTTTTGTAATCTTATGGTGCACATCATAAGAGTAGCGTTAACTATCTTGAAAAGAACAACATCCTGACAAATGCTCAACACAGATTCTGTTCACACAGATCATATGAAGCACAACTCTTGTCAGCAATACACAATTTCACATCAGAACTAGACAAAGATGGACAAACAGATGTCGTCTGTATGGATTTTAACAAGGTACCCCAATGTCTACTAGAAAAACTAGAAATTGTCGGAATAAATTTAGGTGGATATGCTCCTTTCTAGACCAATGAACACAGGAAGTTGTTACGAAAGGAGAATCAAGCATTGGTAATGTAATATCAGGCATACCCCAGGGCTCTGTTCTCTCACCCACATTGTTTTGGATTTACCTCTTTGCAGACTACACAAGGCTATACAAGAGCATAAAGAATGAAGAAGATAGAAAATATATCAATATAGATTTAAAGTCACTAAAAGAATGTGAACACAACTGTCTCAAAATGCTACATCATGTCAATCACCGACACAAGAAAGCCAATATTCCATGATTACCAACTATACAGCCAAACACTTCAATACGTAAACTCTGCAAAGTATCTGTGCCACAATGAGAAAAGAAATGGCAAATGGAAATTCATCCAGATAATAGCCAGGTTTTGAGAATTACAAATAAAATGTCTAACGTCAATTATCACCCATGCTGTCCAAAGTGAGCAAATTGTGTGTTAATAATTTTGTCCAAGGAAAAAAAAAAAGAAACTGCCTGAAGTGGACTCAAATTTGGGACCTTCCGTGTCACAGTGCAATGCCTTAAGTATCGAGCCACTTCACACCCCCCCCGCCTACCTTCCCTTAAATATGTATTTAAGAAGGCAAATTTCGTCCTGGGATTTCTCAATGCTAAAAATCAATTATAGAGAAATGCTAAAAAACCTTAATTAAACCAATATTGGAACAGGGTTGTTCAGTCTGGGATTCACACCATACAAAACCAAATAGAAAAAGTTAAAAAGGTTCAGAGAGACGCATTACAAATGACACCTTATTCTTAAGTTGCAAAACAGATACATATATGAAACAATTAGGATAACTACCTTATCATAAAGAACAAGCTAAGGTTAAAACAATGACACTATCCAAAGAATTAAATGGCCTTATAGAAATAGTGTAGTCAAGTAAAATCATCATCTTCATAGCTTGTCACTCCAAACACCGAACCCTTCTCCACAGCATCTGGGGAGCAGACTCTTAGATCATGAACAGTTCTCCATCGTCTGCCCTTGGCATTCACATGTTCACATGTACACAAGATGGTCTCCCCACTTTATCATGCTTCCAGTGGTTCTCCCAAGTTTTCTCGTGCTCTGTTGAGGGTTACCCATTCATTCCTGGAGAGCTCAGTTCAGTATGGCAGTTCTCTTGGATCTCCAACGGCTTAATTTGCGTGATTGTCCCACTCCCTCCATGTGGATAGTCTACAGACAGCCTCATAGTCAGGTTGATGCTTTCTTCCATCATGATGCTCTTTCTTGACCTCAGTCTACTTGTCATTGAGTTGTGGTAAATGGAGGGGGAGCCTTGGGTCAATTTCCTGTTTATATTTCTAGGCTTTGGATGCAGTGGCTCTTTGATTATGAGGAGGTGCAATGACAGCCAGCCAATGAAGGACTGGAACTGTAGTTGGTTTCAAGTTACCGATAATGACCCGGCAGGTGTTATGTAGCTCGACAATAATTAAACACTAACATTTTATTGGAAGTCTGTCTCCACTGACTGAACTATAATGGTTAGTATAACATTTGATAACATTAATTTTTAAAAATTAGAACCTACCAATAACAAAAACATCTCTGCTCTTGATGAAACTACCATTGCAGTAACAAGCATACTTTCCACTGTCAATCTCTTTGGGAGAAAATATGGTCAACTTAACAGTTGAGGCATTTCCATTTTGAGCCCAACTCGTCTCTATCTTTGATTTAATACCATCTTTAATTCTATTGATGGTAAGTAAGGAATCATCTCTGATGCAGTCTAGATGATCTGTTGTACAACAAAGCTCCATTGGCACATCTGACTTAAAATGCAGCACTCTGGTTCCATTACACACAGACATTTCTGAAATATGTTCCAAAATATAATGCATGAAAGCAAACTCATGAATATTTTAATGCAAATGTAAATGAATTTAAATATTACATAACAATAACAAACAAAAAAAACAAACAAACAAAAAAAAAAAAAATAAATAAATAATAATAATAATAATAATAATAATAATACAGTGCAACAAGCTTTCAATGACCTACATGGGACAGTCGGAAAAGTTTGTCAAATCCATGTTTCAACGAATACGTAAACACAGCTGTAAGACAAGAGACAGAAACCTTAAACGTTTATAGTCTGATCGATACAATTTAGTGAGAACTACGCATAAAAATGGCTGGCTAAAAACAAAAACAAAGAGCTAAGTGACGTTAATTTCTTTCGTTCTATATATGACTCAATGTTTGCACATCCTGGTCTCATAAATTTATACCTTTTGTTGGCAAAATAATGAATATCATTCACTCCCCAAGTTATTCGCTTAGAAAAACAAAACACAACACCACGCCATACAACACAGCACGTGGGTTAACCAAAAACGTAAAACTATGACCCGAGTCCATGGCTTCTGGTGTTTGTCACAGGCAATTGAAAAATAGGCATGGCATTGTCATGGGTCTAATTCATGGACTGAGACTATAACAGACCTGCCAACCTTCCCAGAATGAAAAGTTTTTTCTATGATCCTAAAAAGTGTATTTTTTAGCAAAAAAAAAGTGTATTTTGTCTGCATGTGTGGAAAATAAAAGTGCGCAAAATACAAAAATTTATATAATATATATCATCAACCAAATCAAAAATAAACTCTGATCTTCATCATTCAAACATTCGTTTGCAGCAATCACTAGTAATTACAAAATTATCCATTTATCTAGAAACTAAAACTTAATGACCATTTTAAATCAGTATAAGGCTCAGAAATTGCAATATCTAAGGATATTGCTTTCGAAACACTAAAAGAATGACCAAAAGACCCCAAATATGTTGGTAGTATTGATGCTAGTGAATGTAGAAGAGATGCTGGTTGTAGCGATGGTGCTCCAGTGGTGGTAGTGATGGATGAAGTGATGTGGTGGTGGTGGTTGTGGCAGTGACAATGCTGTGATGGTGGTTGTAATTGTAACAGTGGTGATGCCATGGTGGTGATGGTTTGAGATGATGATGCTGATGTCCCAAATGAAGTTGTGATGGTGATATACATCTGCTAGCCAGTAAATCAGTGAAGGTTTTGAGATAAAATATTGTGAGAGGGTCTTCAATCTATAGAGATGACAATTTGCAGCAGTGACAAGATAATTTCCATTATGTTATCAAATGATCCATCTCTCTCTCTCTCTCTCTCTCTCTCTCTCTCTCTCTCTCTCTCTCTCTCTCTCCCTTTTTATAGCATTTACTACTCCTCCTCCTACTACAACTACAAACAATTCCTACAACCACTACTAGACTAGTACTATTACTACTACCACTTCTAATCCTACCACTATTACTACTACTACTACATACTAATACTATTACTGTTGGTCAAATGATGGGAAATTCACACATATCACAGACAAGTTAAATACTTCTAGAGGATTCATTTTGAACCATTTTGTTCCTAAAGCTACCCGGTTGGTAATGAAAAAAAAAAAAAAATCACTCATACAAAATAATAAATCCTTAAAAAAAGATCATTAAATGTTTAAAAACAAAATAGAGTAATTTTAGTAATTACAAAGGGAAATAATCCATTTATGTTTAAGCTTATCAGCAATACAGTTTTTAATTGAAAGCTTCATTGCCAAAGATGTTAGTTAAATTTAATTTTCACTTAAAATTTTCTATTTAACAAGTGGTAAAAGCTTAAATGTGGCCTGAGGCCATCTAAAGTATAAAATAAGCTTAAATGCATAATTCTATGCAAATCCTTAAAAAGTTATGAGAAAAATATTGGTGAAAACCGGCAACATATATAACTAACTGAAATGAAAACAATAGTATACTAACTGTGATGCATCATTCAGAAAAAAAAAAAAGAAACACGGTCAACAATTGATGTATGACATGTTGTCATTTTCAACATCATTCATGCTTGAGAAAACAAAAAAAAATCAAAATATTACAACAACAAAAATCGTACTAAATCCCTTGGAATTGTATCCACGTATTTGAGTCCAATTGAGTCCAAGAATCGTACTAAAATATGATTAATCGTACCGGTTGGCAGGTCTGCTATAACAAAGTCTGAGACATCGTAGTCCAAGATTCGGGAAAGTCCGAGCCTATGAAAAGTAAGCTATTCAAAGAGTCAGACTTTGTCTCTATCAAATCTCGGACTACGCATGTGAAGTCTCAGACTACAGAGATCAATATATTTTTAACTGGGGTTTCCCTGGAAAAGTATGACAAAACGTCATTGAAATGTGTTACTTTTCCAGCTGCGCATGCAAAGTAGCATAGAAATCATATCTATTGCCTCTTTTTGTTTGTTTTGATCGGTTTTTTTTTCCCTACAAAAGACTTTCAGAACTCAGAAGCTCATAATAATCATGTCCCGAACAGCCTTGCCCTGGCAACCACCTAGAACAAAATGTGTCTATTATTTTATGTGAGGGGGGGGGGGGGGGGGGGGGGAGAGGTAGTGTGAGAAGTTTAAAGCAGTAAAAATTGTGAATGCGTATGACATGGTTTTAGTAAATATAAGTAATGGTGGCACTTATATGATGCTTATCCACAGTGTAGCCATGTTCTAAGCGCTGTACAATTATTTCCTCCAGCCAGTAGCAAATATACTTTTAATATTTAAGTCCCAGACTCGCTATTTACACCTGCTAGATTGTGTGTGTAAATTTCACCCGTTTAGTCCCTCGTTCAGTCTAAGATTTTGCATAGATAGTCCGGCTTCACGAATAGTTTGTAACGCAGTTTAGTCCGAGACAATGGAAATAGTCTCAGACAATCGTCACAGTCTTGGTCCATGAATCAGACCCCATGTGTCGCAATACAATAGCTTCATTAGGGTGTGAACATACAGTATTGTGATAAATACTCACACTTTGCGTGTCTGATTGTGTTTTAAGCCAGGCAAGCACTTAAGATGGCTATGCCTGAGACTGCCTAGAAATTCATATTACATTACAAGAAGTGATTACATGTTTTTTAAAAATTCAAGTTGTTGTTAATGGTGTTCAATGAAACAAATGTTTCCATTGGCTGTACTCTAGAATACAACTCGCAGTAATCAACTTTTTTTTCCGGATTGTCTTCTTGTTTTATGACTTGATTATCTTTTTTTTTTGGGGTGGGGGGGGGGGGGGGTGTGTCAGACTAAAAATTCACGAAGGCTACAGCACAACGCAACGTGCTCTGCTTTACTCTCTCTCTCTCTCTTCTTAGTGGCCAATGTGTTGTCCTTTTGTCTCAGTGTAGTTCGTCGAAACCATGAAACCATTTGTGGATGCTGTGAAAAATTTACGAAGACAATGAAGGACAAAATTTTGGAATTCTGTCCTTGTTCATTCAGGCACCGTAATAATAATATTAATAATAATAATAATAATAATAATAATAATAATAATAATAATAATAATAATAATAATAATAATAATAATAATTATAATAATAATAATAATAATACAGTGGGACCTCTCTAATCGTGAATTGTCCATCACCACCAAAATCTTCCTGATCCGAAAGCTCCTCGTGCTAGCATGTCTTTCAATTTGTGTTTTCACCATGAATCTTTTGTCATGCGTTTATTTATTCAATTTGTCAATATATAATTGTGGCATTCTAAATACTCTAGAACAAACCTTGATAGATTTATGACAGTTTAAACTTTCCTAATTCGACCATTGTTTTGGTTTTCCATCGCCATTTTGTTTTATGTATTGAAAGCAGTCCTAGGTTTTTTGGTTTTTTTTTTCTATTAGGGTTAGCTCGAGGTAGGAGGACAGGGTTAGTTGAAGGTACTAGGCTACTAGGTTATATTTTTTAGTTGGGGGAATATTTGAGTTGTTTCTCTTAGCACGAGGAGCTTTCGGAAGGCGTCCCAAATAATTACAAAGTAATGAAGTTGAATGGGGGTGTCGGGGTGGAAAAAGACGTTTATAATAAAAGTAGGTTTCCATAAAAGTAAGTCTTGCTAACCTGTTTTGTACTGGTTTGCTTCAATATGATGTAATACCAAAACCACCAGTTGAAAGAAAATGTTGGTGAAATATTTCATTTTCATGTCTGTATCTCTTAAAGATATATCAATATAATAGCATTATGAGTGATTATGAATGTGAATATGACAACATCCGACGGGCACTGTCAATTAGACCACCCTGATTCTGATGGATATTGATTAACAAGCAGTCGGTGGCTCCTCCGCTCTTGTTCAATCTGGCATGTCAGAATCTCATTTTTAATGTGAAAACACGATTAATTACCATCCCAAAATAATTAGTAATTTTAAAAAGTTGAGGGTTCCAAGATCAGATCATAACAATACATGAAGTAAGCACACAGACAGGAAATATGAAACAGGAAATCATTTTGAAGGACCTGTAGACAGCTGTGTTTTCCGTCCACAAGTGGACTGAATACACGGCTGTGCATTCAGTACACCGGAAGAGATTATAAGGGCTAAACTGTTTGACCGAGCGCGAGAATGCGAGCGAGGTGGCCGACTGTTTTAGCACAGCGTAACTGTAACAGGGGTGGGGTGAGTTAGAGGTTCGAGTTCCTTCCTAGGCAAAATATTTCTTTCTTTCTTTCTTTCTTTTTTTTTTTTGTGTGTGCTCCCTTGGCAAAATTTCTTAATTTTCAACTTCAACACGTTGACACCATTCTTGGTGACCCGAGAAGTTTGATCGACTTTAAACATGTTTTATTTATTGACTATTACTCACTTTTAAATTCATTATTTTAATTTAGGACACAATGAAGTCTTTGGATAATCGGCATTCCAGTTACCGGCTTCGACATTATTATTATTATTATTATTATTATTATTATTATTATTATTATTATTATTATTATTATTATTATTATTATTATTATTATTATTATTATTATTATTATTATTATTATTATTATTATTATTATTATTATTATTATTATTATTATTATTATTATTATTATTATTATATTACCATGCACTTTTCACTACGTGTTGTCTTGACTTTTGAAATAAGATCGTTTAATAAATATTGGAATGAAATCAAACGATATTGTTTAATCTGTTCCCCATTGTTGCTTTCATTTTATGTCACTTGTTGCATCTGTGTATTCTGTTCTCGAATTCATGAACAGCCACGTGCAATTGTATTCTATAAATATAACAGTAATGTCTTCTTATACTAAAAGGGGGGTAATTAATTTCAATAGGTGTTGCTGTGAGATTTTGTCCTCGTCCTGGAGTTCTGTGGGTGGAATTGCCCTTAGGGTAGGGGAAAGTTGGCTGTCTTGGGTTGGTTGTTGATAAGCCTTTTACCTTGCTGTCTTCCCATCGCCCTTTTCTAATTTATTCTTTCCATGTTCTTGTTCTAGAACATAATTGAGACTATTGGCTTCCCCTGCCTGGAATCATATAGTGGGAGGGAGATAGTTAAATAGCTTTGCCCACACTTGACTTGTCTGTGAGAAGTGCTACTTTTACTTCTTTTTAAAAACTTTTTTGTTTGTTTGTTTGTTTGATAGATCATCTCCCTGACTCTGAGAGTCTTAATTAAATATGAGTATGAATAACTATCTAGTACTGATCTCCCTTTTGACGAGAAAATCCTTCTCGATGTCTGTGTGAGTGTTATACTTTGTGGTCATACATTGGGTAGACTGCTGTTGGGACATATTTAGGCTTTATTCTTGGCACCTGTGACCCAAGATTGCAGGCATATTTAGAATCGCCCTTTATGTTTTGTGTACCCTTTTCTCTTTCATTAAAACAACCGCAACTTGTCATAATCACATCTCCTTTTGGTGGACTCTTCATGGGTCAACATCCTGACTAAACTGTCTCCTTATCCCTCTATACTATGCCATTTGGATTCCATATCATTTACTATCACTTCTACGTGTCCTGTTCTTCAATGGGACCATTTAGTTTAGCCTGGGGTTGGGCTCTTGAAGGAAATGGTGCATTTATTGTTCTCTACAATAAGATAGGTTTTATAATAATTTGCATTTGCAATCATTTGAGGGTATTATGTGTCAACCAAATTGTTTCAAACTATACTATCTACTTAGGCCTTTTAAATGGCGAACTTGTCCCCATGGGGTAACTGACCCCCCCCCCCCCAATTATGGACAGGGAGATCATTTGCTGTTGCTCTCATCCCATTCCCCTATACGTTTTCCAACTTGCTCCTGTCTTGGAATAAAATTACTTGGTTTTGTCCTGAGACCTTGGCTGAGAGGGAAGCAGTCAAATGTATAGTTAGTTTTTGAAGATTTTTTTTTTTTACCTTGTAAGTCACCTCTTTGTTATATAATGTTATATTTTAAATCCTTTTTGTTGTTGTTATACAATGACTTGTAAGCAGTTGAGCTAATGTGTTATAGTTGTATCCTGTGCTTGAGTCTGAAAGAGACTTTTAGGTGATCTCAAACTAAGTAGATGATCAGCTATTGGAATCTACATCTGTTCACTTTGCCTTTTTTTTCTCGTGTGCTAATATAACTTGTAAAACTAGAATTTTTTGACAGGTATTCCATTTTCTTCCTTTCTACTAGCCCTAAAATTACCTCAATGTTTCATAAGTGCCATTAAAACTGTAATACCAATAAAGTCCTAAAAAGAACGTAGATCTTCCTTGCGGCTAACGCCGTTATTGCTTAAACCAAAAGTGTCCCAAGCCCGCAACCTTATAAATAAGGATAGGAGCCAAAAAACAATCATGCGAGTACAAGTAGCTACGAAGCAGTCATTAATCCCCCCTCTCTCTCTCTCTCTCTCTTTCTCTCTTTCTCTCTCTCTCTCTCTCTCTCTCTCTCTCTCTTTCTTTCTTTCTTTCTCTCACATCTGTGTATTCAGTACACAGGTGGACGGAAAACACAGCGGTGTATTCAGTCCACTGGTGGGCGGAAAACACTGCTTTGTATTTGGTTCACTTGTGGACGGAAAACACAGTTCCATCATTTAATTCGTGCTTCTTGACCCGACTGTGACCCACAAATCGTCCTTACCTGACCCCAGACATTATTCCACATAAATTTAAGATACACCTATTTCATTTTGTCAATCCCTACAGGCTAAGTGATTTTTTTTTTTTTTACAATTCGTGTGTTAGGTGTGTGTGTGTGTGTGTGTGTGTGTGTGTGTGTGTGTGTGTGTGTGTGTGTGTGTGTGTGCACGAGTGTCTGGCATGGACTCAAAGGTATCTATGGTGTCTGGTGAGCACTGGGCCTTGAATGAATACATTGTGATCTCAACCTTTATGATTGCGCGTATATCTAGACAAAGCAAATTGTAAACAATCTGAATGATGACGATCAAGGCTATATTATCTAGTATCTAGTGATCTCAGTCGGGTACTAGACTAGACTTTAGATCACATCAATGATGATCCTTATCTTTTACTTTTAGATTGTATCATATCTTTATTTGATATATATCTTCTTAGCTATAATTAATAAGCTTCTTTGAGGTTGGTTTATATTATAGTTTTAGTTATAAATCGCACATTTCCTAACAACTAAGAACTCCGCAAACCAAGCCAATAATGTTTCATTCAGAATACGGTCAGAATATGAAAACACTCATACTCTATAAATATAGGCATAGGCATTAAAGTGAAAAGTAAAGGCACCTAAACTGAAAAAAAAAATTAGTAGATATCAACAAAAGGAATGACAAGATTGCTTTGACAGCAATACGGGCGTCGTATCTCGTCTTACATGTGAAGTGTTGATATTGTGTTGGCTTGGAACACTACTGTGTTAAGCGCTTAGACTTAGAGTTAGAGCACATTTAGTAATTTATTTAGTATTTATTGGACATTGCATGAAATCAAATGATGACTTTGTTTTCTTTTCTTTCTTTTATTTTGTTCTCTTTGATTATAATGGTAATATCGCCACCTCAACCTGTAACTTGTAATAAATTTATTTGCATTCTTCTTCTTCTTCTTCTTCTTCTTCTTCTTCTTCTTCTTCTTCTTCTTCTTCTTCTTCTTCTTCTTCTTCTTCTCCTTCTTCTTCTTCTTCTTCTTCTTCTTCTTCTTCTTCTTCTTCTTCTTCTTCTTCGTCTTCTTCTTCGTCTTCCATTAAGACCAAAGCTTCAGGATGAAGATTGTATGGCTGTCTTTTCAGTAACAGCGGGTTTAGAAGGAGGCAGGGGGCGATTTTTTTAAAGTCATCAGTCGAAAGGGCTTGTTTACAAGTGTTTGTAGGGACTTCCAAACTTGTATGGTGGAGGGGAAGAAAGAGTAAAGATGATGGTTTGTTCTTGAGTTGGGGATTTCAAAATTAAAAACTGAGTTTCTTTCTTTGTTGTTGTTCCATTTCAAATGGCAAGTTGGAATTTCAAAGCTTTCTGTTTTGTGCTTTGTGGAATAGGAGGAGTTTGTTGTTAGAACGACTTTCATGTAGCGGTTTCCATTGGAGCTCATTTATGAGCTGGGTTATACTCGTATCCCGATCATAGTTTCCACTGACAAATCTGGCTGCCTGATGTTGGACTCTTTCTAGCTCATTGATTTCTCGTGATGTGCATGGGTCCCACACTGAGCTACTATATTCCAGTATGGGCCAGACATATAGCATTTCTTTTTCACAGATTGGTGGCAGTGGTAGATTTGTCTGTTGAGGAAGGCCATGGTTCTATTTGCCTTAGTAGCTGTGTTGGCAATATGCTTCTTCCTCTTCATACTACTGTCCAAGGTCACGCTGAGGTACTTTGCATTTTCCACATAATGTAGGGCTTCGTTATCGATTTCAGAATGGGAGGCGATTATGCTTTTCTTTTTGTTCGTCACCCTTAGGACATAACACTTTTTGGGATGGATATTTCCATTTTGCCTCCCAGCACCGCAATTTATCAAGATCTTGCTGCAGTATGACAGTATCGTCCCCTTTTTTAAATTTCTCTGTACAAGAGGCTGTCATCTGTGAACAATTTCAACATGGACCCCAGATGTACTTCAGGCATGTCATTGATGTAAATGAGAAAGAGCAGTGGCCCAAGAACAGTGCCTTGGAGTACTCCTGACTCAACTGTTGTTGTGTTTGACTCTTTACCTTCGACAATTACTCTGTTAATAAGAAATGATTCAATCCAGATGATTAACAATCCCATACTGTTTGATTTTAAGAAGCAAACTTCTGTGATGGACTTTGTCGAAAGCTTTTGAGAAGTCCAATAGGATTGCATCTGTCTGTCTGCAATTTTCCAGTGTTTCAAAAAGTCAAAGGAGATTGATAGCAGCTGTGTTTCACATGATCGTCGAGCTCGAAATCCATGCTGAGAGTCAGAGAGGATATTGTTTTCTTCCATAATTGAGCTGTATACAATGTGCTCTAAAATTTTGCAACTCACAGATGTCAGTGAGATTGAATGATAGTTTTCTGGTAGCGTTTTGTCTCCATTCTTAAATATTGGGACGATGATAGCCTGCTTCCAATCATTTGGCACAACTCCTCGGTCTAGTGAAGATTGGAATATAAGGGATAGTACTGAGGCAATCTCATCTGCACAATTTTTGAGAAGTCATGCTAGAATTCCATCTGGTCCAGTTGCTTTTTGGGTATTTAAACCTTTGAGTTATTTTGTTATTCCTTTTACGTTCACATGGATGTCAGCCATTTTCTGATTCATAATGTCACTTTGTTTTTTAATGTGATTATGTAGATTGTCCTGTGAATCTCACGAAAAGATGGAGCAAAACTGTTCATTGAGGATATTTGCCTTTTTTAAAGATGGTAAGTTTCGTGCTTGTCTTTCAATTCGGCAATGGTGTTGTTTCCGCCCTTCGATTTCGCTTTAATGTATTCTTCTTCTTCTTCTTCGTTCCCGTCACGTCACATGGTCAGTCCGGTCTGGTGAATGAAGCCCACAGTGGTCCTGAGGTCGTCCTCACTGCCGTACAGCTTCTTTGAGTATGGGGTTGGGTCAGGCCAGAAGTTCCTTCTCAACTGGTTGTACTTTGGACATTCCATTAGGACATGATGTCCATTTTCATTTTCAAGTCCGCAGTCACATTGTCCAGAGGCACCTGCTCTGGACATCCTCCACATATGTTCCTTTAACTGGTTGTGTCCAGTTCTCAGTCTGAAGATGATGACCTGTTCCTTTCTGTCGAGCACCTTGATTGGGTCATTCTGGGTGCTTCTCTCTCCATCTCTGAGACTGGATAAATTTGGCCATTTTGTTAATTTCTCCTGTTGAGTACATTGGGGAGGGTTGCTGCATGCGACTGCCTGCCTTTGCCAGTTGGTCAGCGATCTGATTTCCAAGTATCCCACAGTGTCCTGGAATCCACTGCAGTACAATGTTGGTAAACTTGCTTAGCTTCATGAGGTCTTCCACCAAGGCATCTATATCATCCGCAAAGGACATCATTATATCCTCCAGAATTTTCTTAGCATCTGTTAAAATCACTATGTGTCTTGGTTTTTCATTTTCTGAGAGGATTTGCTTAACAGCTTCATGGATTGCATCTGCCTCTGACTTGTAGATTGAAGTGCGAGTACCAGTCGGTTTGCTGATCTCCTTTTGTTGACCATTTGTGTACTCGATGTGCACTCCCAGGCCCCCGCACGTGTGTTCTTTATTGCATGAACCATCGGTATAGATTCTTGTCCATTTTTTTTCAGGGTAGTTTTGATCAATGCACTTCTGTACAGACTTCTTGATTTCTTCACCGTGTTTTTGTTTTGTTGAAATGTCACCAACGGAAGTCTTGACAAGTGATTTTGCCTTTTCCAAATTGGTACTCTGATATTTGCTTTGCATTTTTGGGTCATTATTCCGTCAAGTTCGTGATCTTTTTCAATTTGCTGGGCTCTTTCAATAAAATGGGATCTTTTCAGCCGCCTAGTTTTCTTTTGTTGCGCTCTAGCGTGAAGAGGCTGATCTGTCATTGTTTTCACGTCTGTGTATTGTTTCAAAATTTTTGATTCTCTTCTTGCTGATAGAGATGTAAGTCCTGTTATGGTTTCCATTGCATGAATCGGTGTCGATTTCATTCCTCCACTTATTATCCTCATGTTGCTGTTTTGCACTTTGTCCAGTTTTTCCATTTGAGTTTTGGAGCAGTTTCCCCATGCAGATATCCCGTATTCTTGCGCTGGTCTCACATATCCTGTGTAAGTTTGTTTCAGTATATCGGAGCTAGCTCCCCAAGTTTTTCCAGCTAGTTTTTTCAAGAGTTGTGTTCGCTTTACCCCAACTTTCTGACTGTTACTGATTTGATTTTTCCATGTTAGTCTTGGGTCAAAATGGATTCCTAGGTATTTTGGTACGTCGTCTTTTTCCAATTCATGGTCTTCAATACGTAGCTTTGCTTTTTCATCTTTTGGGGAGAGGCTAAATATTGTGAACTTTGTCTTCACTGCATTTATTTTCATCGCCCAGTTGTCAGTCCATTCTTTGATATTATCCAGTGTGATTTGCATCCTGTGTTGTGCCTTGATTAAGTTTTGGTCAGAGCTAATCAGAGCTAGGTCATCTGCGTACATCAACATTTTCACTCCTCGACATAGTGTTTCTCTTATATCATTTACATAGAGAAGAAATAGTGTATAGGTGATAGTACTCCACCTTGTGGGACTCCATGTTTTAGTTTTGCTTCTCTACTTTTGTGACCTTGTGTTGTTACTCTTGCCTTTCTTGTTTTTAGGTAGTTTTGTATCCAGTTGAGCATGTTATGGGATACTTTTGATTTTTGTAGTGTATATACCAGACCTTTTTTCCACACTTTGTCGAATGCTTTTTCAAAGTCCACCCATACCACAATTTTTTTCTTTCCATCCTGAAACGAGTCTTCTATTTCTTGGGATATGTAGGTTACTTGATTTTCAGTACTCCTGTGTCTTCTGAAACCAGCTTGTTCATTTATAAGCACATTATAGTTTTCAAAATACCACATCAGTCTGGAGTTGATAATTCTTTCTATCAGCTTGCACATGCAGCTTGTAAGACTTATAGGTCGGTAATTTGCGGCTTCATTTGCTTGTTTTCCTTCTTTCTTAATTGGGACAATAATAGCCTTTTTCCATATATCTGGTATTTTACCAGTTTTCCAAGTGCTGTTGTAGAGTTGTAATAGCTTCTTTTTCGCTGTCTTTCCAAGATGGATAAGCATCTCATTTGTTACTTCGCGTGGGCCTGGCGATTTCTTTGTTTTTAACACTTTGAGAGAGCTTTCTAGTTCTTCCATAGTTAGCTTCTTTGTCATTACTTCATCTATGGCTTCCTTGAGTTCCTTTTTTTGTTTTCTGCATTCTTTTCTAACTCTTTCCTTCAGTTCTTTTTCTATTGTGTTGTCACTAATTTTTTTGAACTGCTCCATGAATAGGTCTGAAGCTTGTTGTGGACTGACAAGTTCTCCTCTTTTTCCAAAGCGGGAGGGGCGTAGTGATTCGGTTCTCTATTTAGGGCTTTTGTAAGTTTCCAAAGTTTATTTCCATCTTTTTCGAAGTTAAGGCTATGCGTTTTTTCTTTCCATGCCATTTTGGATGTCGTTGTCATTTCTTTTTTAAAGGTAGCTTCTGCCTCTTTATATGCTGCAATATTGTCATCACAGGGGTCTGCTTCAGCCTTTTCTCTTGTTTCCGATACTTCATTACTTAACTGATTAAGATCGTCTGTCCAGAGTGGTATATAATTTTTTCTTGCTCCCCTTGGGATACTTTTTTTTGCTGCTTTTAGGATGGCCTTTGTCAGTTCTTTTGCACTTTTGTTGACATTCTTGGTTTTACAGTTTATGTTTTTGCAGTGGCTGTCTGTAAGTTGTTCAAAGCTTTCCCATTTTGCTCTTTTGTAGTTCCATCTTGGGATAGTTTGTGTTTTGTTTTCATTTTGATGATAGAGGTTTGTGATGATTGGCCTATGGTCGCTACCACCCAGTTGGGGCTGTACTGTTCTATTTATCGTCTTTACTATATCATCTGTGGCAAACGTAAGATCTGGGGTAGATGTGGTTTTCCACGCTCTTGAGAAATATGTGTCCTCATCTTCATCGTCATACAATAGTTGAAGTTTTGTTTCAATTTGCCAGTTTTCTACTGTTTCACCACGTTTGTCCATATCTCCATATCCCCAGCTTTGAGAGTGACTGTTAAAGTCCCCAAGTACCAGACATCTTTCTTCCTGGATTTTTATCTTGTCTAAATGAAGCTCTTTGTTTGGTGGGCAATAGCAGTTAAAAATCAGGAGTTCTTTCTTTCCGATACATACTTTAATTTGCTGTATTTCTGATTGCTCTTGTGTATCAATTTTTTTGCCTGCAGTGGGGTAGTCGTTTTTTACTAATGTCATCACGCCTCCTTTGTGATCCTTTCTATCATGCCTTATTACCTGGTACCCTCTGATGGCAAATCTCATGTTGTCCGTGAGGTGAGTTTCTTGAATGCAGGCAATTTTGATGTCCTGCTCTTTGAGTCTCTTTTCAAGGGCTATTTTCTTCTTCGCAACGCCTTCAGCATTCCATTGGAGGATTTTAATTGTGTTTGGTGTTCCAGTCACATGTAACCTTGATCCTCCTCCCCTGGTTCCGCAAGATGAAGTCAAGGTACCACCAGATCGCTTGGGTGGGCCATTGAGGCCCGGCACTAGGCCCGTCCGGCGGGATTCCACGGGCTTCGCACCACATCGGATTTGATTATTGTGACGTGTCATATTGGGATTTAAGCATGCAGTGGCAGTTTCCAGTTTCCTGTGATATTTGCGCCTTCCGGCCCCGTTGCTCTGTCTTCGGCGTGCTGTTTTTCAGGATTTGCTTCCTTAGCCTTTGACCATCCAAGGTCTGTCCACAAGGCAGTGGCGGTTTTGTTTCAGAGTGTCCTTCTCTTACGAACTCCATCTGTCCGGGTTTTTGCTCAGAGTGTCCTTCTCTTAGATGGATGTCGGTCCCCCGATGACGAGCTCCATCTACCCGTGGTCAGATGGTCTAAGTTGGGAATCCGGGAGGATGTCCTGTAGAGAGTCAGTCCCTTTTCACCCTCCCCCACGTCGTGGACAACACCCACACCCAAGGGTGTGGACTAGGGGAAGCTGAACTCGACGGTTGATTTCCTCCCTTCTTCCTTCCTTGTTGACGATGCTGACCGTTGTAGATCATTCTTGGTCTGGCCTCTCACTTACAATCATCGAGACACGCAAGCCCTCCGACCGCGACAAGGTCTTATGATCCATCGGAGAGTAATGTATTCAAAAAGTTGTTGTTTTGTTGTCTCCTGTGGCGATCTCCGTTTCCTACGAACTACGAAGACTTACCACATACTGCTGACTGCAAGACTACTCTACACGCCAGATCAGACAAAAACGTAAACACGAGAGAACTCATTAAATTTATAAAATTCACTACACATTGCTTTCATTGTTTGTTGTTTCCAGTAAAGTAGATGCTACATTGGTGACCCCGACTTAAAACAACTTAAGAGATAGGTATATATTATTATTATTACTATTTACCAGTTCAACTCTTCACAAGAACATAATAATAATAAACATATCTATCGACGCCGTAGCATTGAAATTGCCCACATTCTGGACCACTTGTCCTTCAGCGTGGTTTGCACAAAGCGAGGCACAATTTGCCTTACGCGATATAGCAAGCGATGAAACAAAGTACTACTATGTAGTGGCTGCCTTAGACTCAGACACAGCAACTAGAGTCCTTGCTATTCTATCATCACCACCCAAGGAAGGTAAATATGAAATACTGAAAAACTTCCTGCTGTCTGCATTCGGCCTTTCGGAAACAGAGAGAACGGAATCTCTACTCAACATGAATGGTTTGGGCGACTTAAAGCCATCTGAGTTAATGGACAGGATGTTAGTGCTCCTCGGCAAACACAAGCCCTGTCTGCTCTTCAGACAGTTATTCTTAAGACAACTTCCAGCAAACATCAGACTTCCATTAGCAAACTCGTCCAACCTGGATGATTACAGGGCACTTGCCAGAGAAGCTGACAATTTTTTCTACGCTGCTCACTCAAACTCTAACTCCTTTTCAATTTCTTATACTACTTGTGAAGTTGACACAACAACCATGACCAGTGAAATAGATTCCCTCTGCTGGTACCATCAACGGTTTGATTCAAATGCCCGTCAATGTGCACAAACATGCAAACTCTTCAATTCATTTAAGAAAAACAAGAAGAACCAGGGAAACGCCAAGCTGGGTCAACAGTAAATTCTGCTGTTGACCCGGATTCTTACTCAGCCAACGCGCCCACATCAAAAAATCTCCAACTCATCGTCGTCGATGAAAATTCAAACCGACGTTTTTTAGTAGATACTGGAGCTCAAGTATCTGTCACACCCGCCTCTGCGCCAGACAAAAGCTTGGGTTCCTCTGATCTCGCATTACAAGCTGCTAATGGTTCTACAATAAAAACATACGGATGCTTCGAAACTAACATACGTATTGGATCGCGTTCATTCAATGCACGACTTATCAAAGCTGATGTCAAACGTCCCCTACTTGGAGCAGATTTTCTACGTCATCATAATCTGCTTGTGGATATTCGTGGTCGACGCCTTATCGACGCTGAAACGTTTTCGCACGTACCTTGTTCAGTAAGTTCAGTTTGCGCAAACGCCGAACTCTCACCACTCGAGCCAAACTGCAATACATTCAGAAAATTATTGAATAACTATCCAGAACTACTTCAACCAACATTTTCAACGGCAACTGTGAAACATGGCGTGCAACATTTCATCACAACCAAAGGTCGCCCAGTATTCGCACGTGCTCGTCGCCTGGCTCCAGAAAAACTCTTGTGTGCAAAAAAAGAATTTTTGGAAATGGAGAAAATGGGCATAATTCAAAAATCAAAGAGCCCTTGGGCTTCCCCATTACACATGGTCCCCAAGGCTGATGGCACAATGCGTCCCTGCGGAGATTTTCGTCGACTTAACGATGCTACTATACCAGATCGATATCCTGTCCCACACATTCATGATTTTACAGCAAACTTAGACGGTAAGATCATCTTCTCGAAGATCGACCTTGTCAGAGGATACCACCAAATTCCAGTCGCTCCAGAAGACGTCCCAAAAACGGCAGTGATAACCCCTTTCGGCCTTTGGGAGTTCTTAAGAATGCCATTTGGATTAAAAAATGCAGCACAAGCATTCCAACGTTTAATGGACTCCATTTTACAAGATTTAGACTGCGTATTTTGTTATTTAGACGACATTCTGGTTGCAAGTTCAACTGAGGCAGAACACATGGAACATCTCAAAATCGTATTCGAAAGACTTAGAAACCAAGGCCTCGTTATCCGTCTTGAGAAATGTCTTTTCGGTGTGAGATCTCTTAACTTCCTTGGCCATCACATCTCGCATTCTGGATCTGTCCCAATGGCGACAAAAATTGAGGCTGTTAAACAATTTCCACAACCAAAAACCATCAAGTCACTTCAAGAGTTCCTCGGGATGTTGAATTTTTACCATCGTTTCATTCCGAGACTAGCTGAAATACTTCGACCCCTATATAGTGCTTTGAAAGTCAAAAAACAACGTCAAGCACTTACGTGGACGCAAGAAATGTTGAAAGCCTTTACTGACGGTAAAAATGCACTAAGTAACGCTACAATGTTAGCCCATCCTTGCTTGAACTCACCCCTCGCTTTAACGTCTGACGCCTCCGACCAAGCTGTGGGCGCTGTCCTTGAACAACTTAATCATCAAGGTAATTGGGAACCATTGGCATTTTTCAGCAGGCAGTTACGTAAACCTGAACAGAAATACAGTACCTTTGATAGGGAGTTGCTTGGTATTCACTTAGCCATCCGTCATTTCCGTTTCATCATTGAAGGGAGACAATTCGCTATTTTTACTGACCATAAACCATTAATCCATGCCATGTCCAAATCAACTGAACCATGGTCAGCTCGTCAACAAAGGCACTTATCTGCCATATCCGAGTTCACAACTGACATCCGACACATTTCTGGAAAAAACAACACTGTCGCAGATTGTCTCTCAAGAGCAGTTACAAACTCAGTCTCAATTGGCATCGACTATCAAGCTATGGCAGAATCCCAAGAAAATAGCATTGACATACAGGCTTACAAAACTGCATTAACAAGCCTCAAAATCGTCAAAACATCCGTTGACTCGGGTCCAGAGTTAATTTGTGACATCTCAACTGGCTACCCAAGACCTATCGTTCCTACCGACTTCAGAAGACCGGTTTTCGAAATTATTCACAATATGAGTCATCCTGGAGTTAAGGCCACAGTCAGACTTATCAGCAAGAAGTTTATCTGGCATGGTCTTAAGAAAGAAGTGTCAGCATGGGTTAAGCAATGTCACAACTGCCAATCTTCGAAAATTCAAAAACATATACGAGCACCGTTAGAAACATTCCATGTCCCAGGAAAGCGATTCTCACATATAAACATTGACGTCGTTGGACCATTACCTCAGTCAAGGGGGTTCACCCATCTCCTTACTATAATTGACAGGAACACCCGATGGCCTGAGACAATACCGTTACAAACCACAACAACAGAAGAATGTGCAAAAGCCCTGATCTCCAATTGGATCTCGCGGTTTGGTATTCCTGTTGATATGACTTCTGACAGGGGCTCACAATTTACATCCACGCTATGGAAACAGATGGCCAGTCAACTTGGTGTGCAGATTCATCACACAACTGCGTATCACCCTCAGTCCAACGGCATGATTGAACGGTTTCATCGGTCCTTGAAATCATCCCTCAAAGCTCGTCTAATAACTCCAAATTGGGTGGATGAACTACCTTGGGTTCTGCTTGGTTTAAGAACTGCACCTAAGGATGATATCGGTCATTCTCCAGCTGAAGTAGTATACGGAGAACCTTTAACAATCCCTGGAGAGTTTATACCCGACCATCCTTCAGACTTCTACGCTAAAGACTTTTTGGCAACCTTTCGGCAAAACGTGTCCCTTCATTCACCACGGCCAACACATCATCACGGCTATCATCAAACAAATTTACCCAAGAACTTGATGTCAGCAAAATATGTTTACATCCGTGTTGACACCCACCGAGGACCCCTTCAGAAGCCGTATACAGGTCCCTATGTTGTCATAACCCCTGGAGATAAACAATTCCTGATCGATGTTGGTGGCAAAGCAGAACGGATTTCGATTGACCGACTTAAACCTGCATTTGTCGATTCTACGCAACCAGTTTCCCTTGCCACCCCACCTCGTCGTGGACGCCCACCGAATATGAACAGAAAGTTATCGAACAGAAACATACAAAACTCCCGTACTGCTTCCGATGATACTAACGTAGTGCCTACTAAGAAGCTATCTCGCTCAGGACGTACCATTAAACGACCTCGGTACTACGAAGATGACTAGTCCGTGTTTGGGGGGGCATGTGTGGCGATCTCCGTTTCCTACGAACTACGAAGACTTACCACATACTGCTGACTGCAAGACTACTCTACACGCCAGATCAGACAAAAAACGTAAACACGAGAGAACTCATTAAATTTATAAAATTCACTACACATTGCTTTCATTGTTTGTTGTTTCCAGTAAAGTAGATGCTACACTCCATTAATATTTGTCATGTGGTCGATATGTGCTTACCAGCATTCTTTTTATATTTACTTTTTCAAATCTTGGAACTTTGTGCATGCTTTATCTGACTTTGTTCTCTTCATCTTTCTATACTAGTTTTGCTTCTGTCTAATCAGATGTTTTAATCTACCGTCAATCCAAGCTTTACTCCAGTTTGGCGATGTTGTTTTTGTTGTAACATTATTTTCTACAATGTTGAATAATTCTCTCTTTGTTTCAGTCCACATGTCTTCGACCGAGTCTATTGATTTGTGATTTTTCAGAAATCTTTGACAAAAGACATTACAGTCATTTCTGACCTGCCAATTTCAATAAATGGATTATGCATTTTGGTGCCTTTTGTAGCTGCTCTGTTTTGTTTTTTTTTGTTTTTTTTTAAAGTCAATATGTAGGTAATATTACCATCAAACATAAAATTAGTTTTCTTGTCTTTCCCCCTATTTTGATAATTTTAAAATAATGTTTGTGGTGGACAGCAGATAATTGCAATCTCTCTTTTGTCCTTTCTCTCTCTCTCTTTTTTTTTTTTGGTTGGGGGAGGGGGTATGGACATGATATTATTACATGGTCTAAAAATAAAGCCTCAACAACCAGAAAAACAAACAATAAATAAATTAAAAACTGGGCCCGTCAAACAGAAAGAAACAGTACCATAAATGAAAATACGGTTTTACGTCAGCAGACCAAAATCGTGGTCTCTTTAGAAGGGAGAGCATGATGATAATATTATTAAAAGGCTTAGAAAAGAAAACAACAACAAAAAAATCCCAATAAATAAATAATAAAAAAACAAACATATTAACTCCACTCCACAACATTAAGAAATAGTTCAATAAATTAAATACAGTTTTACGTCAGAAGACCAAAACCTTGGTCTCCATAGCCAAGATGAGCCATTTTGGTGAGGGAGACCATATCAGAACAATAAATAAAGAACAAAAAAAAAAAAAAAAAGAATAACAAACAAAAAAAAAGACCAAAAACAAACAAACAAAACTCCACAGTATAGAAAAAGAAATAAATGAAAATAGGCTAAGGCTTTACGTCGGAAGATCATAACCATAGCCATCATCTCCCAAGCAAAAATTTAAGAATTTTATTTAAAAAAGAGAACTAGAAAAAAAGAAAACTAAATTAATTTCTATGTTGGACGACCAATACCTTACAATCTCTCTTTTGCCTTCTTCTTTTTTTTTTTTTTTTTGGGGGGGGGGGGGGGATCGGGGTGGTATAATAATAATATCATTACAAGGCTTTAACAAAAAAAATACAAGTCAAGCAATAAAAACAAACAATCAAGCAATAAAATAAAGAGAAGAAAATAACTCACCTCTTCAACAGAAAGAAACAGTTCCATAAAGGAATATACCGTTTCAGTTTCACCCCGAGAAACCAAAATCGGTCTCCCTTGCTTAATGGCCCATTTTGGCTAGGGAGACCAAGATTTTGGTCTCCCTAGACACTTCCATTTATAATTATCAGTTATTATCACTCCACCTGACATATTTGAAATATTTGGCATAGCATAAATTTTATTTGTTTATATTTCCTTGATTTGATTTTATCAAATCTATTCTTATCTTGAAATGCTTATTGATACTTTATGGATTGTTTCTAGCACAGGACCTTGCAGGTTCTCTTCATCAGACTGTTTCTTCACCGTCATCTTCATTAGACTCCTAAAAACTCTTTTTATGCACTGTCTTTGGGATATATGTTTATTCTGGTTTTGCAATCTATAGTGCATTTGTAGTTGTACAAGACATTTTGGTCCAACCAAACTTTGTCTCATCTGTTCTTAAAGGTATTCACGGTTTTTCTCACTCACTATAGAAGTGAGTATAAGGTAGACAATCCAATATTTTAGTTGTTCTCACAGTGAGACTGTGTTTTCTGACATCCAGTTTTGGTCATTGTGTGTCCAGTTTCATTTTGATTCCTTTGGTATCTTTTCCTATAAAGAAATATTTTCTCCATTTAGATGTTATGTCTTGGTCATATTTACCGCTTATCTTATAAAGTTCAGTCATGTCCCCCCCCCCCCCCCTATATCTTCTTTATTTCAAGTTTGGTAAATCCAATTTCCTCAATCTTTCTTCATAATCTAGACAGTGATCCTAGTCCTTTCGTTTTGTGGCAATTCTATGCACACCTTCAATTTGCTGGTTTTATTTTACATGACTCAATTGGAGCGCATGTTACTGCGGCATTAATTCTGAAATTATCAATCTTTGATCAAGTAAAAACTTTTAAAAAAAACAAACATCAAAATTTCAAAACAATGAGCTAAAATCAAATATTTCAAGTCCAAATATCCTTTCTAAGCAGCATTACACACTGTCGTCACATCTGCTGGCTAGGAGCCAAGTAGCCTCTACTTGATCTCATTTTTTCTTTTTGGTCAATTGCAGTGGCACCATGAAAAGAAATTAGTCTCTGTAGTGAAATATTGATAATATAAGGAAAGCAGTTATCATTTTCCTATGAAGTGGACACTATACTAACACACATTAACTTCAAGCTTCAAAATGGAAATTTAGTTTTGACACTACTATAGTCAATTCCACTACCCATGAGTACGTGTTAACGTGAATATCGCCACAACCCTCAAGTGGATTTATTGAAATTGGAACATTAGAATTGTTAGTGACATTAAGTCGATTTTTTTTTCATTGGTTACAGTACCATACTTTGGGATTTTTCTTCTTTACAGTATATAAAAATGAAGGGTCTGGGATGAGTGAACTTTTGGAGGGTTTACATTAACAATATTATAGACAGTGAATTCTGATGTGATTACGATCACTGGACTCTGCACAAGCTTGGCTAGGGTTTTACTTTTCATGAGAATCATGTGCATTTGAAAGAATGAAAACAGAAAGGTTTTGGGGGAGGAGAGATCCTCATATTTTTTATTTGAAGCTTCAAAACATCAGGAGGAATGCTTGGAATTTTTTTTTAGAATGAGACACTTAACTTCAGGGAAACTCTAAGCAGAAGTTGTTTTTAAATTTCCTCCAATTGCCAAGTGAGTGAGGAGATTTGTTGGTTGAGTTATGAAAAAACGTGTGAATTAAAACAAAAGTGTATCAAAACTGTTAAAAATCAGGCTTAATAATAACTAATAGCTAACCCTCATGTATATATTCGACTGTTTATGAGTTAACTACTTCCCCCCCCCCCCCCCACACCTTTATTTTTATTTTTTTTAAACTATACCTCGACAACTTTTACTTGACATTGATTTAATGCGTTTTAGAACAATTAATAATATTAAAGTCATGAATTTTTTTCAGTCTTCTTTATCTTCCAGCTTCAAATATGATTGTGAGAGGAACTGCCTTTTTCATTCTTTCTTTGACCTTGTCATCATGGGAATGCTTTGCTGATAACGATTTTGTCAATCCTTCAGATCTCTTGAATTTCGACCCTGTAAAGATTAAGATGAACAATGAGGTAACTTAAAAAATACTTTTAGATTATTTTTGCTCTTCATCCTTGTCCTTGCTGCTGCCCCTACAACTACCAAAACAAGTACTACAGCTGCTACCAGTACAACTACTTCTGCACTATCACTACTACAAGAACTACTACTACTACTACTACTACTACTACTACTACTACTACTACTACTACTACTACTACTACTACTACTACTACTACTACTACTACCACTACTACTACTACTACGGTTACTACTACTAGTAGTAGGACTAAGGACTGTTTCATAGCCACCTTCAAGTTTAGTTACTGGACAGTGGAGGATGATGTGGTCGCTGGTCTCTGGAGCTGCCTGACATTTCTGGCAGGCATCACTGTTCCCAAGTTTCCATCTGCACATATTTGATGCAGTTCTGCCATGTCCTGTTAAGAGGCGATTTGAGGAAACCCAGTATTTTCTGGCATTGTGGAATACAGGCATTCTTTTAATGGGATCTTTTTATGATGTTTGCTCCTCTTGGTGTTTCCCTCTTCCACATTTCTATCCAGTTTTCCTCCACGCTGAAGTCTGCCATTTTTGTTAGGTGGAAAGGTCTTCTCGATTTGAGTCTTGTTGAAGATGCTCCCTTTATGATTATTTTACTACTGCTACTACTACTACTACTACTACTACTACTACTACTACTACTACTACTACTACTACTACTACTACTACTACTACTACTACTACTACTACTACTATTACTACTACTACCACCATCACTACTAGTACAAGTTTAAAGTACTATTACTATATTTTATCTCTCTTATAATTGAAGAGTATATATTACAACTGAATTTGTCTCAATTAACTGGTTTCCCGATTTGCTCTAGCCTTTACCACGCCATTGTGATTTTTTAAAGAAAAGAAGTATGATATGGGCTTTGAAATGGTTCATTCATTGGATTTTTTGTTGTTTTGATTTTCTTTAATTTTTGGGGGGTTTTACAAGCCAATTCTTCAACGTCATGTACCAAATCAAGGTGGCTTTCATTAAAATTTTCATATTTGCAGTGAGGTAACTAATGAATTGTATAATCTGAGACTTATATTGATTGATATGGTCCCCAAACTGATTGATATCTGGATATACTGATGCAGCTATTATTGCAAAACATATGAAGATGACGTAAATAATGAGTTCCAGTTTATAATGCCATACAATTTCAGCGTAGTTATGGCATTGTCTCTTACAATTGATTGATTATTAAAGATTTTGGGGTATTATGCATGCCCATTGAAATAAGAAGAATAAATAAAATCAGAAACTTGATTCCTTTGAACCTAATGAACTTCTGATAAATGCTTTAGTGTTATCCAAATTAGATTATTGCAACACCCTTTTATTTAATGTCTCCAAAGAAAATATTAAAAGCCTTCACGTTGTAAAAAGCAGTGCTGCTAAACTCGTTTTGAAAAAATGACGAAAAATCATCAGCTTCTGATCTCCTCAGAGTTGGACCTGTTGTTACCTATTGAGAAATGCGTCATCTATAAAATATGTTCCGTTGTCTTTTAAACACTAAATATATTCATGCCCCTGCATATTTATAAGGCCTTTTAACCCCTATTTTTAGAGTAGAAATCTAAGAGCTAATAGTGATAGAACAATCTTATCTAAACCTAAAACATCCTGCAAAATTGGTCAACAATTGTTTGAATTTTCAGCACCCCATTTTTGGAATGCGAGAGAATATTTGAAGTGCTGACTCATTATCAGCTTTCAAATCTAAATTGAAAACTCACCTTTTTGTCTCACAATTTCTATTTTGTAAATGAAGTGTTTCTTATCGTGTGTGTAAAATGTAATGTCTATTGCTATGTAAGTAATTGAAATTGCTATGCTATATCTTTCATTGTATTTATTTACACGCGATTTATTTATCTTAACAATGTAAAGCACCTAGAGCCAGATGAAATCGGGGTGTTATTGTTTAAGTGAGATAATGATTATATTATCTCATCCCTTAACATAATCTAGAGTTGTCGACAACTATGGTCTCATGCCCAAGCTCATGGACCTGGGTTGAGTAGATTTTAGTTTTAGTCCCTGTTCGTGTCCCTTATTGGGTGCCAGATGTTATGGGTGTTTGTAAGAGGGGGTTTCAAGACAACCTCTTTGTTCTAAGACAGCAGACAAATGTGGCCCGTAATATAGAATAGAATGAAGGACCCACAGATAGGAGTCTCTAGGCTCACATCATAAGATTATGATGAGCCAAGCTGGAGAGAAGAAGAGAAATAAAAATTCTATGTTACGGGCCGCATTTGTCTGCTGTCTTAGGACAAAGTGGTTGTCTTGAACCCCCCTCTTATAAACACCTGTAACACGGGGTAAGGCGCTATACAAATGCCATATATTATTATTATTATTATTGTTGTCATAAAAAGACATCCGATTTAATGCCAAATAGACATTGGGCCATTGATACTCTGCAATCACCCCTTGACATGTGGCACTGACTACATACTTGGCAAAGTGAGACGTGCTGAGGCACAGATCAACGTATTGTTCTGCCCCATTAACCCTATTTTCATACTAAAATAGAAAGTCCTATTTCCTGATTTGGGGTCCATTTGGCCCCCATGACTTGCAAAGAGAAAAATACTAGAAAGTCCTATTTTCTGATTTGGGGTCCATTTGGCCCCCATGACTTGTAAAGAGAAAAATACTAGAAAGTCCTATTTTCTGATTTGGGGTCCATTTGGCCCCCATGACTTGCGCATAGTAAAATACTAGAAAGTCCTATTTATTTCTTATTTGAGGGCCATTTATCCCCCATGATTTTACTATGGAAAATTCAGTTAAAATCATATTTTCTCATTAAATGTATATAGGCAATATAAGTTTGCATCATTTTGTTGTTTTTGTTGTGACATTATGCATCCATTTATTTAGTGACATAGTCGTGTCAATATGATCCACAACTTACTAGTAGATGGCATCTACAATAATTGACTTGGTAATTTTGTTTCCTGTTTGCTGTCCAATATGATGAGCGCCAGTTTCAGTTACCTACTTTTTCATCAACTCTAATCAAGAAAAATACAAGTAAGTACTAACTCATTACTTTTTTTCATTAGATGTGATGTATGAAGATTATTCTGACTTATCCTATGTAACGAAAAATGAATCGATAGTATCGTTAATTTTATGATTGTAGTACCAGCTAGAATCGCCAAATATGAAATGATTAATCAATAATGGATAAATGAAAGCGCTAATATTCAATTTAAGGTTTCTTCAAATACTTCCTTACTTTCGCTTCTCGATTATCTTTTATTCTTGTGTGTACCCTACCTAACCACAGAGTTGTTTGTAACTTCTTATGTCAAGTGATTTATTTTCTTGTACCGTTATTCAATCTCTAAGTGAACTAAATTAGCTTAAATGTCTACATTATGTTTCAGTCATATTGTATTGATTATTGCTTTTGAATTTGCTAACTAAATGATTTGTATGGTATGTTGCTGGGTGTTTTTATTTATTTTCAGCCATCCGTTGTGTGGTCTAAATTATGTTGCATTGGACCTAAACCACGACGAATGGAGAAAGTGTAAAATCCTTGGTAGTTTGAATGCTCAGATATACATTGAGTTGCAGTCTGCTGGGGCAACCAGAGGAAGCATGAGGAAGGTATGTCACCTACTATTTATTTAAAACTGAAAGGTACCTATTACATTTATCTGTGTAATGGTTGTTAGCTCGGAATTAATAGCAGGCATCATATGAAATCTAATATGTTTGCATTGTTGGCTAGTTACAACGGGATAAAGTGGGTTTTTTTGGGGGGGGGGGGGGGGTTGTTTTTGTTATGTGTTTAAAGTTATTTCTCTTCACTCCCATGATACCTTTTATGAAAAATATTATGCTGATCTCCAATGAGAATCTGAGTTTCAATTCTGATTGTTAGAATGTCATTTCTCCAAACAGTAACAGCATTATCAAGTATGTTTCTATTGTATGAAATAGTAAAATAAATATTAAGTTGGTGTAAGATTAGCTTATCTTTA
>NC_088360.1:124483046-124520546 GCF_034508935.2 Berghia stephanieae | reverse complement strand
ATCCTCACACAGTAGTTTAGACAGAGTAGAGATGCAAGACAAACACTGGGTTTGAAACCACCATTTGAATAAAAAAAAGTCTCTTTGGTGTTGGGAATTGCTTAGTTCACAACAAATTCGCTTGCTAACTTCTGTCTTACAACCAGGCGGAGGTAGCAGTTCAAGATGTGTCTTGGGATTGACTCTCAAACACAATGATTTTTTAATTCTCTGTTTTCTTATTGCACTTCTCTATTCTATTCATTTCAAATCATCTTTGATATGTGTAATATTTGCTTCTTATGAATGTAATCAATATCATTTAAGAACATGTCATTCAGTAGTGAACGGTTCCATAGAATTTAAATAAAAATTCTTAATAAATGGGTGGATTAAATGTTTTTTCATTTCTTTTAACACTCTGAAAATCTTCATTTCTTGATGTTGGCTTTGGTTATTAGTAATACAGTTTCCGTTAGTTTGTATTTAGTATATTAGATAATTGATATATAAAAATCAGCCCAGCATATTGACAATGATCCAGTTTTGCTTTGCAACTTTCATATGCAAAGTCAACAAGACTGTATACCTTCAGGGGGGTTTTTATATATATAAATCAGCCCAGCATATTGATAATGATCCAGTTTTGCTTTGCAACTTTCATATGCAAAGTCAACAAGACTATACCTTCAGGGAGTTTTGATATATAAAAATCAGCCCAGCATATTGATAATGATCCAGTTTTGCTTTGCAACTCTCCAAGACTCTGTATACCATCAAGGGGTTTTGATTTATAAAAATCAGCCCAACATAATATTGATAATGATCCAGTTTTGCTTTGCAACTTTCATATGCAGTGTCACCAAGACTTTGTATACCTTCAGGATTTTTTTTTATCCCTTTGATTACAATTAACCATATTATTAAAGCTATGTTGTGTATACAGATCAGTTCAATATTTATTTTTTTTTATGATGATATGCGGTTTGTATAAATTCAATTTTTTTTCTGTATTGGACCACAAAAAAAGACCCGCATTAAAACCTGATACTTTCTATTCTTTAACATGTAGTTTTTAAAAGAAACTTTTTTTTTGTTTGTTTTGTTTTTTTGGGGGTTTTTTTTTTTGTTTGTTCCCATAGCAAAAAGTTGCTGATCAAGAAAAGGTGCTGTCTGATGACATTACAGAAAGATGTCCTCATCTAAGCCAGAGTACATGGATGCGCTTTACTGGATACTTCACTTCTAGTTTCACATTTCAAGACGAGCATTGCAGAGAATATTATGAGGCTGTAGTTGTGCATCCATTTCTCAAAGTGTCACTGCTTGAGGTGAGTATATTGCATTTACTTCTATTGATATTAATCTCTCTTTAGATAAAAACGGGTTGATATAATATTTGGATGGAGTATTATCAAATCTTGCCTTTGAAGGGTTATGTTGTTTTTACGCTGTTTCAAAATTAGACATTGCTATTTCCCGTGAAATTTTAAAAAATGATTCTTTTTTATCTTTTTCTATCCCTATGATGAATATCTGGAAATTTTTAAACCCTTCAGGCTGAATTATTTTTTTTTGGAGGGTTATTACTACAGAATCAACCACTTTCAACTAGACATCAGTTACAGCATTGCAACTTTGATTTCAATTATCAAGGAGCATCACGTTGACCGCTCTTTTGGTCAAATTCCTTTTTGAAAGACTTAAATCTGTCCTATCTCCAAACAGCACCTTACTTTTTTTTAATTTTGGACCCCACGCTACCAATGTTTTTTACCGTTACAGTTATTTTATGTAATTTTGAGCTATTGTTACTTTGTATATGTCTATTTTTTATCCCCTTCACTGCCCTGCTTTATTAAGAGTTAAGATGGTTGTGAAGATTTTGGTGCTATTATTTGTTTATTGTTCTTGTATAGCAACTTTCAATGCAAATATTTGAGTTTTTGACAAAATATATACTATCACACCTGGTAGTAATAAATTTCTCTCTCTCTCTCTCTTTTTTTTTTTTTTGGTCCATGTCTTTTTATTATCCACCAGGCTGGAGCAATAGCCATCACCAAAACATTTATGGCTCCAATGAAAATCCTTGGCAATGGCATCAAGGATTTTATTGTGGGTCTTTTCAAGGATTTACCAGCTCAGTTTTCATTCTGGCTATTTGTCATTTTACTGGAGTTTCTCATTTTCTTGCCTTTTTTGACGTGTGGCTATACAGTAAAGATACCGTTTATTCTAACACTTCAATCACCGACTGCACAAAAGGTAAGTATTGGACCTTGCATTTTAAAAATGTTTGTTTTACATCAGATAATTCAGTAGAAACCTGAATTATCTTTGGCTGTCCTCACTTATAACCATAATGTTTATTCCTTCTGCAATGTTGTCAGTATTCTTTTTTTGTTTTGTTGAGGGATTAAGTTTTAATTTCATTAAATTTCTTCTTTATTTCTATTTTCAAATTTTGTCCCTGGTTTTTTTTTTTTCTGTCCTTGCAGAAAATCTCTGCTGTGATGGCAAATTTTTATTATTATTTTTATTTATTTATTTTTTGAATAGTTTGCATTGTTTCATATTCCTCTTAAAGTGTTTAGGCATTTTTAAAAAGCAGAACTGTATCTTCTTCTTCTTCTTCCATTCAGGCCAAAAAAACTTCATCAAATTGAAGACTGGCATGGCCTTCAACCATCTGATCATTTCAGTCTCCACTGGTGTGTAGGAGAAGAACCTTTTGAAACTTTCGCTGCTGACTGTTTGCCTAGTTATTGTGTTGAGTTTATTCCATTGTTGGTTTTATTTTGAAGGTGTTGTGTGGGGATATTTGTTTGTCCTATAAGAGCTTTGTGAAATATAACCAGCTTGTTGTTTTTGTGTCATTGAGCTAATGTTTGCCTGCCCAGACTTTTTACAAGTTCTTGAGCATCTACATATGGCTCATAGTTTTCACATGCAAATCTGGCAGCTTGTCGTTGGACTTTATCAAGTTCTTTGATTTCGGTATGATGAAACAGGTCCCAAACCAAGCTGACGTTTCCAAGATCAGCCTGATGTATATCTTATAACATTGCTTTTTGACTGTTGTCTGACACTGGCCCATTTGTCTGTTCAGGAAGCATAGGATTTTATTGGCTTTTTCGGTGGTGTTTGTTACGTGTTACAACCATATCATGCTTGATTCCAAGGTCATGCCCAGATATTTTGCATCCTTGGTGCATTGACGTGTTTCATTGTGGATGATATCCTTTTTCCGGCCGAAGCATTGGAAAGATTCCAACTTAATTTGGCCACACTGTAAAACAGCATAATTTCAGTCCCAGTGATTACCTGTAGCGATGGTCTCAGTCCAGCCATTGGATTTTTCGTTTTTAACCCATTTTTAGAGAGCAATAACATTAAAATGTGTTTCTCCAATCAAAAACTGATTTCATGTATAACTTAGATCACTTGAAACAGTTTGGATATAGAAAGTCTTATGGAAACGATCCTGTTGAATATTTTAGATTTTATTGAAAAGTGCTAATTACAATATTTTTCATTAAGACGTGCATTTGCTATTGGAGGTGGGTTTGAAAAATATTTGTGACTTTGTCATATGTTCACAAATCTTCTTTACTTTTGGACAGAAAACAGGAAATGATTGCTGACATATCACAATATAACCTTTCACTTTGTAGATATTTCCAACCAATATGCAATGAAGATGTACACTTTATTACGCTATGGCCGAAAATAGTTCAGCTCTAATTACACTAGCATGGCTTGGTTAGTTTGTAAAGAACCATATCTGACTCAGGAATGACCCTGTACTGGCAAAACTGGTCGCATGTGGAGATTTCGCTCAAAGTTTGATACATGAGTAACAAGAAATAAACAAAGACGCCAGTATAACAAACACACACACATACACATACACACAGATGAGAGAGAGAGTGAGAGAAAGAGAAAGAGAGGGGGAGTGAAAGCTGAAACGAAGAAAAAAATTTATTTTGAGCTGATTTTATGAATTTCTTTAGTAGATAAAGTTACACAAAAAAGGCACCATGGCTGAGTGGGCTGGTGATTAGACTACAAACCGTGCAGTCCGGTTTCAAACCCAAATAAGTCCATTGCTCCACTCGACCCTGATGTAAAGGGTACCAGAGCAGCTAGGGAAAGTATTTTTGCGATGGAATAGCATCTACTTGATTAAACTATGTACACCAAATGCACCAATATACAAGATTTGCATTATGAGGCATGTGATTGTATAATATGCATATACTTACCGAATGCAGTAGTCAGTGGCAGTTGAAAGCGCCAGAAAATAAGCATAGCTGCCAACCGTTCCGTTAAAAACGGATTTGTTCCGTATTTGACTTCCTGAGTCTGTATTTCTAGTTCAAAATCCGTTTTTTGTAAATTGTGGCTAATTTGTGGTAAACAAGGCATAGTTACGATTATTATTGATGTCCAGCGAGAGATGGTGGGCAGGCTTTAAATCAACACAGCATATTTTCCATTATATCAACAAGCTGAAACAACCAGACACTAAAGAAACATTTAAGATTTCACTCCAAAACCGCTTTGAAGTGCAAACACATGAGCCAGAGGAAACAGAGACAGCATGGGCAACTCTGAAAGAGGTTATCACAGGGACATGTGAAGAAGTGCTTGGAAGACCACAACCCAAAAATAAACCATGGATCAGAGAGGAGATGTGGCAGAAATTAGAAGAAAGGAGAAGGGAGAAGCATGCAATGAACAATGCAAAAACTAGACTCCAAAAGCAAATGGCAGTGATCAGATACACCACAATGGCCAATGAAGTGAAGAAACAGCTGCGGGCAGACAAACGGTCCTACATAAATGAAATTGCTGATACAGCAGAGGAAGCTGCAGGGAAAGGAGCTCTTAAGACCCTCTACGCCACCACCAGATTGTTGAAAAACAACCCAAACAGACCTGTCAGAGACAAAGATGGAAAACTAATCACATCAATAGAAGAGCAACTCAAACGATGGAAAGAACACTTCTGTGAAGTGCTCAACAGACCACCCCCAGTACTAAGACCACACCTGAACCCTGGAGAACCCCTCACTATCAATACAGGTGAAATCACTAAGGCGGAGATCCGAAGGGCACTCGGCAGTCTGAAAAGTGGAAAAGCTGCTAGCACAGATAACATCCCCGCTGAAGCCTTGAAAGAGGGTGGAAACATAATCGTGGATCAACTCCACCACCTGTTTAACTTGATCTGGACAAATGAGAAGATACCATCTGATTGGAAGAAGGGACTGCTAGTAAAATTACCCAAACATGGCAATCTGTCCCAGTGCGACAAGTGGAGAGGAATCACCTTGTTGTCAATACCAAGCAAAGTGCTCGCAAGAATCATGCTTGACAAGATGAAAGTTACTTTGCAGAAAGCACTACGAGATAATTTAGCAACATTTGGACTAGCCTCTGTTATCTGAAACTTGTTAGTGTTAGTAGTAATACTTTAAAAAGCTGACTTTTATATGTTAAGATTTAATGAAAAAGGGGGGAGGGGTACGCGTCGTCCCCTCTTCCCGGGCCAAATGTGCTTTCCGTATTTTATTTTTGAATAAGTTATAAGAAGGATGGTATTAGCTCATTTTCATGTGATTTTATTCGTAAATCTAAAAAAAAAAAATGAACTCTCCCATTTTCTTCCTTTTTTATTGGTGCTGAAATGACCTAAATGTGTCTCAAGCGCCGTAAAAACCTTAAATACAAACAAACAAATAAGAAATAGCAGGGACTTGAGTACAGGTACCTGTGGCACACCAGATTTCACAAATGATGGCTTGGATTCCTTTCCCTCTAGCACCAATTTTTGAGATTTATTTATGAGGAAACACTATCCATTTACAAGTTGTTTCTGGGATCCTGTAGTGCTTTATTTTTGACAAGAGACTTTGATGGTCAGACTTGTCAAAGGCCTCAGAAAAGTTATAGTTTAGCGTCAGTTTGTTCTTTACGGCATAGACCCTTTACGAAATTGTGGCAGGTGGTGATGAGTTGTGTTTTACACAATCTATTAGTTCTGAAACCATGCTGGATTTGGAAGGAGGCCATTTCTTTCAAGATGATTGATAACAGATCTGTAGATGATGTGCTCTAGCACTTTACAGCATACTGAGGTCAACAATACTTTTCAGTAATTTTCTGGTGCAGATTTATTTCCATTTTTGTTAATGGGCATTATGTGGGCCTCCTTCCAGTCGTTTGGTATTGCCTCTTGATCAATGGATGCTTGAAAAAAATAGGGTAACCATTGGGGCCTTTTGCATACTTTTAATAATCTGGTTGGAATTTGATGGGGCCTGTTGAAGGCACTCTGAAAAATTGGTAAATAGGGAAGGGGAGAGGGCTGGGGGCTGTCGATGTGTCAGTGGGGAAGAGACTAATACAACACAAGAAAAGTTGATAAAATTGATTAAATACTTCTTGTCATATTGTGCTGATTGATAAAAAAAATATGATAGATACTTTGACATTCCTAAACTCATTGCTGAATCATGCCCTTAATTGGGATGTTTATGAACGAAGACCATTGTATGTTCAATTGTTTAGCTTTTATCACATTAGATCTTTTAATTATATTTATTATATGTATATATTCAGCAGTGTTTGCAACCACAAGAGACAAAAGCTCCTCACTGTATAACTTGTAATCATGACAAAGACCAAGTGAAGGAAATTGAAGAAAGGAGATCTATTTATTTAAAGTCACCGACTCCACCTGCCCCTGTCAACGCGTAAGTGATTCCCCAATGATTAAACATTTAAGAACATTACTACATTTTATTCCAATAGCTCGTAGTATAGATATCAGAGTGGGGAGTGGAAGATGGGTAAATTAATTTTCTCATATGACCATGTTTTTTCTTGCTCTATGGCCAGCTCTCATACTCCTAGGTATATGTAAATCTATAGTCATAAGGCCCATTATCCCAGCTTTTCTGGTGGGAATCGGACAATAATAGTTGCTTGCCTCTTTTGGATTGAATGCTAGTCTATGACAAAGTCACAGCTGAGAATTACCAGCAATTTTGAAAAATGAAATCAGGTCTCACTTCAAAACTACTATTTTTCAGTTTGGAATTCCAGAAATTCTAAGACAGATTGAGCACGACCATCAACACACCATCACTCTTACTTCTACAGCCACCAGAATGATAATCATCCATCACTACTGCCACCATCATTCATCATCATCAATGCCTTTTTCACCCTGGGTCAGGGTATAGGCCACAGACAAACAGTTTCCATCCTTCTCTATCCTGAGCTATCTTTTTAATCTCATTCTAGGTCTTACCACTTCTCTGTATATCCGCTTCTTTAATTCTTCTCCATGTTCCTCGTGGCCTTCCCCTTGATCTTCTGCCCTGAGGGTTCCAGTCCAATACTTTCTTTGTTATAGTTGAGTCATTCTTTCTAAGCGTGTGTCCAATCCACCTCCATCGTCTTCTTCCTATATCCTCTCCCACTGGTTTCTTTTCCATACTTCTTCATTTTTTATTCTATCCATCCATTTTATTCTGAGTAGCTTACGCATGCACCTGTTTACGAAAATCTGTACCCTCCTTATACATGCCTGTGATGCATTCCAAGTTTCACATCCATACAGTAGGACAGACTTCACGTTTGAGTTGAAAAGTCTTAGCTTTAGTTGAAGGGAGATATCTTTAGTTCTCCAAACTCTGTTCAAAGATGTGAATGCAGCCTGTGCCTTTCCTATTCGTGCTTTCACCTCTGCTTCCGTGCCTCCATCCTTGTCAATTATACTTCCGAGATAGCAGAAAGGGTCTATATCTTCGAGTTCCTGATCTTTTACTTTGATCTGCTCCCTTTGACGCGTACCTATCCTCAAGACCTTTGACTTTGCAGGGTGAATTCTTAGACCAATTGATTCCGAGAGGCTGTTTATAATTGTGGTTTTTGCTTGCATCTGGTCCTGGGTGTGGGACAAAAGAGCCAGATCATCTGCAAAATCCAGATCATCCAACTGTGTCCAGGGGGTCCACTGTATCCCATTTCTTCTCCCTTTGGAGGTTTCCTTCATTAGCCAATCAATGGCAAGGATGAACAGGAATGGAGAGAGCAAGCATCCCTGCTTGACACCAGTCTTAATTTCAAAGCTGTCAGTAAGCTGATCTTCATGTACAACCCTGCAACTTGATCCTTCATACATTTCCTTAATGAGGTTTACTATCTTTTCAGGGAGTCCATAATGTGCCAGAATTTTCCACAATGTTGCTCTGTCAATACTGTCAAAAGCCTTCTCGTAATCCAGAAAGTTGACAATAAGAGGAGAGTTCCATTCTATAGACTGTTCCACTATGACTCGCAGAGAGGCAATCTGGTCGGTGGTTGAACGGTTTTTTCCGAAAACCTGCCTGTTCGTCCCGCAGTTTAGCATCTGTTGCATTCTTAATTCTCTCTAAAATAATACGGTTGAAAACCTTTCCTGGGATAGAAAGAAGAGTGATGCCTCGATAATTATTACAATTACTGAGGTCCCCTTTCTTTGGAAGCTTGATAAGATGTCCTTCCTTCCAATCCTTTGGGAATATCCCGTCATTCCAGATTCTCTCAAATAGTGGGTGCAGGGCCTCAGCATTTCTTTCCGCATCAACTTTTAGAGCCTCCGGTGGAATCTGGTCTGGTCCAGCAGCTTTCCCCCTTTTCATCTTGTTAATGGCACCCACAATCTCTGCTATCGATGGTGGATCACAGCTAATTGGTAGCTCATTCCTTGCAGGCAAAATTTCTGGCTGGTTGTCTGGTGGTGGTCTGTTCAGAAGGCAGTTGAAATGTTCCCTCCATCGTTCAGATTGAGCCTCTTTTCCAAAAATAGTTTTCCCATCTTTGTCTTTGACTGGTACCTCTGGTTTCCCATATTTTCCAGCAAGTGTCTTGGTAGTTTGATAAAGGATCCTCATGTGTCCTCCAGTCGCTGCTGCTTCTGCTTTCTCTGCAAGTCTGTTCATGAATGCTTCCTTGTCTTTCTTCACAGATCTTTTGACTTCCTTAGCTATGGCTCGATACTGCTCTTGTGCATCCAGTCTTGAAGCCCTTGTTCGGCTTGCATTCACTTGTTCCTTCCTTGTTCTCCTCTTTTCAATAAGGTCCAAGGTGGTTGGACTTATCCATTCTTTATGTTCCGATTTCTTTACCCCCAACACCTCGTGGCAAGTTGTTATGTAGACTTCCTTGATCTTTGCCCAATGTGACTCTACATCTATGTCCTCCTCGAGCTCAGTAAGAGGTTGGAATCTATTACTCAATTGTAGTTTGAATTCCTCATTCTTTTCCCCATCAAGTGCATTCACCTCGAATTTTCTTCTTGTATGTGATCTGGCCCCGTGTTTTCTGAGTCGGAGCTTAAGCTTTGCCAATAGCAGGTGATGGTCTGATCCAACATCTGCCCCTCTCCGTACTGTCACATCTTCCAATGAACGTCTGAATCTACGAGAGATACAAAAATGATCAATCTGATTCTCTGTCACACCATCTGGTGAGACCCAAGTTGCTTTGTGGATCCTCTTATGGGGGAACACTGATCCTCCAATCACCAAACTGTTGAATGCACAGAAATTTGCAAATCTCTCACCATTATCATTCATTTCTCCCATGCCATGACGTCCCATGATACCTTCATAGCCTACGTTATCCTGTCCCACTTTTGCATTAGCATCTCCCATCAATATGTTGATGTCTTTCCTTGGCAACTTGTCAATGACTTGTTGTAGCAGACCATAAAATGTATCTTTGTCCTCATCTGTTGCATCATTTGTTGGGGCATAGATCTGTACAATGTTCATGCTGATCTTCTTACTCCGTGTTGTAAAGGACGCCATGATGATCCTTTCTCCGCATTGTTCCCATCCTCTCAGTGACTTCTGGGCAAACTTGCTTAGAATTATTCCTACTCCCTGTGTATGAATCCCGTCCCCTCTCCCTGAATATAAAATCTTCTCCCCAGACTTGAGGTGTTTCTGTCCGGATTGTATCCAGTGGGTTTCGCTTACTCCAAGTATATGCAGCCTGTATCTTCTCATCTCAGTCACAACTTGAGAGCTTTTTCCTGCTTCATACATGGTGCAAACATTCCACGACGCAATTCGAAGCTGCTTGTTTGGCGAAGACGTCATCGGGTCAGCAGAGTCCTTTCGGCTTTGTCTGTTGTCCTTCATAAATTCTGTAATTCCAGAAACTCTTCGGTCGCCCAAGCTAAAAAAAGGATTTGGTTTGTCTGTCTGTGTTTCTGTAACGGTTTGAGTTTAACGGAAAGGGGTGTTAACCCTTTGCCAACCCCCAACCTGGAGGACCAGGTGACTCAAAGATGGGGGAATCACACACCATTAGTCGCCTTTTACGACACGCTGGCTTGGCGTTGGGCTATTCTTGACCCTCTCAGTTGAGGGACCCCGGACACCACACGGGGTGCCACCATCATTACTACATCATAATTATCATCGTCGTCGTCATCAGCATCATCATCATAACCACTACCATACCAGCACCGCATGCACATCATCACCACCTCCACATTACTTCCTACACTATTATCATCATTACTAATACTAGCACCTACACCACTGCTGTATTTTATAGAGTATGCTTTTTTTCATGTATTTTTGTATCGGCTTTGTTTGTCTGTCATTGTTTTATTCACACTTTTCCAGACTTAAATCTTACACCAATGCCTGCTCCTAAATTTATCTCTTTGATATTTTCAAAAAAAAATGGAGCTACTCTAGTGGCTTTGTCCTCATCCACTCATTTTTAATGTTTCTTTATTATGGCGCGGATGAGGCTTCACAGCGGGAACGCATACCCTTCTTAAGCTTATAAGTATTAAATCATCCCAACTATCACTATAAGATAGCCTTTGTGTTGTAATGGTAATGTCTGGACTGTAATCAGGAGGTCTGAAGTCTGTTATCCAGTTGAGGCAGGCTGATTTTTGGGATTTATTTTTCTTTTATTTTTGTTTCTGCTTTGTCTGCCACTCTTTCACTTACACCTTTTCAGATTTTTTTCTTACATAAGTGCCTGCTCCCTAAATATCTTGTTTTTCTGTTTGAAAGCTTGGGCGTTTAGTGTCCTCATAAAATCAGATTCATATTTTCTCTGAAGCCATGGATTTTAATCCCTGCCTATGATAGTACATTCTTCCCTATTTAAAAAGATCACTGCTGGGACAGAAAAGTTAGAATGAACATCGATATGTCTCTTTAAGTAGTGTTTTTGAGGGCAGTTGCTTAATTGAATTGATTTAAAACTTTTGCCAGGTCTAGTTGCATTGAGTTCATCCTCCATTGTAATATCGCTTTAGTTCCATGTTTGTTAGGGTAAATCATATAATATTGGGAAAATCGAAGATTGTTGCTGCAAGGAACTAACTGTAGGTAGTCTTTTTGTACAAAAAAGGGACTAAGAATCTGAAAATAGGTTGTTTTTACAACGGAGTATTTTAGGTGCCATTCAGTCAATTGGTTTCAAGTTTTCAAATTTATTAAAAGATTAATTGACATGTTGACACAATGTTGGATAGATCGTAAGTCAAGAACATATTTTCACTCTGGTTGGCAATGTTAACCTTTGAAATCATGGTTTCAAATTAGAATAATGCATCCTTTGAAAGATTTTTATTTCAAATTTTTACTGGTATTTTATTTATAGCCATGAGAAACATACAGTATTGATAATATTGACATTTGAATTTGACAATGGTTTTCATATGGGCGAAAATCATACACAATATGTTTTTTACTTTCCGCATAATTCTCTCATTTATTAAAAGAATTCAATCTCATGTATTTTGTATTGTGCAGCTTAAATAAATGATATATTATGGGTACATCTTTATAAGACTTGAACTGAAGACATATTATGTACAAAACAACTAATTTTTAATTCTATTTTTATTTTACTAACAGATTGTCCTCTTGTGGTGTTGAGAAAAGGCAAATCAACAAACCCACCAGGAATGAATCTGTTCGTGGAGATTCTGGCGATCATGATCAAGTCTATGAGAAATCTTCTGAGGTTCAAGATAAATCCCGTGTTCAAGAAATCATTATTAAGTTAAAAAGCTGTGATATTTCTACAGCACTGGATGAGTCAGGCTCCCCTCATAAAGCCGAAAGGAAACTAAAAGAAGAGTGTGTAGAATTGGAAAATAAAGACCAATACAGTGTTAAACATGATGGACCATCTGCTTTTGCAGAAGAAGGGATGCCTGCAGATGATAACATTTTAAGTGAATCTTGTGTTACAAATGGAAATGCTGTGTCCAGTTCAGACTTCTTTGTAGCTCATGAAGCAAGGTCGTGTGATGTCCCGTGTGATAATGGGCCTGATCCACCAGATAGTATTGAATAAAGAAATAGAGGGATTTTACTTTATTTTTTTTATTTTTTTCAGATGACAGCTGAGTTGGTTGAAAGTCCCAAACAGTTTAAGGACCAAACTGGGGAATTGATTATAATTTTGGCAGGATGAATGGATCGATTAACAAGTGTTATTTCTGCATTTATGTGGTTTTTGATAGTGATGTCTTGTAAATACATTTTATGGAATGTTGCAATACACAGGAGCAGTTCTCTTTATATTTTTTTCTTATGCTCAATGGGTGGTTGAAAGGCGCTCCTTGTATGATCTCTTTCATTCCCCTTTACTTTATTTCTGTCTTCCTTTCCTTTGGCCTTTCTTTTACTGAAATGATTTTTCTTCTCTGGCCCTGGCTTGGATTCTTCACTATTAAGAAGACTATCAGTTGTGAGTGTGATTCCTTTTAGGATATAAAGTGGCGGAGGTAGGATGGATGCTTTCATTTCTTGTAAATTGTATCTGTTTATTAGTGTTTATTTATTTTTAATGGAAATCATTTGGTGTTCGTCACAATTCTGTGTTGATAGAACAATTTTGTTCCCACTTTTATTAAAATAATTATTTTTGTGACCCCATATTATTTTTTTTTTGCCTTGTCTTTCTTTCTTTTTAAATTTTTTTTTATTTACTGTTTCCTTCGTCAGATTTTCTTACAATTAGTAAATTAATGATATCAGCAATGAATATAAAGATGTTGTGTATAATAATTTACCTTCTCTTTATTGTTGTGGACTATGTGTTGCAAGCTTTGTTGAAGCTTAAGTTGTATTTTCATGTCATTTTAACGTATTTTTTCCCCATAGTTCCTGATCACTTGTATGACTAAGGTGGATTGCAAGTGATTCAAGTCATGGTTCAAATGCAATCGATAGGGCAAGTCAGGGCAATTCCACTACTTTTGCCATTTAGGCTCCTTGTAATTGAACAAATCTATGTCTCTATGGTGTGATGCTTACATGTTTAATCTTACCATAAGATGAAGTGTTTAAGTGTAAAACACTGTTTTTGGTATTAGGAGAAAATCCTATTTTCATTTCTTTTATTCTCATCTTTTTGACTAACAGCAGGCTTAAATTATTGTATTTTTGACACATAATCTTTTCTTCTTTTTCATTATCTTCTTGCCTACTCCTGTTTCTTTAAACTAAACCTATCGTCTAACTCTTCCTGGTGGTTAAATGACCCACGTGTGTTGCAAGTGTAGTTAAACTTCTAAAAACAAACCAAAAAAAAAAAAATCCCCCCCAAAAAACAAAACAAAACAATGTACATCGATAATTATCACGTTTAGTCATTTAACAAAGGTAAATGATGGAAATTCCTAAGCTTAACCTGTTTTTATTCTCTTTACTGAAAACTTAAATGATGCATCATGTAAATATTTGCATTCCAATGTGTTCATCAAAATTTCCTTGATTCCTTTTTTTTTTTTCATTTTTCACACACAATGTCAAACAAATTTTCTTTTTAATGCTTAAGTTAGAAAGATATATGAATTTTCAGTGGTGCTAATAGTTATTAACTTGAACAAGATTCAAGTGACAGTTATTTCCGTCAGAGATGGGATCAATGGACGAAAAGCTCCATTTATCTAACCCCGGCACATTATACGCATCATCCTTCTTGACTTCGGTGTGAGTGAGTGCTTGGATATTAATATTATTAGAGTGCTGGAAGAAAAAACATGTTATAACAAACAAACTTGTATCACAATTAAATGGAAATTTCTTCCTTATGGCCTGATGGGAAAACAAGGGTGCACATGAAGTGTATTAATGAAGGTACAAACCTGGATGTATATTATGTACTGTATAAATGTGCATATTTATTTTACAATTCATATTTTTTTACTTGAGTGGGGTCTTCTAGGGTTGAGAGGTCACGTTTGCTGTGTCTTCTTCTATCCCCCTATATCTGTTTTACCTTTCCACGTTGCTCTCAGTGTTTAGTTGTTACTCGATTTTTTCCAGGTTCTGGCAATGTAAATCATCTCTGTTCTGTACTTTTATACAAGGTCCATAAAGTCTGGGTACATGATAAGAGTACAAATTCCTCTTTTAAAAAACGAATCTTATTCAATTGGGATGTAAATGAATCGTACTTTAACAACACGTGACCTCTGACACTATGTTTCAGCCAAATCTCCACAATCTATAGCATAAATGAATAATTAGAAATATATATTGAAATACTACATGTACCCAGACTTTATGGACACCCTGTAGTTGTTATTTTTCAATATATTGTACTTCGTAAACATTTGAGTGTGTCTCTCATTGAGGGATTCCTGGTTAGGCTTTCTGATCTCCCATTGTGGGAAGGGAGTCACTAACTGTGTCTTCTATCCCCCCATTATCTGTTTTCCAACATGAATGGTTTTGTCCTGGCTATTCATCTCTCTGATCAGATAACCTCAAAAAAACTAATATTACTCGTCTCTTTCTTTGTCACCCTACTGTTCAAACTATTCAAATATGTTTTTCTTAGTCTTGATCTTCTACTAAGTACACTGATAGTGTGCTTTTGGAATCTACATCTGTTCCCTATTTGAACTAATTACACTTTGTCTTACCTTTCCTTGGGTGCTTTGATTGTAATTCTAGATACTTTTTACAATCCTATTCTCTTCCATTTTACTGGCGCTGATATGAGCTAAATGTGTTGCAAGCGCCATAAAACCATTAAAAACAAACAAACCAGAGGGATACATTGCTTGTGCCTAGATGGGACTTATAGGTAATGTTAAAATAGCACGAACATAATGTTTGTGTGTGTGTGTGTGAGTGTGTGTGTGTGTGTGTGAGAGAGAGAGAGAGAGAGAGTCTGTGGGGAAAATACCCCAGCTTGTTTGTGGTATTATTAGTTGTTTGTTTTTTAAAAAATGATATTTATGGCATAAGCGTGTGGGTGTGTGTTCGTTTTTGTATGTGTATGTGTGTGTAATTTTGTGAGTGTTAAGGCCACATTTATATTGCTTCCTCATTATCTATTTTTTACTCTTCCTATTTTTTGTGAAATCCAGTCATTGTGCCATTTAGGACAAACTTCATGCTGAATACTTATCAATTCATCGTGTATTCAATTCATCAATCATATTGAGTTTTAGTTAAGATGTGCCTTGAACTTTTTCCTTTCTGTACACAGCTTGTTGAAATAAAAATTATTAATGTTGTTTCAGACCTGTGAACACTCTGTGAAATTTCTGATAATTGCTCTTCCGAATTCCCGGCTATTTTTTTCCGATTATTATTGTAATATTTTACTTTTTTCAAGATAAAAATCACAAATACCATTGTCTCTCTGACCATCATCACCATTATTACCAAATACATCTCGGATTTGCAAAAAAAAATTTCCCCTAATTTATTCCTGAAAAGTAGACAGGTCTGTTATTTGCATAACAATTAATTTGATGATGTGATATTTAAAAAATTTGTTTCCTTTTTCTTTTTGGTTTTTATTGGATTTTTTTTTTTGGTTGGGGGGTGTTTGTTTCCAACTGATAAAAGTGGAAATAAATTTTAGCTTTTTCACCGGCTTGCACATTGCAATCCCGTTTTTTCACTGGCTTATACAGTGCAACCCCATTTTTTATCTGGCTTTTACAGTGCAATCCGCAAGAAGTCAGCACTACTAAGTATTCCCGCTTTTTTTTCTTCTGTTTGCATAAGTTAGTTTTTTTTCTTCTGATGAAGCCAACAGCTTCTATACTATTTTGCTGAAAGTCAACACCACGCTACACCTCACTGCATCGATAGAAGAAAGAGAAAAACAGAGAGAGAGAGTCTGTATGTGTGTGCAAGTGTGAATGTTTTTGTGTGTGCAGCATTTTTTTTTTAATGAGCTTTTTATATAGCGCAATATCCACTAAATGTGCACAAAACGCTTTTCAAAGTGCCCCTGACCAACAGCAACACGTATTATGTAAAACGTGACATGATTTAGTGGAGTATAGAGGAGGGAGGAGAAGGAAAAGCCAGTCTTGCATGTTATTGACACATGGTCAGTACAAACATTAGGGTACACATACTCTGGCGATTCTAAAGCTAACGCACAATCCTTTGCTGGCAATGAATGACACAATTGTGCACCCAAGACATTATGGAAGACGTCAATATTTTTTTTGTCCAATGGTGTTAACTTTTTCAGGATTTCACTGTACCTCTGGGTGGGGTTCCCAACCTCCCATAGTGGGCAGGGAGGTACTCGGTATGTCTTCTATCCCATTTGAATCAATCCCCTTGTCTTATATTTTCTTGGGTGCTTTGATTATAAAGCTAGAATATTCTATCCCATTCTTCTTCTTTTTATTGGCGCTGATATGACCTAATTGTGTCACAAGCGCCGTAAAACCCTTAAAAACAAACATTTGCTTGTGCCAGGATAGAACTGTTAGGTAATGTCAAAATAGGCACATTGATGGATTGCTCTTGGATCACCTGTTCCATGTTTGAACCAGTCCCCCTTGTCTCGCTTTTTCTTTGGTACTTTTAACTTCTGATCTACAACTCCCCCCCCCCCCCCCCCCTCCCAGTCATCCACCTTGTTACAGGTGCTGAAATGACCGTAAAGTGTCGCTAGCACTGTGAAACCCCTAAAAACAAATACCCGCTTAAAGGCTTTATTAGCTCGTCACTTTAACAAACGGATGAGCATTCAATTTTGCTGAGAGATGGAAGGACATCAAAAAGAGAAATGACTTTTTAAAACCTTGAACCATCTATCAGATGTTATTATAGTAGTACATAGAGAAATTCAGTTCTTTACTTGTATATGATTATTGTAAGTGCATATATTTAACCTTTTAACGTTCCTAATTTCTTCTTGATGGGGTCTTTAGTCCTCCTATAGTGGGAAGAGAGGTCACTTGATGTGTCACCTTTCTCCCTGTATTTCCATTTCAAGATTGCTTTCTGTCTTTGTCTTGGGATAAGGTTACTTGGTTTAGTTGCCCCCGAGTCCTTGGCTGGGCTGTCAGAGAAACAGTAAAATGTTAGTTTTTGGGAGATAATATTTTTTTCCTTGTAAATCATCTTTAACAATTTTTTGGTTTAAAATATAATGGTTTGGAAACATTTGAGTGTATTACTATTACTCATAGTTGGATCCTGAGCTTGTGTCTGAACGAGACTTTTTGGTGATCTCAAACAAAGTACCTACACTGATAGTGTGCTCTTGAAATCTACATGTTCCCTATTTTTAAACCATTCCCTATAGTCTTATTTTTTCTTGTATGCTTTCAACTGTAAATCTGGAAATTTTTGACTATCCCATTTTCTTCCTTTTTACGGGTGCTGAAATGACCTAAATGTATCGAAACGCCGTAAAATCCTTTTTTTGTTTGTTTGTTGCTTTAGGTCTCTTCCAACACAATTGAGGTTATATGAGAGACCGCTGAAACAAAAAAACAAGCAATCTAACAAAAATAGTACAAATGTAAATCAAAATCATAACCTAAAGATATCATAAGCTAAACTATAAATAACCAAGAACAAACAGGCAGAAGATTTACAGAAAAAAAAAAATCCCCTGTCAAAAATACAATCACAAACCAAAGAAGCAGGATAGGCTAGTAACGAGAAGAAGAAACGACATCACTATCGGATCGTACACCCATGCGAACATCATAGGTATATGATTCAAGGGTGATGCTCCCATCCAACCACCCGCCGTAAAATCCTTAAAAACAAGGCAATAGATGTCCTCCTATAGTGGGAAGGGAGGTCCCCTAACTCTCTATATTTACATGTCCTTGCTGGGAAGGAACAGTCAAATAGATAGCTATAGTTGTGAGAGATGATATTTTGTTATTCGTAAATCATCTCTCTGTTATACAATGTTAATTTTTATTGTTTTGAATATAATGATTTGTAAACATTTGAGTGAATTCCTCTTGGTTGGATCCTGTGCTTGTGTCTGGATGAGGCTTTTAGGGAGATCTCAAACTAAGTACACTGATAGTGTGCTTTTGGAATCTTAATCTGATCTCTATCTTACATTTTCTTGTGTGCTTTTAATTGTAAATCTAGATTTTTTTGACAGTCCCATTTTCTTCCTTTTTATCAGCAGTGACATGACCTAAATTAAATGTGTCGCAAGCACCGTAAAACCCGTAAAAACAAACGTGTTCCTATCATTTTCCTCTTACACTGAAATTATCTCTATGTGTTGCTAGTGCTGTAAAACCTCTAAAAATTCAAGCATTCCCAAAACTTACATAAAAGGCTCAATCATTTTTGGGTGAGTTTTACAAGAACAACAACAAAAAAAAGGCCCAAAAGCTTAAAGGAAAATTGTACCATAAAACTGTTCTATTCATACAGACTTGGCATGTATAAAGATAAATATCTTTGTTTTAAATAGAGGTGTGTGAAATTTCACTGCTTTGCTATTGTGGTCAAATTATTTACTACAATTGTAATAACAAAAGTACCATTTTCATAAATTTAAAAAGTCATTTTTGCATGGCAAATACTAGCAGCATTTAGTGGTAATCGTAGTTTCTCAAGAGCTATAGTAGTAGTAGTAGTAGTAGTAGTAGTAGTAGTAGTAGTAAGCTTCGCAATCTGAATGACGTTTGCTGAGAATTGTGTGATTCAGTCATGGTCGATGAGTATAGCTGCTCTCTCTCCATCCATGTTGTTAATAATTGTTTCCATTGGTCACGGTCCTGGGCCAGAGTTTTGAGGCTGTCAAGATTTTGTTGTGACTTTAGTACGGAGGGCACTGCAGTATTTCTTAGTTCTTCAGGGATTAATTCGGCCTCATCTGAATCCAGAAATTACTGATATGTAGAGAGATCCTGTTTTATCTGGTTTCCTTAGCACCTGAAGATAAATATAATAGCTTGCTACCAATGTCCTTTCCATCAGTTCTAATAGACCCACTGCAAATTCAGGGATTAAACAGGGAGAGGGGGGAGGGTTCAGGGGAAAGAAAACCAAACTGCCTCAATATGCTTACATAATGTGCAAATTAATGATGAAAAGAGTAAAAAGATTACGTTGATATTGTCAGAAACCCGACAATTATGGGATATTTTACAAGTCTGCTAAGACTACCTTAAAGCAAGTCTCACTCAGCCATAGTTATGGGATGCCAACCAAGATGATACATTCAAATGGTAATATATACATTTCAATAATGACAAATACAAACCTGAAAAGATGTGAATGACTTTCTGCGAGACAAAAAAAGAAAGAGAAGTCAACCTTCCTTGACTGAGGATCACATCACAGACCCGCTGATTACTGATCAGAAGTGATAAATTACACCAAAGTGTTTCCTGATTGTTGGGCCGATTTGTTCAGTGTTTATGATCATTACTGAGAATATATGCATTCTCTGCTGTAAACTATTTTTCACACTTTTACAAACATTGAATATGCTGAGACAAGAACAAAGATGGGAAAAAGTTCATAATCTTTAAAAAGATATAATTAGTACAGTTCCAGAAAAAGCAGAAAGAGAGAAATAGATGAAAAAGAAATCATCCATCCGCAACAGAGAATCGAGTTGTTCTCATTACACCACCGAGGTCATACATTCACTGAATCACACCTTCATCCATAGTCTCCATCGAGTGATTTGACGAGTGAACGTCGCTTCCACCCCGTTTGAATTAGTCGTTGCGTACAGATCATCAAAAAGAGGCAAGAAAAAAGCAAAGCAACCTCACTCTGAGCCCTTACAAGGAAAAAATTGTTTGTTTTTAAGGGTTTTACGGCGCTTGCAACACATTTAGGTCTTATCAGCATCAGTAAAAAGGGTGAAAATTGGATAGTAAAAACATTTCAGATGTACACTTAAAAGGACTTGAGGAAGAAGTAAGACAAAGGGGAATGGTACAAATAGGGAAAAGCTGTAGATTCCAAGAGAACACTATCAGTGTACTTAGTTTGAGACTACCTAAATGTTTCACTTAGACACCAGCACAAGATCCCACCAAGAGGAAATTACTAAAATGGTAACAAATCATATGTTATAAATAAAAAATAACAGAGAAATGATTTACAAGGAAAAAAATATCATCTCTCTAAACTATAACTATACATTCAACTGTTTCCATCCAAGCCAAGGACTCCGACCAGGGTCAGGACAAAACCTAGTAATCTCATTCCAAGACAAAGATAGAAAGCAACTCGGAAAACAGTTATAGGGGAATAGAAGACACAGCAAGTGACTGCCTGCCCATTGTGGGAGAACAAAAGACCCCATCCAGGTTTAGTGTACTTAAATTGAGATCACCTAAAAGTCTCATCTAGAAACAAGCACAGAATCCCACCAAAAGGAATACACTTAAATGCTTACAAAACATGATCTAATATTCAAAACAATAATATTTAAAGTACATTTAGAGAGATAATTTACAAGAAAAAGATATATCATCTCATCCTAAAACTAATTCTATACATTTGACTGTTTCCCTCTCAGCCAAGTCCAGGACAAACCAAGTAATCTCATTCCAAGAACTCGGAGGAAACAGATCTAGGGGGGGGATAGACGACACAGCAAGCGACTGCCTGCCCAGCATGGGAGGTCAGAAGACCCCACTCAAAATTAGAACTTCTCTCTCGCCTTCTATTTCCACCAGCCCAGTGGAAATCTCCAACCATTATTGGAAGTAGAAATAAAAATTTAATAAAATCAGGAAAAACAAACTAATGCATAGAAATAAATTTTATTCCAAACCAGGTTATTATAATATAAATATAACGAGATACAAGTCAATCCAATAAGTTTAATCTTGTCCTAAGAGATCACAATATTAGAGTTAAATTCAAAGGATCTCTGAAGCTTCATAAATAGGGAGCTTATTTGAAAGCAAATAGAACTGGTTTGAATGGGTCATCTTAACAGCATAAATATAATTATTATTTAGTCAAAAAATTATGAGATTTCATCTCGATACAGATCTCTGGAATAGCAACAGTAAGCTTATAACTATGCACAATTTGAACACTATCACATTGCAACCTCGATCACCTTGATGTACACACAAAAAAAGGCTTTTAATCAAGTATCAAAAGCCTAGGATATTGTATCACCTTATACATGTATCAATTTCACAGAGGAGAACTGCCTCTACAAGGGCATTTTGACATTGTAAGTCTTAAGAAAAATATTTTCATTCATTATGTTAGAAAAAGATAAGTATAAAGCTTCTCTTTGGGGGGGCTTTTTGTTTTCTTTTGATTTCTTAAAAGATTTTTATGGAGTCATAGTATCAGAAAAACAAAGACAGTGATACGGGCGGTCAAAAGATGTTTATGGATTTAGATTTTTAAATATTTATAAGTTGAGCATAATTAAGAAAATGTGACAACTGTGAAATAAAGAGATTAAAAGTCATAGGCTTAGTAAAACCTCCGTTTTATTCTTTTATCTTTTTTTTTTTTCAGTTCATAGTTTAATTTATGGGAGAGGAACAATGTTTATAATTTCATTCCTGAGAATGAGAAAATAGCTCTTACATAACTTACCTCTGATTTAATCTCATTGCCTACTTTTATGACAATGAGAGAAAGAACTATTTGCAAGAGATAGGATGCATTTTTAAAACTAAGATTATGGCTAGCTTGAACACACTGATCAATTCTGATTTTTTAAAAAGGCAGTTGTATGCAAAAGGAATCTGTATTACATCCATGGGCGTAATTTGATTTGTGTCAGAAACATCCAAATGTGATGATTTATTACAGAACCACTGAACATGAAATACACAATAATCCTTATCAAATTCGATAAAGGCAATAAGATTGTCTTTATATTTTGAACTGAGATTAATACCATAAAACTAAAGACTTTTCTTCCATCACACATATTTTGAAAACCAATCTCCCATTTTGATATGCTGTTGTTGGTTTGTTTCTTAAATTTTGTTTTTCAATACAAGCAAAGTAAACACAATAGCTGACACTTTGACATTGAGGTTTTTGGGTTTGTTTGTTTTTTTAAAGATAAATCTTCAGAGTTTTCAGGGAATGATTCAAGTAAGTTATACCAGCGAGATGAAAGATATAATTATGTAAGATGGTATAATAAAATGTGTAAGACAATAACAGAAAATGCTGCGATGTTTCTATATTTTTGTCTCCATTAATTTTTTTAGGGATACAAAAGGGATGGAATGAGATTAATTCCCCTCCTCAAAAAGTTTCCCTGTAATTTTAGTTTGCCAAAGAAGAAATGATCAAGGAATTACATGAGAGTTTAATTTTCATACCCAAAAGAGTATGATACTATCACAATGGCTTGTCCAGCAATTAATGTTATGAATAAACAGCACACAAATGTACAAATTTAAGGCACAGTTAACATATTCCCTGAACATTATAGATGGTAATTGAAACTTGTGTCCAAATATTGTGAATAAATGAAAAATTAAAATGATAAAACATGATGGAATTTGAAAATAAAATATATCCGCAACCAAATCAGAAAATAGATTGTTTAAATACATTTCTCATGTTGCAATAAATATCATACACTATGTTATAAAACTGCATTCATATCTTCAGAATAGGAATGTACTGCATCTACGAATACACCCAAATTGTCTGGATCTGTGTCTTTCAAGATTCCATGGCCCAAGTTAGCAATGTATCGTTGAGTACCAAATTTTGCCAACATTTCTTTTACACCTTTACGAATTTCATCCTGAAAAAAAGTAGATATGAGGAAAAAAGGGGAAAACGTAATGTTATAAACTTAAAATAAATCAAAACTAATTATTTTATCCTAAACACAACTAAATACTAGTTTGATTTGATAAATTGTCTTAATAATTGAATTTTACTGATGATGATGATGATTTCCAATAATAATAATAATAGTAATATCAATAATTATAACAGACAAAGAGAGAGAGAGAGAGAGAGAGAGAGTGCGACGATAGACAAGAGATACACAAACCTTTGGGGCATACAACATCACTGGGTCCATGTTACCTTGTAGTGTAACATTATTGCCGGCCAACTTCCTGTTTGAGGTAAATGAAATTGTTGCATTACTCACCTATATCAACAAAGTAAAGAACAAAGGCATTCATAGCCCTTAGGTTTTTATTATGCTCTGACTAAATTGAATTAATTTGAAACGACGAAACTTATTTTATCTAGTATAATTAGACCTCAATTGGGAGCTTCTCTAAGCAGGATACCAAGCAAATTAGGAAAAAATATCCCAGGGAGACACTTTTCTCTATAAAACTTCCTTTTCGGATTGATGTTTTAAAAAAAAATGTTATAAGGGTTTTACGGTGCTTGTGACACATTTAGGTAATTTCAGGGCCAGTCGTGAGAAAAAGTAAGACAAAGGGGAAGGGTTCAAATAGGAAACATGTAGATTCCAAGAGCACACTATCAGCGTACTCAGTTTGAGATCACCTAAAACTAAAAATTTCATCCAGACACAAACACAGTTCCCCACTAAGAGGAATACACTCAAATGTTTACAAACCAATATATATTAATAATAACAACACAAATGTAACTACATGACAGAGAGATACTTTACAAGGAGAAAATATAATCTCCCACAAATATAAATATACATTTGACTGCTTCCCTTCCAGTCAAGAACTCCGGTCAGGGCAAGGACAAAACTAAGTAATCCCATTCCAAGACAAATACAGAAAGCAACTCAGAAAACATAAATAAGGGGATAGAAGACATAGCGTGACCTCCTGCCCACTATGGAAGGCCAAAGACCCCACCCAGCCATCTGACTGAGATAAGGTTACAAACTGATAAGGACAAATTTATCAAAGCCTGACATTCACTAAGACTATTTAATAGTAACTTCACCTAGTTTGCCAAAACAAAATATTATATATGAATAATACAAATGACAGAAATAAAACCTAATAGAAAGTTGTTGCCATGCAACCAATTACACAAATGCTTCATATGTACACTTGCAAGATGCATCATTTCTCCTCTTCCGAGATGTCAACGTTTACATTCAAATTAGCAATAATAATAATAAGATTGTTCCCTCCCTAAAAAATTCATCCTTTGTTTTTGCTTTTAGAATCACTACATTGTTGACTTAAATTAAAAACTCTCTTATTGTTTGCCATCAATGAGCGTCTTCCCTGTCCTTTGTGGTATGCACTGCCCTTGGTGCATGACAGTGGGATAGCCCACTTTTTAAAACCAGTCAATTGTGCATGTGATGCTTTCATTCATTTCACATGAAAAACACACATTACAGTTTTAATCTAAATAATAAATAAATTTTTTTTAAAAGTTGCTGCATGAATTATGTTTGCAAAATATAAGGTAAGGAGTATATGTTTACTCAAGCACAACAGAGGGGACATATTCGAGTAGAGAACAAAGATAGTTTCTAGAGCGATCTTTCCTTATAGAACTAAGTCTAAAACTGCACCTTACAGTCCACAATGTCATTGGACACAGTATCTCTGACAAATAAGATGAACGCCAATGCTTACAAACTATGAATTATATCGCATAAATATGTAACAATAACATAAAGATATGATTTACAAGAAAATAAATATCAGCCATGACATAAACATGCATATATGGGAGTTTCCCTTTCAAAGAAATGCCCCAGTCTTGGCCTTCTAATTCTTCATGGTTTATAGATGTAAAGCCAAATAGTTTCTCTTCAGGATAAAGACAGAAAGTCATATGGAAATGACAGCAGTCGTAGAAGGGACAAAGGGTTCAGCTATGAATCATGGCAACTATGGAGAAAACTAACCTGGCATGCATAGGTTGTGCTCCCCAATCCAAACCCACAACATCATAGCCTGCATGAGACAGATCCTCTATTGCAAAATGGGCATCCTTAGCAAAAATAATCTATGAAAATACAAGGCAATTACATAAACTTTTACAGTAGAACATGAAAGTAACGTACTCGGAAATAGCGAGAACTCGGAAATAGCGAGTAAAATCTAAATCCCCGTTTTTTTCTCTTATTTGAGTTAATAAAATTAGCATGCAAGTAGCGAGTATGAAAAAGAGGTCAACTCGGAAATAACGAGCATTTCCTGCCCCAGCCTAGGACTTCGAACAAAGTAAAGCAAAACAACAGACAAGGGCGATTTAAATATTTTTAGCCTAGCTTCTTTTCTTTTTTTATTTTTCGTTACGAGTAATATTACTCGAGAGTCGAGAGTACATAGTAGGCGAAACAAATTCGGGTGGGGGTTGGGTGTGTGTGTTTGTGCGCGAGGTAAGCACTGGCAGCCAACATGTCAACATGCCTCACTTCGTAGCATCGGTCAGCGAGTCGCATTCGTTAACGAACGACACGATCAGCGAGAGAGGGGGGCGTGGAACCATCATTTCAGTGGGTCAGTGATTGAGTGATGCGCTTGCTTACCTCATCAAACATGCCTAGTGCATACAAACACTCGCACACACACATACACGAAATCTTGATGGAAATGGAAGGGATGGATCAACTTCAACCTGTGGCCATCATTACGTAGTTAACGAAGGCCGTTCAACCCCGACCTCACCCCACATTATCCACACACAGTCATTTGCACACACGCACAAACAAACAAACACACACACACACACACACACACACACACACACTGTCTTTCCATATTTTTGTACAGCCGAGTGACCTTTCCTGGCAACTCGGGAATAGCGAGAACTCGGAAATAGCGAGTAATCAGGAGTGGACCCGTCGAACTCGCTATTTCCGATTTCTACTGTATTAAAATTAAAAAAGAAATAAAAACAGACAATCAAATATATCTTAATCATAAAACTCATAGAGATAGGAGGTGCGAAACGGGATTTTTTCTTCCATTTTCTGCTGTATTTGGCAAATGTTCTTCATCTGCCAAGAGTACACTCTGACATCTGTTCTTGCCATCATCCTGCATCAAGTTGTTTTCAGATGTCCGTTTCATCTCTTTCCTTTAACATCTCTCCTGACCAATCTTTTCCAGGTTTTTTTTCTCAAAATATCATAATTACCCAACACAAATTTTGTTTTTAAAAAACTCAACTCAAAAGCAACAAGATATATGCTAGACATAAATTGTTCTTATTTCCTAGTTCGTTGATGGTTTGGTTCAGATCTTTGTAGAACATTTGTAATTCATCAGAGTGTTTTTTTCTGCTCTGTGAGATAGAAGTGCTTTTACCTTGTTGAATGATTTGGTTAGATTGCATGTCCCCATGTAGTTGCAGTATACATGTTTTGAGAGAAGAGTCCATCCACTTATTTTTTTATGAAAAAAATCCATTATCATAGAATCTTAAATCCGAGGGAAATTAAATAAATCAGCCTACCTTTGTTATTCTGTTTGCGTAATTTTGAAATTTAGTCTCTTGTATACAAAAGATGTCTAGTTTGTAATTATTTTCAATATTCTGATACAATTGATCTAATCTTATCTTACTGTTAAAGGTCCTCATATTGAAAGTTCCTCTGTTAAAATGCATCTTCATATTCCAAAAAAAAATAAAAAAAATATGACACAGCATAAAAGAAACGTAGGACAACTGAGCTGAGGCTAAGTGCCAACAGATGTCAGCTTTGTTGTCCGGAATATTGTGGGTTTTTTTTAAATGACATTCTTCAGTAAGAATTTGGTTACATACCATTGGCACAGGTTCAATATCAATAGCTTTCAATTTTTCTTTGACTTCTCTAGCAATGTGTTTCAGAACAGGCAGTTCAAACTTGGAGAACAGGATTGGTCCCAACTCTCCAGCAAATGAATCAAAGACTTGAACAATCTGGAAAAAAAACAAACAAATCTGTTCATTTCTCTGCCTTAAATAAACCTGTAGTTAACTTCTTTAATAGAGAAAATGCGACAATGCTTACATTGCTTTGGGGGTCCTGATAGCTGTTGGTAGAGCACTTACTTCGCACACAAAGGGACCAAGATCGATTCTAAGTGAAGTCGAAATTTTTTAATACCCCCCCCCCCCCTCCACTGTCCACTTACAGTGATTGGGGAGCTGGTGTAATGTACTTAACGATAGACTAGTGTCCTATCCAAAAGGTAGCAAGCTATTGCTGTTGTCCATTTCTAACTATAGAAACTGGGTTAAACTCCAGCTCTATGGGCCCAATGGCTCTGATGGACTACTTTTTTTTCTATATTGCTTTAGTCATAGATCAAAGTCTTTTTTCATTAAACACACAATAATTACACATTGGTTTCCAATTTTGCATACCAAGTTCCCTGTTCAGGTGTCAGTATATTACCGAAAGTTGTTTTATGAAAATATATTTCACATTTTAGGGAGAAATCTATCCAAGGATAATATATTATCATTACCATTTTTACCCTAAAGCTTAACATAATGTATTTTACCTGTTGTGTTTGTTCAGCAAAAAGACAATACACACTATTTACCTGTGCTCCAGCTTTTATTTGCTGGACCAAATGCCTGACAAGGGCGTCTTTAATAATTGTCAATAGTTGGTGGCTTGCTTCAGGATGCTCTACCAGGAATCGTCGTGCTTTATTTGGATTGGGTCCAGCACTTACATTTTCAATCATGAATTTCATAAGTGTCCACTGAAATGGTAGGAATGTTGAAACTGGTGGTTGAAATATTTGCATTAAGAATATTTTAAAGAATGATAAGAAATTTGTAGCAAGCTTAAAAATTCTTTATCTTTTAAAAAAAATACTTATCTCGACCAAATAAACTAAATTCCGAAGCCCCTTTTTTTTTAAATTTATGCTAAATTCTCTGGACAGTAAAGAAAACTAAAAAAAAATTGAGAAAGAGTCCCTGGGCATTAGGGAGCAATATCTCATCAAGATGATATAGAAACTAAAACTTGTCTTTTTTGGACATATCAAGAGACATGACACCCTTGAAAAAAAAATTTCTAGAGGGTATTGAGGAGGGCAAAAGAGGGAGAGGGAGACCAATAAGAAGCTGGTCACAAGACATCAGAGAATGGATGAATAAGCCAGTGAATAAGCCAATGAATTGTGAAACAATATCAAAATGTGTTATACCGATTATTACATATACATCTTGGGAAAAGAAAAAGTATCTTTTCATACCTTAATCTGACCTTAATACAAGTACAATTAATACTTATTTCATTAACATCATTTTAGAAAAGCCAAGTTTAAAGGTTATACTTAAACATTCTTTTCGACGTATTTATAATAAATTAAAAGAATGCATTTCACTATTGATGTCTGCAACAAGGATGTTTTGGACGGACACTTTAAGATATACTCATCTTTACATTTTACCTCTAATAACAATCAAATTAATTTCACACACATTAATCAACTGCTTTCAACAAATGGATGAAATCAAAAACAATTTGAAATAAGATAACGCTCAACCTGTCAAAGTTTTGTCATTTATTCACAAAAGAAAACACATAAAAGTAAATAGGCATTAGCACAAATAAAAATCACCTTTTAAATACAGTGATATTGTAGGTGTATTTAACCAAAATATCAGGTGACTGATTTCAACATGTTGAACATGATCTTGAGATAATTTCCAAGAAATCGTACAATTTTGAATTTACTAATGTCTTAACTACAAATAACAGCAATGATGTGGACAGTATATTAATTTAGTTTTGATTTTTCATTAAATTGACCTTGATTAGTTAAAATCGAGATTTTTTTTTCCTTCAAAATCAAAACTATGGAAAGGAATATTGAACAAAATGAACAGTTTGTTTTTAATTACTATTATCTATAGATATACTCATAATTCTCAACTCATTTAAGTTAGTAATTTCAACCAATTTAGCATGTAATGATTTGTACTTATTCTCAAGAATTTGAAGTTCTTACTCTTTTAAATGAAATGAAGAAAATAACAGCATTTAATTTTTCTAAAGGTCTGAATTTACAATAACAAAGTGGCTTAAAGAGATAGTTAGAGATGGTTAGATATTTGGTTTTGTTGTCTGTTGTTTTTAAAGGCTTTACGGTGATTGCGACGCATTTAGGTCATTTCAGCACCAGTAAACAGGAAGAAAATGGGATAGTAAAAAAAATTATAGATTTACAATTGAAAGCACACAAGAAAAAGTAAGATAAAGGGGAAGGGATCAAATATGGAACCGATGTTAAATTTCAAGAACAAACTAACAGTGTACTAGTCTGAGATCACCTGTCTCATCCTGACACAAACACAGGTCCCCACTAAGAGGAATAAACTCAAATATTCAATCATATATATAAGACAACCCTCCCCCCCCCCCCCCCCCCCCCCACCAAAAAAAATTTAAAAAAATAAAAATAAAAAATAAAAAATAATCATCTCCCAAAACGTACACTATATACTGTTTCCCTCTCAGCCAAGGACTCTGGCAAATGAAAGGACAAAATTAAGTAATCTCATTCCAAGACAAAGACAAAAAGCAATTGGAAAACAGATATACGGGTATAGACAACACAGAAAGCGACCTCTATGGGAGGTCAGGAACCCAATCCAGTAGATATTTGTAATAAGTAAAAATTAGTGGTTTAAGCATAGCACAAAAAAAAAAAGCCCCAGCAAATTGAATGTTCCACTAACCGGAGCGCCTGTAAACCCAAATAAGGGAACTTTCCCATCCAGTTTCATTCTTGTCATAGTTATTGCCTCATACACATAACCAAGTTCTTCAACAATATCAAAATTAGGATTCAGTCTCTTCAAGTCATCCGGACATTTAATCGGATCAGCATAAACAGGACCCTGCCAAATAAAAGATGCAGATTTTAGGTTTATCAAGTATTATATGCCGTGCAAATAAATGATAAATCAAACTGTCATATTGTGGAAAATAAAGTTATCATCATCATGATCATATCTAAAATTGTTATCGTCGTTATCATCATCATTATTACATATCATTTATAGCTGGTGCACAGACCATAACCTGATCATGATAATGCACAAAATGTAATGTAATGTAAACAAAAGCCAAAAACAATTATTATTATTATTATTATTATTATTATTATTGTTATTGTTACTATTATTATCATTATCATTATTATTACTTTTATTATTATTATTATTATTATTATTATTATTATTATTATTCTTATTATTCAGGGGTGAGAATGACTGGTCACAAAAAAGGAGGAAATTTTTCATCGTGAAGATCATGACCCATTCATGCGACCATAACCTATAAATTTGAATTTCACTAAAATTTACTGAGATGCGATCCAAAATTTGTCTTGCAGCAATTTCTGACACAACTCGGTGGAATTTCAAAAGTTGAAAGTGTAATTACAACATTTGGTGGTTGTAGTAGGGATGATGATAAGGTGGTGGTTGTAGTAATAACAGTGGTAGGGATGATGAGGTAGTGATTGTAGTAGTAGTATGGATGATTATGTGGTGGTGGTTTTAGTAGCTGTGGTAGGAATGATGATGTGGTGGTAGTTGTCGTAGTAGTGGTGGTAGGGATGATGTTGTGGTGGTTGTAGTAGTAGTGGTGGTAGGGATGATGTTGTGGTGGTTGTAGTAGGAGTGGTGGTAGGGATGATGGTTTGGTGGTTGTAGTAGTGGTGGTGGTAGGGATGATGTTGTGGTGATTGTAGTAGTAGTGGTGGTTGGGATGATGGTTTGGTGGTTGTAGTAATAACAGTGGTAGGGATGATGAGGTAGTGATTGTAGTAGTAGTATGGATGATTATGTGGTGGTGGTTTTAGTAGCTGTGGTAGGAATGATGATGTGGTGGTGGTTGTAGTAGTAGTGGTGGTAGGGATGATGTTGTGGTGGTTGTAGTAGTAGTGGTGGTAGGGATGATGTTGTGGTGGTTGTAGTAGTAGTGGTGGTAGGGATGATGGTTTGGTGGTTGTAGTAGTGGTGGTGGTAGGGATGACGGTTGTAGTTGTAGTAGTGGTGGTGGTAGGGATGATGGTGTAGGGATGATGTGGTGCTATTTGTAGTAGTAGTGGTGGTAGGGATAATGATGTGGTGGTGATTGTAATAGTAGCGGTGGTAGGATGTTGATGTAGTGGTTTTGGTGAGTGTTTTTTTTATTCAGTGATGATAATAGCAATTTGTTAAAAAGGAGGAAAATTTCTCGATCAAACACAAGCAAAGAAACCTAGTAGTTATTCAGCTTATAAATACAACCCAAGAATCTCTCAAATTTAAAGCCATAGTCCAAAGGTAAAAAGAAAAAAGATTAAACTAAGCCATTGCTTTGTTCTAAGATATCATCTCTATATACCAGATGATTTAATGGATAGCTGCGAAAGAAAGAGAGAGAGAGATAGGGGTGGGTGTGGGTGTGGGGGGGAGGAGAGACTTCTTTACCAGAATAACTTATGTATTGACATCTTGAATTCTATGTCCAAAAAAGAAAAAAATTAAGAAGAAAAGAGAAATAGAAAGAAAGGCAAAGGGAAAAAAAAAAAAAAAAAAAAAAAAGAGAGAGAGAGAGAGAGAGAGAGAGAGAGAGAGAGAGAGAGAGAGAGAGAGAGAGAGAGAGAGAGAGAGAGAGAGAGAGAGAGAGAGATTAAAAAGGCAATAGGTACCTACAACAGGGGGAAAAAATCCAGACCCATTTGTCCATCCCCTTCCACCATCAACTAACTAATCAAAGAACACTACTGGTCTTCTGTGTCAATTGTGACATCTGGTGCCATACTGTCTGGCCCAACGTCATAAAAACGGGACCGTCACCAAATTTCACGAGACTGAGCACAGGTGTCAAAATATGACATAAGACACAATGGTGATTTTGTGGTTTTGAGGAAAATGTTTGACACGGCAAATTTGAAAAAGGAGAAAATGTGATGGGATGGGCGGAGATAAACTACCATTTAGGCGGAAATCCGCCTTTAGGCGGAAGATTCTCAGCCCTGATTATTATTATTATTATTATTATTATTATTATTATTATTATTATTATTATTATTATTACTATTATTATTATTAAAATGATAAAAATAATCATGATGATGATGACATTTGTTAGCAATGACTATCCCGCACAAATCTTTGGGCCTCTTTTTCGCTCACGAAGTGCCAGAATTCGCGTCAAAATATGGGACGAAGCCGTTTCGTAAATGCTATTTTAAAAAATTAATTACGACGCTGTTTATCGATGAATATGACTGAAAGTTGGCACACAGTTAGAAAAAAAGGTCATTTTAGATTATGTCAAGCGACAAAACTCGTGCGATTACCAGAAGACCGTTAAAAATAGATTTTTACTCTTTGGAGTAAAATATTTTCTAAAACTACCGGGCGTGAAGGTTTTGTCGCTGACAAGGTAATACATGAACATTTCTTCTTTTTGGTTGTAAAATTTCATATGAATATGACGAGTACTTTTCCCGTATTTTAGAAAACACCATCCTAATTTGCTCTTCAAGTTTCAATCTTTTAATCCACTTATTACGCAAGATACAACCAAAGGTCGAAAAAAAAATGCCGAAAAAGCGTCCCATATTTTCGCGTTTTTTTCCTCTTTGCGGGTCATCCAAATAAATGACACCTTTGAAACTGCATAACTCGTTTATTTATGAATGGATTTTCAAAATTCAAAAACATTTTTACTCAGTGGAGATAGGGCTCTGATTTTAGACAAAAATTTTCCTCAAAAAGAGAAAAAAACATTTTTCATAGTCATTGCTACATTTGTAAGTCAATAAATTTCTAACATTTTCTTAAAGTGTTAATTATTAAAAGAATCTTACTTGTATCCGTTATGATTGCTAATTAAATCTAGAATTTCTGTGGGTGGAAATATAAGATCTCTTAAAGCAAGGTAAAAGTATACATTTCATTTAGTTTGCTAGACAGGAGTGAAGATTTGTAGTTATTAGATAGATATGTTTTTATTTTAAAAAGGTAAAAACATATAGTTAATTAATTGTTCAGCATAGCCTGTGCACCTATGGGTAAATAAATAAATAAATACAAATCACTTGGTTTTCTAGTATGAGCATTATATATATAATATATGTTCGTAAATAAATAGATTAAACTGTTATGAGGAAGATGGAATTATACTACATACTATTTAATTTTTAAGTTTAAGTTATATTTCTGTAGGCAAATTATGTCTCTCAGTCTCTTAACCAGAAACTACTGCCAATAAAGTAATGACATATTATTTCTCAGACTAAAACAAACAAGCTAGGTGATAATCAATAATAACATTACCTCTCACTCACTTGATAATGATAATTATTATTATTATTATTATTATTATTATTATTATTATTATTATTATTATTATTATTATTATTATTATTATTATTATTATTATTATTATTATTATCATCATCATCATCATCGTCGTCGTCGTCATCATCATCATTATTTTTTTACTTATTATTATTATTATTATTATTATTATTATTATTATTATTATTATTATTATTATTATTATTATTATTATTATTATTATTATTAATATAATTATTATTATTATTATTATTAATATTATTATTATTATTATTAATATAATTATTATTATTATTATTATTATTATTATTATTATTATTATTATTATTATTATTATTATTATTATTATTATTATTATTATTATTATTATTATTATTATTATTATTTTGTTGTTGTTTTTATTATTGTCAATATCATTATTATCATCATCATCATAATCATCATGATCTTGATCATAATCATCATCGTCATTGTCATTGTCATCGTCAACGTCATCATCATCATCATCATCTTACCTCTCCAGGATCATTTAACACAGTCAGACCTAATGCCAATGGAATGACAAGTATATCTGAAAATATGATGGCCGCATCCACATTAAAGCGTTTCACTGGCTAGAAAAGAATACAAACATTTTGATTTCAAAAATGTGCAAGGAAAATCAAACTATGACCAGTAAAATTTTCTCAGTTATGTATTATAGAAGTAAATAGAATGGGGATAAAAGTTCAGAGCGCTCAAGGCCTAAAATGAAGCCTGAAGATAAGAAATTGATTGAAAAAGGTTGGTGCCCCAAAAATTTTTTGAGAAAACTATTGTTTTCAGCAATATTTCAACATTTATTAAACTTTCAGTTTCTAATTCTCTAATTGAAACAATGAAACAATGTGACTGCCAAACTCCTGGTACACCGTGCTTTATCTGAATCTGAATGTCACTCGAAGTTGACTCAATTCTGGGTATTTGTATTCGAGGGTGGAAAGAGTTGTTGAATGTGACAGCCATTGTTGAAGAATTTTGATAATCTTCGCTTCAGGGTAGTTGACAGTTTGGTGTTTTCATTGCTAAATTCTGCAGAAAAATTGGGTTTGGTTTGAAGGGGGGTTGGCCTACAAAATAAAATCAATATAATATAGAAACTGAGTCTAATTACACATTTGTAATTTATATAGAATAATAGAATATATTAATTTTCACTTTTTGACTAGCAAGAAAAGACGAAATTTCTATTTATTCAGGATACTTACTCTTAACAGCCCAAAAAGTAAAAAGAGATTTATTTCTATTTTTGCATTAGCCTTACTACCATTTTATTTTTAAGTCTCTTATCCTCCTTCACCAAAACCACACATTTTTAGCACTATGATTGAGGCAAAGATGATGGACACATTTTTTTTTTTGCACATTACACTGTGAGTGAGAGATTTATCCAGCAACATCCGCAGTAAGATTTAATATTAAATGAGCTCTACATAACGGCCTAAAAGAGCTCTCCTAATCCATACTGCTTTAGTTTACATAAGCATGCTTCATTACTTCTGAGTAAGTAAAAGTAAAAACAAAGAAAACATTGGAAAAGCTTCTTCTTCTTCTTCTTGTGGAAACCTCCAATATTGTCGAGGATTTCTCCACAGTTTGTAGGGTATTACATTTTAAACTTGTTAAAACACTGCACATACTACTAATTTAAAAAATACATAGATTAAAAAGTCACAATGTGAGCTCTGGCAACTGCGTGAAGGCATATTGGCAACTGTTTTCAGCCACGTCAGCTGGGAGGTTAGTGTTTTTTTTTTTGTTTTTTTTAGAGGATATTCCACAGTCGGGCAGTGGAAGGGACAAATGAATACAGGTGGGCATCCGTTTTTGATGTTGGGATAGTAACTCTTGCCTCGTTATTCTTATGCTGATATCTTTGATGTCATTTGGAAGTTTAAGGCACGACTTTTTGTAATAGATCTTGTGGAACATTTTAATTTTATCTATTTTTCTTCTCTTTTCCAATCCTTTGTGTTATTTCAGATGCACTTGAGAAAGGATCAATTATTTTGATGCACAGAGTTGCGATTTAATGATAAGACAAGATAAGAAAACAAGAGTCTCCAGTTTGTTTACAAAACAAGAAATTCAGCATTTAATTTTGAAATTCCCCACTCTAGAATAAACCATCATCTTTACTCTTTCTTCCCCCTTCACTATTTGACTTTGGAATTCCCTACCAAACACTTGTAAACAAGCCCTTTCGATTGATAACTTCAAGAAATAACTCCCTGCTCCCCTCTAAAACCACTGTTACTGAAAAGATGGCCATACAATCTTCAGACTGAAGCTTTGGCCTCAATGGAAAAAGAAGAAGTCTATATGTTTGTGCTAGGGTAAAAACATCTCTTTTACTCATATGTATGAATTTTTTATGCAAATATGGAAGTAGGAGGGGTTGATGTAAGAACCTTTATTTGGAGGTGACCAAAACAAAGCAATTATCCTTGATTTAATTATTAATTTCCAATAAAAGTTTAAAATAAAATAGAAGAGCCCCCAACCAATAAAAATAAGTGATTGTCAACAAAGTATCGAGATTCAAATCACACAGAGGGCTCAATGCATATCAATCAAGGCTTCCCAAATAATGGATGAGGCTACAGGAATCCAATCCAATTTTAAACACCTAACAAATCTCAATATAAGCAAATTAATTCAGATAAGAGCTTATTACACTACCTATGCATCTAGGAAAGACAAAATCTTCTAAAAAATAAAATCTTTCAATTTTATAAATGTGAAAGCAAGGATTACAGATGAAGGCTCTGTAAATAATGCTTCTGAGATCCATTTGCTTGTTTCCACTCCCAGACTACCATACTAATTAAATTATATCAAGACTCATCTTCTTCACCCTCCTTTTTATCAAATTCTTTTCCAAAAATTTTGATTACCTGAATGGTGAGCTCACAAACAAGTGAAGGGTTTTTGCAAGTATCAAAGAATTTAGTATCACCTTTTGCTTCCTTGTATTCTGGAGAGGGGAAAATGTATGACAAATGCATGGTATTTGGCAAACTCTAAAAAATGTCAAAGAGAAAAAAGACAAACACATACATACACACACAGACACACACACACACACACACACACACACACACACATCTGAAGACAAGCAATACATAAAAACAATATATAAACTAAACAAACAAAACAACAAACAAATTTAAAAAAAAAGAGAAATTCACAAAACACCCACTAAAAGGGGGGGGGGGGGGGGATGGAAAGGAGTGTCATAAAAGACTAGGAGATGAAAATTATTTCAGATGAAAGAACATTAAATAATATACACTATTTCAAAATATAAGCTTTCCATCTTTTGACAAAAGAAATAATTTACTTTCCTTTACCGCCCCTCCCAAAGAAAATAATACGAAAAATAAAATTCTAAAAATTATTCTCATTAACAAGATCTAACTCCTGATTAAAAATTAAATACCAAAATGTTTCCAATTTACCTGGTAAATATCTTCCTGCTTGTCTCATTACCCATACCGGTACTCTCTCTGTACGTAACCCCTTGGCAGCTCGGATAACAAGGTCATTCTTCAATGGGGGGAAAATCTGATACAGATGGAGAAAAGAAGACATTAGAAATAACAAAAGCCATGGTCTCACAGGACTTTTTTGATTGACAATAATTTAGCAGGCATTTTTCGTATCATTTGTATGGGTTGTAGTAGACACAAAATTGCACTTCGGAAATGGTCTAAGTGATCAATATGTATGTTTTTAAACAAAATTATGGTTGACCCTAGTCAAACAGCTCTAAAATTATACAAGTTAGAACTCTTCTGATGTCTTCATCATATTTTCTGATAAATTTGCCATAAAATTGCCAAGTTTCAATCACTAATTCCACGTATTAAGCGAGATACAGCCACAAACCAGAATGAAACGCAGAAAAAGCATCCCATATTTTCCA
>NC_088360.1:124420546-124478046 GCF_034508935.2 Berghia stephanieae | reverse complement strand
TATCCCTGCTGCTTTGCCGTTCTTCACTTCGCTAATGGCTGCACCCACTTCTCGGGGACTGAACGGGGTCGTCCAGTCCGACTCCTCCGCAGGTAACGAGTCCAAAATCGTACGGTACGCCTTGCGGACACCGCGCTCAAAAGCCTGATTAGGGACTCGTTTACTACGGTTCTTAATGTTCTTGGCAATTGTGTCTGCCTCACACTCCGGTGCAGCCTTCACGTAATTCCGATCTGGGTCCAATTTCTTTATCAAACGCCAAGCGTGGCGGCTGGAGTGTGTAAAGTCGAGACTTTCCACTGTCTCCTGCCACCGTTGCTTCCTTCCCTCTGCCAGAGACTGAAGTAGTCTATCGGCTGCGTCCTGGGACTGGGTCTGCTGGTACTCTCGGTACAGCTCTTCCGACTCTGCTGTCCAGCAAGGGGTGTAGAATTTCCGTTTGCCCCGTGGAATAGAGCGTTGAGCGCTCTTAACCAGTAGCCTACTGAATCTGGTTATATTCTTGGACTTGGGAGGAATGGCAAGGCAGACCTGCTCAATATAGGAACTGAATTCCTCCCAGTCAGCCTTCCTGAAGTTCCATAGAGCTGCAAAGTGGGAGAGACTGCACCCTCAGTATTGTCACCCCTGCTGTGACAAGAACCGGCCTGTGCTGGCTATGCGGAAAGTCCCCGAGGACTGTTCGCTTCACCTGCAGCGGTTCACCGTTCGCGCCTTTCGTTATAAGGGTGAGGTCTGGAGTATACTCCTTCTTATGGCGGGTACCCCGGAAGGTACCCTTGGCTGTAGGATCGTACACTAGGTGTAGATCATTACAGTCCATCCATGAGCGGAGTTGTCTTCCTGCCTCGTTGCAGTCTCGGTAGCCCCATTCGTGATGGTGGCTATTAAAGTCTCCCAGACAGATGGAAGGATGGCTGACCACCGGTACCGGTGGTGTAGTCCAAGTCGCTCTAGGTGGTTTGTAAATACAGTGAATATAGCTTTCCACACCATTATAGTCTCCCACACTTTTCTCACCGTACAGTGAATATAGCCTTCCACACCATTATAGTGAATATAGTCTCCCACACTATTATCACTGTACGGTGAGCATAGCCTTCCACACCATTACAGTGAATTATAGTCTCCCACACTATTATCACCGTACAGTGAATATATAGCCGTCCACACCAATATCACCGTATAGTGAAAAAGTGTGTCAGGCTATTTTCAGTGTATGGTGAAAATCGTCTCCTACACTATTATCACTGTTCATACAGTGAATATAGCCTTCCACACCATTATCACCGTACAGTGAATATAGCCTTCCACGCCATTATCACCGTACTGTGAAAATAGTGTGTCAGGCTATTTTACGGTGAAAATCGTCTCCCACACTATTATCACCGTACAGTGAATATAGCCTTCCACACCATTATAGTGAATATAGTCTCCCATACTATTATCACCGTACAGTGAATATAGCCTTCTACACCATCATAGTGAATATACTCTCCCACACTTTTTTCACCATACAGTGAATATAGCCTTCCACACCATTGCCATTATCACCGAACAGTGAAAATAGTGTGTCAGGCTATTTTCACCGTATGGTGAAAATCGTCCACCAAGATATTACCGTACGGTGAAAATCGTCCATAAATAGTCTCCCACACTATTATCACCGTACGGTGAAAATCGTCCACCAAGATATTACCGTATGGTGAAAGTGAAAATAGCGGCTTCCAAATGAAAATGGGGGCGTGCTTTTTTGAGAAGATAACTACTTAACCACTGATTTGCTTCCAAAATGTACGGGCCTGGGAGAAGGCGTAACATAGGTTATAATTATAATGATAATGGGCACAGTTGTGTGATGGCCAATAAAAAGGTCGCAATATTAGTAGCTACAAATAGTTCTTTCTAAACGTTTACCTGCGTATGTGCCGACAAGGGCGCAGCCATTTTCGTTTTCAAGACAAGATAAGGTTTACCAAAATATTTTTGTAAAAAATGCCAAACACATTTTTTAAAATTTATTTTAAGGAAAATACGTTTTATATAATAATAATAATAATAATAATAATAATAATAATAATAATAATAATAATAATAATAATAATAATAATAATAATAATAATAATAATAATAATAATAATAATAATAATAATAATAATAATAATAATAATAATAATAATAATAATAATAATAATAATAATAATAATAATAATAATAATAATAATAATAATAATAATAATAATAATAATAATAATAATAATAATAATAATAATAATAATAATAATAATAATAATAATAATAATAAATAATAATAAATAATAATAAATGATAAAACTTTATTGTCCAACGAAATATAAATTCATTTTGTTTCACCTCCATACCAATATAAAATAGAATGATAATACACAAGCGCACACGACCACACACATACATAATTGACTCCTGATTAAAATCAATCACTTAAAAATTGCGCAACAGAGAAGAAAAGGGAGCAAAAAATTGCCTTCCAGAAGAAAACATGATTTTATATTTAACTAAACAATTAATCATGAAGATGATGACAGTGGTAATGGTGTTCGTGACTACTAAGGGGACAATGATGATGATGATGATGATGATGATGATGATGAAGATGATGATGATGATGATGATGATGATGATGATGATGATGATGATGATGATGATGATGATGATGATAGTAATGCTGACAACTTATATGGCGCTATAACTCCGAAACATTAGACTCTAAGCGCTTAAATTACAAATTACTTTGGCTGAAACATGTCATTCACACACACAAGCACACACACACACACACACACACACACACACACACACAACACAAACCAGACACCTATCTTGCTTTTCATATCATCCACTAATAGACAAAGATTCTTCTTCACGAATGCTCCGTGGTAAGGCAATCCAAACAGAGGGTCTGAAATGGGAAAAGATCTTATTCCAGCATTTTTTCGTATTCGAGAGACAACTAGTTTGATGGAATCACTGGCCGAACGTAAGGGAGGAAGGGGGGGGGGGGTTGAATATCTTTCAATTAGTTCCAAAAGATAGGAAGGGGCAGTACTTTTAAGACAACGATTCACTAAAACACAAGCTTTGAAGTTAATCCTTTTCTCAACAGGCAGCCAATGCAGGTCATGACGCAGAGGTCTGGCATAATCGCACCTACTCTACATGAATACTAGTCTGGCAGCGCTGTTTTGGACAATATGAAGATGTCTCAGATTATAGTGCGAAACGCCACCAAACAGAACATTACAGTAATCAAATTTTGATAGTACGAGGGACACAGTCAGATGTTTGGTCACATCCTCAGATATGAACCGTCTAATGGAAGCAACCCTTTTTAGTTGGAAAAAGAGAAATCTAACAACATTATTAACCCGATGCTCCATCGACAGTCCAGGGTCTAAGCATGTGCCAAGGTTCTTCACTTTGTTAACAATTTGAATGGAAGCATCCCCCAGCTTCAAATCTGTTTAACTTTTCCACTTCCCGTTCCCGTATCACCCCAGTCTTATCATTATTCAGTTTCAGTCTGATTTCATTCATCCATTTCTTAACACCGTGGATATAATTCTTACTAATGGCTGAACTTGTAAATTTCTCGTATTGGAGACGCAGTACAATTATTGCGTATCATCAACGTAAGACAGATCGAAACTTCTGATGATTTTAAACAGAGTAGAGAACAAAAAGGACGGGTCCAAGTACTAAACACTGGGAAACCCCACAATCAAGAATGATTTCCTCAGACCTATATTCATCCACCGTAATAATCTGTTTACGATAAAACAAATATGACCTAAACCAATCAAGCGCTGTACCAGACACGCCATAAGTAATTTCAAGACGTTTGAGGAGAAGACTGTGATCGATAGTATGAAAAGCAGACAATAGGTCAAGCAAATTCAGCAAAGAATATGAACCATTGTCTATAACAAAGAGAAGATCATTGACAATCCTAACAAGTGCGGTTTCCGTCGAATGATGTTGCCTATAAGCCGACTGAAATTTTTCTTCAAGACAATTATTTTTAAGATGAGACAGTAATTGTTTCGAAACAAGCTTTTACAAGATTTTAGAGAGAAAAGGAAGATTAGAGACAGGGCTTTAGTTTTTAAAGTTCTTTTTATCGAGATCAGTTTTTTTGTTTTTTTTCAAAAGGGGTTTGACATGAGCAACTTTGTAATTGTCTGATACAGGACCTGACTGCAACGAATTATTAACAATACATGCAAATGGTGTTAAAATTACATCAATGCATATTTTTTAAAGCATGACAGTATTTACGTGGTCTAAATCACAACGGTTTAGTTGGAAACGACATATGCAGTCACGAAAGTCAGCTTCAGTGATCTTTGAAAAAATTGTTAATGAATCAGCATTTAACTTGTCAGATGTTGTTAGGATCGATTCAGATGAGAGTTCTTTCCTGATGGCATTACTTTTTTCTTAAAAATATTGATCAAAGCAAGTTGGTAGATCTGCACGATCGATAAACGATGGGAGAGCTGCTTGCGTCTGTTGTCCCAACAGTTCCTGGGTCAAGGCAAAGAATTATCTCGTACGTCCGACGTTTTTCAAGCTGTCTTCAAACTATTTAATTTCTTTTTGGCCCTAGCATCATTTCTAGCCTCGATGTACAGTTTCTTATCAATAATATCTCTGGACTTGAGCAATTTTCTTTCTTTCTTTCTTTATGACGATGATGGCCCATTACTGTGTCGCGGGAAAACAGGGAGTGATCGTTCCATCGTGTAAATGACCCACCTAATCATGGTCTATTTTCAGGTCGCATTTTAAGCATTTCTCATAAATGATGTTTATCTAAAGCAAAGGTGCGGCTATGTGATCTAGTGGTATGACATTCGCTTTCTGATCGGAAGGTCCTGGGTTCGAGCCTCGCTCGGCACATTGTTGAGTCCTTGGAGAAGGATCTTCACTCACATTCTCTCACCGTACTCATCTGTAAAACATAGTACCTGGCCGTTAACAGCGTTGTCTCTGTCCGAAAAAAAATGTAATATCGCATAAAAGGTGTCAAGTCCCGTCCTACATGTATAATGTTGCTGTTGGTCATGGGCCCATTGTAAAGGGCTTTGAACATGTTTAGTGGATATTGCACTATATAAAAGCTCAATATTTTAGTCTCATTTGTCTCTTGGCATAATGAATGCTTATCTGGCAATTCTTATTGTATCCCGTTGATCGGGATCGAGACGGAATGTACTGTATTTAAAATTGTAGATATCCAAGGATCCCAATTTTTTTTTTCAGATATGAGGCATAAATGTGAAATGAATAAACAAAAACAACAACAACAAATAAACCAAGAGAGAAACAAAAAATAAATTAATTAACTGAAAGAAAAGAAACAAATAAATATAATACCTAAAATATTTTATTTTATTTTATACTGATGCATTTCGAAAACAGAACCTCTTCACTCTTCTACCACATCAAACAATGATGGCTTCCATTGCCATTCCAGATCGCAACAGAAGTCCAATAAAAGATAAATGCAGTTATGATGGCAGGCATTGGACAAGGTTACTTATATTAATTGTTTTTAAAAATTAGAAGCCCGTTTACAACAGCATTCGTCTGTTAGTCTTAGCTTGCCTAATGGTCTAAATTATCAAATTTAGACGTCTATGGTCTAAGTTCTCTAATTTTCTTTTTTTCTTTCCCTTTTTGTTTTTCTTTTTTTCTCTTTTACTTTTAGTTTTAATTTTATAATGTCCATTTGACACTCCAGCAATGGGCTGATAAATGGCCTAGTGGCTGTGACCCGATTTTTTGGACTCGTGATGGGTCTCAGAAAAGATTCCATAGATTTTTGTTTATGGATGGATTTTAATAATATGCTTATTTTTTATGATTATGATATCTAATAGAGTGTGGTGTTCTCAGTCTCAGTTGCACTCTCTCCCAATCCAAATTCTTGATGAGTCTTGTCTGATACTGATTCCTACTTTTTATCTGAGTCACGTCATGTCTTCATGACTCTTGTTATGTTCGCCTCTAGAAGTAGAAGAAGATGAAAGTGAAAGGTGTTTAATTCTAATTCTAACACTAACACAGAACTTTCTTAAGTATCATTTATTCATTTGTCCCATTCTACGTTGGTGACCCCTGACGAGATCTATTCATTCTAAATCCAACTATGACGACGATTCATTAACAACATCATGTCTGCAGAAGTAGTAGCACTTTTAAACTCCCCACTTTTTGGACCAATTGCCCATCTGCTTGGTTCGTGCAAACTGAGGCGCAGTTTGCACTGCTTGGGATCACATCAGAGGAAGCAAAATACTACAGTGTAGTGGTAGCGCTTGATGTGGCTACAACTTCTAGATTGTTAGCCGCCATTAATTTGCCACCTCCCAACTGTAAGTTAAGTAAGACACCCTTACTTAAATAATTTCTTATAGATGTGTACAGGTTATCAGAAGTGGAGACAGCAGCCATTCTGCTGGATATTAAAGAGCTAGGTGATAGCAAACCCTTCGGACTAATGGACAAAATGCTGCCTCTTTTTTAGGCGAACACAGGCCATGCTTCCTTTTCCGTCACATCTTTTTATGGCTGTTACCCGAAGCGATCGGGGGCCCCCTGGCTAATTCCCCTAATAAAACAGGACTACCTAGCACTGGTGAAAGAGGTAGATAATGTCTATAGCTCTCTCTGACACCAATTATGAGAGTGTGTTCTACAGTTCAAACGCCGAACCCGATACCACCGGTATCGACATCTGCTGATCTGCCTGGATTCGATACCATTTGCTGGTTTCATCGTAAGTTTGGATCAAATGCCAGAAGCTACACCAATCCATGTAAGCACTTCAACAGCTTTAAAGATAAGAAATATCAGGGAAACGGAAGAGTGGGCCAGCAGTAGGAAATCCAACTGTTGGTCTGTCATGTTATTCTACTACAATCCCTCAACAACAATATCAAACTCGAAATTAACACAACTGTTTGTCACGGAAGATATTTTAAAAAGAAGATTCTTAGTGGACACAGGTGCACAAGTTTCTGTGACACCAGCATCATCAACTGAAAGAGTGTCAGGAACTATAGGACCTTCCTTACTGGCAGCCAATGGATCTTCAATAGTGACCTATGGTGCCCGATTCGTAACCCTTCATTTTGGTAAACATGTTTTCAAAGTACGCTTGACATCGGCTAATGTCAAGCGTCCCCTATTAGGAGCAGATCTTCTACATCAACACAACCTGCTGGTTGATATTTGAAGCTGAATCTTTCTCCCACACCCATTGCTCTGTCAGTTCTGTTTTAACATGCTCTGGCTCTGATCTTGCTCTCATAGAACCCAACAGCAATAAGTTCCATAAAATCCTCAATGACTACCCAAGAGGCAAGTATTTAATATGTTTCTCTTTCCAATTAAACCAACCTTAGGAGTGAGAAAAAGCAATGGATGGTTGGATTGAGCTCTTACAGCCTACCTTTTCCACCGCCGAGGCCAAGCATGGAGTTAAGCATTTCTTACAGACCAAAGACCGACCTGTCTGCCCGAGCCCGCCGCTTGGCACCGGATAAACTCGCTATTGCCAAGAAGGAGTTCCTTGAAATGGAAAAGATGGGTATCATCCAGAAATCAAACAGTCCCTGGGCATCCCCTCTTCAGATTGTTCCCAAAGTCAATGGAGGCTCACTGCCATGTGGCGATTATCGAAGTCTCACCGATGCTACAGTGCCCAACTGTTACCCTATTCCCCACATTCCAGATTTTTCAGCTCGTCTGGCCGGTAAGACTTTATTCTCCAAAATTGACATCATTCGAGGATATCAGATCCCCATGGCTCTGGAGGATATACCTAAAACGCCAGTGATCATGCCCTTAGGTTTGTGGGAATTTTTGCTCATGTCGTTTGGATTAAAAAACACAGCACAAGCATTTCAACACCTTATGGACACAGTGCTACAGGAATTAGCATCTACACAGACCACAAACCTTTAGTCTATGCGATGTCTAAGGGCACAGAGCTATGGTCAGCACATCAGCAAAGGCAACTTTCTGCTACTTCGGAGTTCAGCACTGACATTTGACACATCTCTGGAAAGAAGAATGTGGTTGCTAATTGCCTCTCCTGTGCTGTCACTGCCACGAATGCAGTCTCGTTCGGCATCGACTATACAGCTATGGCTGCAACACAAAGTCCATTACCACTACTATGTTTTTTGTTTTAGTATTCAGATTATTTTTTGTTTTTGTTTTAGTTTTACCACACACATATGCACGCATGCATGAACACATACAAACATTCTCCCGTAACCGCAGTTTTTAGTTTCACATTCTGCGGTGAGACCAGATGTGGTGATTAGTGATGAGTCGACAGTCGACGTCGGCGACAAAAGGACAATGGTAGTAGTAGTATTTGTGGTGGTGGTGGTGGTAGTATGTAGTAGCAGTGGTAGTAGCAATAGTAGTGGTAATATACTAGTAGTCGTATTAATGATGGTGATGGGGGTAGTATGTAGTAGTAGGAGGAGGTGGTGGAGGAAGAAGAAGAAGCTGTATACAACTGATGAAGATGTAATGTAAATTAAATTTTTATTTATGTTATTTATATATTTTATTAACAAGTTTTTTGGATTAAATTTTCATTCGACCCAATCCTTTTATCATAATATCGTTCAAAATATTGTCTTTCGCTATCTTTTTAATTTTACGATAAATTTTCAAAGGGCAAAATAATTTTTAAAACCCGAGACCTGGTTGAGATGGTTAAGCGGTACCAAACCGTTGAGAAAAGAAATTGATTTTTTAAAAATCTAGCTCAAACTAGGGGAAAGTAAATTTTTAAAATAAATAAAAATAAATAAAAAAGAATATAAAAATGATAATAATATAACAGATAACTAAATAACCCCCCCCCCCCCCCTCTCCGCCGTGACTTTTTCATCTCGCCCCCTCCACCGCCCCCTACTGTTTCATTACAGCATTCTACTACTATTACTACTACTACTACTACTACTACTACTACTACTACTACTACTACTACTACTACTACTACTACTACTACTACTACTACTACTACTACTACTACTACCACCACTACTACTACTACTACTACTACTACCATCACCACTAATATGTCTTTATCTTCCATTATTTTCTGGAAGGTTCTGTTCCCTGACGCTGACCTTTTCTTATCAATTAGATCACCCCCCTGGGGCACCCTATCCTCTACCCACGCCACGCTAACATTTCATTCATACTGCAACCACCATTGAGTACAGACGATACAAGTTATTTTTCATTATATTTTATTTGTTTTCCACGTTTATATTTGTTTATTGTTGTGCTGCTGAAGGGTTTGTACCCGAAACGTCCATTGTCTGTTTTGTTCCCATACGAAGCCTTTCCATTTTCACTCTTTCGTTAGAATTAAATATATATATATATATATATATATATATATATATATATATATATATTATATATATATATATATATATATATATATATAATATATATATATATATATGTAGAGAGAGAGAGAGAGAGAGAGAGAGAGAGAGAGAGAGAGAGAGAGAGAGAGAGAGAGAGAGAGAGAGAGTTTAGGCAAGTATTTAATACGTTTCTCTTTCCATTTAAACCAACCCTAGGAGTGAGAAAAAGCAATGGATGGTTGGCTTATTTTTTGGAACATCAATATTGTATGCCTCAAGAACAATTATGCCCTTTGCCATCACAAGCTGTTCGCAGGAAATGGGCTGGGATAAAACTGAATCTGTAAGTATAATGAGTGAATTCGGTCCTCTGGTTACTATATCAAAAAAGAGAAATATGTATTAACATTATTACCAATTTTTGAATTGAATTTTTTTTTTCCCTACTACGCGATCAGGGTTATATCCTAATATTTCAGGCTGGACATGGAAAGTAGCTTGTGGTTGCTTCTGGTAGAGCCTCATATATCCACTTGATGTGACTTTCTGTCCTTGTCCTTTGCACAAGTTGACTTATTTTGTCAAGGTTCTGTGGTCCCATCCATGAAATGTCATTGGACTATAATCTTCATTTTCATAGGCTGTTATTTTACCTCACAGCAGAATATTATTAGCCAATTATAAATTGTATTCTTGGTTTTGTTTTTTCTTTTGACTGATTATTGCTAATATTGATAGATTGCTTTGTCAATATAACCAACTTCTGGTAAAATTTATGTTGATGATATACAAGATCTTTGTTTACTGTTATATCGAGAGAGAAAAAAACAACCAAAAAATGGGACTTTGATGTAATGTAGATATAAGAGTGATGTTGATACATTGTCAATCTTTCCGCTTTGCACTGTAGGACAATTCTCTTTGTGTTTGTGTAGATCTTTGTTATGTGCATTTGTGTTTGTGGGTGTGTGTAGAGAGAGAGAGAGAGAGAGAGAGAGATAGTAAGAGACCATGTCTTGCTTTTTAACAAATATGATATGCCATTTGAATTTCCATTTTACAGGGAATGGTGTTGTCTGCCTTTTTTTGGGGATATACAATGACGCAGTTTCTCGGAGGTTATGTCAGTGATCGTGTTGGAGCTGACATCACATTACCAATAGCGGCGTGCATGTGGTCTCTTGTAACCTTCTGGACCCCACAGCTTGTTCAGCTTTCCACAGATAAATATGTCTCACTTTACATTGTTGTCTTGTCACGGGTAATGCTCGGAATGTGCCAGGGTAAGGATTTGTTTGTTAAGTATGCGTTTGACTAAATGTTTATGTTTTCAAATCATAAAAACTTGTTAGAAATGATTTAAAGTAGATTTTTTTAATAGCCATTAAGTTAGGTAAAGGGGAGGAATGGGATGAGCATTGCAATCTGGTGAATAGACATCGGCCAACATGACATTATTATGAATAGCGGTATTCATTTGTTGGAAACACACTTGCTGAGAAAATTGGAAAATACAAGAAAATTTGGAAATTGTCCTACTCTTCTTTTATTAAATCCTAAGAGTGTTGACTCAAGTTTGAAATTAGTTCCCTTACGTTTGCTATTGTAAAATTCTTATATTCTGCAGCCCCTTCTAGATAACAACATGTCAATGGGCAGATAAAAATCTATCTTAAAAAATAATTTAGTCCTCTTCACTCTCTCTCTCTCTCTCTCTCTCTCTCTCTCTCTCTCTCTCTCTCTCTCTCTCTCTCTCTCTCTCTCTCTCTCTCTCTCTCTCTCTCTCTCTCTCTCTCTCTCTTTCTCTCTGTGCCTTTCTTTCTCTCTCTCTTCTCTCTCTCTCTCTATCTATCTCTGTCTCTTTCTCTCTCTTTCTCTTTCTCTCTCTCCCCCCCCCTCCCCCCTTCAATTACTTCCTAACAATGCACCACACAGTTTTATTTTGCTATTGATATGTATGGTTGTGATTATATAACTTTCTCTTCCATCAGGCTTTCATTACCCTGGACTGACTAGCCTGATTTCACACAAAGTCCCTGAACAGGAGCGGTCATTCACATACTGTATGGTGTCATCAGGAGCGACATTTGGGTAAAGTGTAGATAATTTTCAATGTACAATATGGGTCACTGCACCTCTATTACCCTTGTCTGCTTTAATATAAAGTCACCGGTGTTGATACAGACGTTTCATGATTTCGGTACAGTGCAATTTCATTCTAGAGAGTATGCTGTAAGGACTAAGGGAGTTAATTTTTGACATTTTACACGGTTCAATCCCTTGATTACTGTACAGATTTCTTCAAAATGGCGACCAATGTTTTCAACACAATGGACACTCTATCGAAAAGAAGCTACAAAGAAAAAATTAAATGTGTGAATGGGATTGATCCATATTACATAAAATCGTAAAACTGGACAAAGGATGTCAAGATTTATCCTCCAATCACGTACCATCATATTTTTAGCTATCTATTGTTGTTATTATTATTATTATTATTATTATTATTATTATTATTATTATTATTATTGTCATCATCATCATCGTGGTCGTTGTCGTCGTCATCGTCATCATAATCATTATTACTATTATTATCATCATCATCTAGAACAAAAAAAACAAAAAAAAACAAAAAAAATAAAAAAAATAACAACCTCTCTTTTTGATTTTTGTTCTGTTTTTTTTTGAGTGAGGTATTCTTTTCTGTTCTCCTTTTTTGTTTGGCTTTGTTCCGTTTGTGAGCATAAATTTCTTCAATTTGTTTTTATTTTCCGTAAGTGTTAAAAATTTATTTTAAAAAAATATATTTAAAAATATTTTTTTCTCTGATGATTTGTTCCGTATTTCTGATCAAGATTATTTATTTATTTGTTTATGTGTCTGAGTATATTGCTGTTCGTTAATAAGTTTGTTTTTTGTTATTATTGTATTATTATTATTATTATTATTATTATTATTATTATTATTATTTATTATTATTATTATTATTATTATTATTATTATTATTATTATTATTACTATTAAATATATTATTATTATTATTATTATTATTATTATTATTATTATTATTATTATTATTATTATTATTATTATTATTATTATTATCTGTTGCATAGTTATTTTATAATAATCAAAATAAGAACTGGCAATTCTATTATTTTTGATGTGGAATAAGAGGAAGGTTGTTATTTACTGCTAAATACTACTTTTCTCTCATGCATCTATTTATTTTCTTTTTCAACAGAACTTTGATGTCTGGCAGTTTTGGTTCTATTTTGATTGAGCGTTATAACTGGACAGTTCCTTTTTATTTGATAGGTAAAATATTTTTTTTTACATAAGTCACTAATTTACAGATGAATCAATAATTTTTACATAAATTGGTCCAATGATTAAAATTACTATTATGTTTATTCATTAAAATTTTTAGTTAAATAAATAATTCCCTCATCTTGATAATATTTTAGGAATTATTTAAATGGAGTATTTTATGAATTTGTTGTCTATGATATTATTATGACCATTGTTATTCACATGACTGATTTTATCATTTTATGAAGAAATCTCAATAAAGTGATGTTTGTATAAAGTTATATTGGATGCTCGAAATAAGTAAAAAAGGACCCGAGCTTAGCCAAATTGTTATTCATAGGGATTTGGTAAAAGTGTAAAAATACATTGGTGGGGGTGGGGGGGGGGGTGGGGGGGGGGGGTGGTTAATTCAAAAATGGATATATGACCAAATTGAACTTCACCACAACGATTCTTAAGTATTGTAATGTCATGGGTACAAGATATCCGGCTTTTTAAAAAGAATTTTAATTTATTCCCGGCATTTAGATCTCCTTAATACAATACCATTTTGAGGCACTAGGCCACATTTCATAATAAGTTTCAGGCTCTTTGAATTTTTTGGAAATGGATTTCAGGCTTTTTTGGCACCCGTGTAAATGTAATAATCCGTAGAAATAGAGTAATAAACTTGCATTTAGATAGCATTTTTAGATATATAAGATCACGAGTATGAACAGGAATCTTATAGCTTATCATAATTTTGCAGTTGTCTCTTATGGTTAAGTTCGTATAACAAACTGTCATGTTGCCACTTTTGCTTGAGGGCACTTTTAATGTCGAATTATGTGCCATGATCATATTTACTGTTTACATTTTTTTTTTTTAAACATTTATATTTTATTTATCAGTGTAATTTACAGATTTCAATACAATTTTGCGCAATTGTTACAATAAGACTCCTTTATGTTTTCTTGTAATTTTTCCTTAGTCCAGACTATTATTTAGATAAAGGGTCTCAAATTTCAGCCATTTTTTTCTTTTTGATCACCAAATATGGTTTTTGTAACTGTAACTTTTATAAAATAATGTTCCTGCAGGCAAAAGTCTATATTTGTATATATAGCTTTGTTTCTTTATATTTTGCATTTCTCAAAAACTTTGTTTAATGCTTGTTTTGTGTTATGAAGTAAACAGTACGATATAAATATGAACTTTTCTTGAATTATAGGTCTTGTAGGCTTGACTTGGATGCTTATAATGAGATACACTGTTGTAGCAAAAACTAGAAGAAAGAAATCAATAGTGGCTGACAGAGAGGCACAGCTGTTAGATAGTGGAAAATACAAAGAAGGGAAGAAAGCATCGCTTCCATGGGTGTCTCTTTTTACAAAGCCTGCTTTTTGGTAACTAAAACGTTTTTACTTTTATTCAATCTTGATAGTTTGAAACTGTGTAATTTTACTGCTTTTCTACTTACTCATACTATTGGTAATATTATAACTAGTCATTTATTTATTCTACCATTGTATGAAGAACAAAAAACTGGCACCCTTTGTGCACAAATTGATTAATTTTTACAAAAAAATATTGATCTCATTGTTAAATGAGATATGTAACACATACACAAACATAAATGTACAAAATACAACAAACAAACAAGGAGACCAATCTGAATAAGCACTTATTTGAGCATATTGAGAAACCGTTTTTTTATTTGTGATAAATATTTAATTTACAAAAGTATTCAAAGTTTTTCAGAGCCTTTAAGTTGATGGTGTCAGTTTTATTTCAAGTTTTTGTAGCATTTAGTAGTTGGTAACAGCATCAATTGTTTTCCCAATTTTGTTTCAACAGGTCTCTTCTGGTTGGGCACTTTGTTCAAAATAATTGTTTCCTGATCTTGCTTTCATGGTTACCCACATACTTTCATGAAAATTTCCCAACTGCCAGTGTAAGTGAACGCATAATTCTTTTACACCAAGAGCATATTTAAGTAAATATTGTGCTTTAACAGTTGGCATATTTTTTGGGATCTAAGTTAATAAATGTCACTAACAGAGTTGCTGATTTTCCTTAAAATTACGGATTTCCATAAATTTTTGACCGACCAAAGACATGTGAAATTTGGTCAATATTGAAACAATAATTATTTTGTGGTGAACGATTATGGTATATTTAATGTTAATGAGTGTCAAATCAGCTAATTTGTCTTGTTTCATAGAGAAGTAAGTACAAATTACAGGTATTTTTCTTTGAGTCAAGACTTTAAACTTGGTAGTGGAATTAGATAATAAAGATTTGTTTTTACGTCTAGGTGATGCCTAGGAAAATTTTGTACCTTTACAGTCAATTTCCTACTTTTGTTATACTTGCTTCACATTTCTTATTTTTATTAAAATCAATCTGCCAATCTGGGTCCAGTTTGAGGGTTTCTTTGTCAATCAACACTTATTTCTCAGTTATGAATAACATCATAACTTCAATTACCAAACTAAATGGCTATGCTAATGTATTCAGAATACCAGGCCAAAAAATATTATCTCATCAGTGAGAAAAAACTTCTGTCCAACTTTTCAAAAGGTATGATTTTATCTTCCAGTCTGTAGATAAATGTCTCACACCAATTAAAAAATTGACAACCGTGGCAATAGGGCCTGTTCTTATCTAGAGTTACTAAATGTACTTTACTAGCCTAGTAGAAGACTTCCAGTCTGTGAAAAAACAAATGACTTTTTAAAAAATCAATTCTTGTGAGCGTTTTCTAGTCTCTGACTCTGTCTAGCCAAGAACTGGGTGTGACAGGGACTAAATTAGTTATTTTGTGCTGGTAAGAAATCAGTCTTTATTTTTTAAGTTATTGTGAAATTCTCACTCGCAACTCCCGAGTGGTGCCATTTTTCAAAAAGGTTCCCACATTCAAAAATGTGCACTTTGGATCTGTTATTTTTCAGCAGTTTTTTTTAAAAAGCCAAAAACAACATCAACAAGACACTTTATGTCTGTATCACTTTTTCTCATCACATTTTTCTTCTGAAGCAAAGGTGTAATCTCCAAACAAATATGGCTGCCACATTGTTGATGATAGAAGAATCATATTAACGAGCCTCTTACTAACTGGTTAAGCTATAGGGTTAGGCAGATTTAGATTTAAGGTCAAAAGTTGAATTTAGTCTGGAACTTGAATTTAGTAAGTCTACTTAAGAACAAAATTTCTTCATAATGTACCATATGTACTAAGCCTTCAGTCTACATAAGATTGGGCCAGGATATATAAAGATCTCTGCGCATGAGAGGTGCTAGGATAAATCACTGCTTTTAAAGACAATTTGACCAAGAAGCTAACTCCATACCCATGCCAACAGAAAATAAGTTCAACCAAATCGTGTTGAGAATTGTACCTTGTTAAGATTCAATTTTTAAATGAGTGATTGATTGTATGCTGTACTTAGTTAAATATGATGAGCTGTGTTAAAAGTATTTGAGATATAATCTAATGGTAAAATTGAAATGAATTATGAAATCTTTTCATAAATACAAGTTCTAATTTAATCCTCAGGGCTGGGTTTTTAATGTTGTACCTTGGGTAGTTACATTTCCATGTGCCATATTCAGTGGATGGATAGCTGATCATCTTATTGCTAAAGGTAAATGAAGCAGACAAAGCCATATATAGTTTACCAATAACTCTTTCTGAGTATAATTTTAGGAGGGTTTTCTTTTCTTTTTTTTCTTTTTTTTTCTATCTTTTTCTGGACTTACTATGTCATCGCTCTTTATATAAAGTACATACTATTAATTTCATAGTTATGTTGAGGATTTAATGGAAAGTGTTGTCAAATTACTCTTGTGTTGAATCTCTAACTCTGACAACTATCCTGTTTTGATTTTGTAATTTCATGGATTGTTAATGTTTTGCCTTTCATTTTTATCTTAGGTTCCTCTATAACTTTTGTAAGGAAGTTAATGGAGGTGAGTGCCATTTTGTATTGATTATCATAATTTAAGAGGGGGGGGGGGGGGGGGGAGCGACACTAAAGGGTCATTTTTTTTTATTTGATGAAATATCCTAAACTTCTCTGCACAGTCATAATGTATATGTTTGGAAAGGATGATTGCATATAATTTTTTTCGAAAAAAGTTGCCCATTGCCTAAGGAAACGACGCCATATTGGAAAATAAACAACAAATCTTAAAAAGTCAAAGGCTTTTTTGTTTATCAACTGATTGCCATAATATTTTGGTCACAGGTAGAAAAAAGGAAAATAAAGAGGCTCTAGAAGCCCGATTTTTATCTTTTTAATTAGAAACTTTAATAATTAAGTTCAAAGTTATTACTCGATTATTCCCCTTGAAAAAAGTTACATAATTTCAAATTACTCATAAAATTTTATTTTTTTCAAAAATTCGGCTCCAGAGGACCTGCGTATTTGTATGACACTCATTTGTAGAAAGTTTGAAGAAGATTGGTTGAAAACTGAGGGAGGAGAAAGGTTTTTAGTGACGAAAATTGCAGTTTTGAGAAAAATGCATTTAAAAGTCAAAGTAGACGAATTTAGGGAAAAGCTCTCCTCTCGCTCTCTGATTGGATTGTGACCACATGACATAATTAAGAACAAAGTGATTGGTTGTTGAAGATAGAGGAGAGTTTTTACTTTTCATTGACATGTTTTTGCCTTTACTTAGTGATAAAGACTATTTGATATTCTTTCATGAAATCAGTCCACTGAAACTAAAAATGGGCAGGATTTAACCATACTATTGGTCACAAAATACGTTATTTTGAGTCGAAAAAAACGGAAGATGAAGTTCTCATGCAATTTTTTATGCAGATAAATGGTCACATGACAACATCCCACCAAAAGTCTAATTTTTGCAAACTGGGTCAAAATTCATAATTTTTAATGCCCCCCCCCCCCCCCCCCCCCCCCCTTAAGTCGCTTTTGACATCATGTTTGAATTTTTTTTAATTTGAAATTATTTTGTATATTTAATACAGATACTCAAGGTCAATAAATAAAATTTAGATTTTAAAATTGGCTGATTAATTGTCATGTGTAATTTTGTTTGATAAAATAGATCATAATTTTCCTTGTGGTCGCTTTATACATTTTAAGAATTTAGTTATGATACAGTGCTTTGCAGAGTAGGAATGGGTTACTGAAGTTCACAAATCAGCTGGTTTCAAATTTCATGAAATGAGACACCTGTGCAACCAGTCAGTTGCGGTTGAACCAATGTAGTTATAATCATTAATTTTGAACTGCTATTAAGTCATTACTGTTTAAAAATAATGCTCCTCCAACTTTTTTCTATTTCAGTCTCTGGCCCTGTGTGGCACATCATTTTTCCTCATCATGATATCATATGTTTCTAGCTACACACTTTGTTTGGCTTGCATGGCTGTTGCTGTAGCAATGTGTTCCTTCCATAATAGTGGTATTTCAATAAACCCTCAGGACATTGCACCAAATCATGCTGGCTCTGTTTTCGGTTTGTATAATTTGCTATTACACATTCGTTTATGTTTGCTATATATGGCACATAAGAATTATAATCCCTAATTAATAAATCCTTTCCACCTGTGAATTTGATTTAAAACGTACCAAACTTAGAGCTGGATGCAGTAATTTGTGCATAGGATTATAAAGGAAAGATATGCATAGTGAGGATTGTACCTCACCACTATAGAGATTGTAAAACTTTTATGTCAACCTTCGATCTAGAAGGTTTTGAAGAGATAATTGAGGCGAGAAGTAGAGAGAATATTATATTACTGTTCAAAAAGGAAGGAAGAACATCTATAAATATATATGAATATAATTTTATATACTGGCAGCTCAAAAAATTTTAACTGCTGTTTGAAATATGAACCCAAGTTAACAAATGTACATTGAATGATATTGACGTTTTGAAGATGCATTCCCTTTTCCTTTTTTTATCACACTCTTAATCTACGAGTAATAGTAAAGAACAATGTATGTTCAATCTTCCTAGCTCACCTGTGACAGGTACAAGGGATTTACCTGACCTGTAATCCTCCAAATATTATTGGAATTCCGACTCACCAGTGTTGGTCAGCAATCTATCCACAACTTCCTTCAGTCCCTTGAAAAATGTGTGGGAAAAGTTCTTTAAAAACTATCCAAACACTGCCCTGACTATGCTAATTTTAGTGCAGCAACCCACTGTCATTCTTCCTATGCAAAAAATGGTCAATGTGCAAACCTCATCCTTGGTAGCTTTCCTCCTTTGGATTAAGCCTGAGAGTCGTAGAATGTCAGTGCTATTTTAAATATTCTCCGAAAGCTTGACTCTTCATTTACTACACCATGACATATACTTATATTCTTATGAATGAAACTGCACTTAATTTACATTTTTATGATCAAAGTATGATTTTCGGATTCACCACAAACATCTTTATCTTTGAAATCTTAATTTCGTTTGCCTCACTTTTAAAATGGCAGAAGATGTTGTCCTTCATTTTGCTGACCTAAAAGCCATTGAGACCAAGAGTGTGACTTTAGATGACAAATTTAGATAATCTTGTATTGATGACAAGGACAGCAATTGTGGCTTTCTTTCTGGCTTTGTGCAGAAACTCTCAGATCCAGGCATCTACAATTGCATCATATGTAACCTTAATTGCATGATTATTTGAGTTTGAATAGGTTCAGACTTTTCTATTTTTCAGCATTTACATAAAAGTTATAATTTTTTAGATGACCACTTCTGAAGACAAAGGTTTCACATTTTAACATTGAATAAAAGTTGCCAAAAGAGCAGACCTGCCGACTTGGAAATTTTAAAAATTTGTAATTTTTGGGAGATAAAAATCGTAGTTGCTATAGTTGACCAAATTTAACAATTTATATCACAAGGATTAAAATGCTTCAAAATCACTAAAATCAAATAGTCTGGTATCAACTTTCATATTCAATAAATGACCTAGAGAAGCTCATGAAGTCCTGAAATTGGAGGCAAAATTTCGTAATTCTATGAATTTTTCGTAATAGTAGGGAGGTTTGACCTAGAGGAAACATTATCTTTGTTATTTGAATTCTTTTCTTTTCTTTTCAAATTATTCACAGGTATCATGAACATGGCTGGCGCAATTCCTGGTATGTGATCTTTATTGATATAAATAACAAAATTCTGTATATAATTTTTCTTTTTTTTCCCTGTAACTTTTTATTTATTTAAGAGCTATCAACAAAAAAAAAAATTAAAAAGCAACCATATTGATAGAAGCATTATATCGGTTCTACTACTTGTTATATGTGGCGTGCTCAGAAAATTATCCTAAAGTAAGAACCACAAATAGATTATCTTATAATTATAAGCATATGGAATTACTATCATTAAAGTCATAGAATAACAAATGCAATTTATCTGGACTTTTTATTTTTTGACATGTATTTCTTGTAGTTTATTTTCAATAGATTATCTTTAATGTCACAAATGCAACTGAACTTGACTTTTTATCTTTTTGACTTGTAGTATTATTTGTAGTTTATTATCAATCACTGTGCTTATATGATTTCTTTTGTGTCTACAGGTTTCATCGGTGTTTATGTTGCAGGTCATATTTTGGAAGAAACTAAGAGTTGGACCTCTGTATTCAATTATACTGCATATCTTAATATATTTGGGTTGATTCTCTTTATTATTTTTGGCACAGGAAAGAGATTAATACATTAATGTTTGTTTCAATTAAATTTATTAGGTATTATTGCAACATTACAATTCATGCTTTTGAGATTTTTTATCTCAACATTCCATAGAACTTTATAAGTGAATATTTAAATCCAAGAGATTACATGAAAAAGCATTGTTTATGTGAAATAAACCTGGTCACTCTGTACTCAGACTTGTCCCATTTTTGGAAAAACACTGTAGAAAATCATAGCACAATGCAGTGCTCAATATGGAGCACACTTTCACACATGTAGATTGAATTTTGCAATGCTTAAGATGGTCATAAAATGATGAGCAGCTTTAAAAAATTCCTGAAATTTGACACATCATAAATTCCAAAATTAAAGTAGATAATTTTACTTTTTTAATACTCTCAACCTAAAATTTAGTTATTCCGCAGTTTATTGACAAGTTGTCATACATTTGGAACCTAGTTTGGTTAATCTGTGCAAGTGGCTTCTTACATGGGGATTATCAATACTTAATGTACAGAATGTACCTAAATTTCAATCACTTGTGATGAGGCTCTGATTTGTAAGATTCTCATGAATGATTTTTTTTTTAGAAAGTTTCCTCACTTACTGTAACCGAAACTGCTTGTTGAATATAATTTTTTAATAGATGTGCCGAATTGAGATTGTTAAACATTTTGAGCATGTATAGATGAATAAAATAGCCTGATGTGTGTCTCGTCTTGTCACAAAAGTCAAACTATGTTAAGCATATTCAGTGGCTGATTGGGTGACAGTATTCGTGGATAATTCTGGTTTCAAATCATCTTTCATATCATGAAGTACATTTCAAATAGATCACTTTTCATTTATTTATATTTCTGGGTTATGATTTTTATCACTTTATTGGATTAATTTCAGATACTGTGATGCATTTGCATTTCATTTCTCTGTGTTACTAGTCCATTGAATTCAAGTCAGGACTAAACAAGAGTCATGTGTAATATTACTAGCATACAAAGTTGCCCCGTCTTGAAAAATAAATAATTGATCGAGGTAAAGTGAAACATATTCTGTTTAAGTTTTTCTTCTTACAATGTTACATGATATTGCATTCTTTTTTTTGTGGTTGACGTGCCAACTTACTTCAGCATTCATTATAATTTTTTGGAATATGTTATTGCTTTAATGGTAAAATCAATTTTTTGACCATAGACAACATCATTATGAAATGTAAAAGGTTAAAATTTAAGAAGGTTTGTAAAGTTTTAAATTATTTCACTTGGTTCAAAGTTGAAGAGTTCTCAGAATTTTCGACGAAGAGTCCTCTGAATTTTTATTGCAATACTTTTGTCCCTTAGCATATATGACCTGTATGAGTAGGTGTACATTTATGCAAGAGGACGGTAAAGACAAGATTTGCATCAAATTTCAGTTTATTTTTTTAATGGGAATGCAAAGGGCAGCTTCTTATGATTGGACCTTTCATGTACAGTATAGAACTAGTTCACTGTATTGAAACGTTAGAATGGTGTATGGTTTTATATGTGATAAAGTGTATAAGAAAAGTTAAAAAGAAATAAAATCACACAAAAATTAGTCCTCCTTGGCGTTAAAGTGAACATACTGACAGAATTATTGTTAGTTATTGCGCACCACTTTTTAGATCTCTATCTTGCATCAATATCTTCTTTTCAAGTTTTCACCATTAATCGAATGCATGATTTGACTTAAAATAATTATTTATATGATAGGAGGAAAATCTAAATATACTTATGGACATACAAACATCAGGCCATCAGTTGTATTGAATGATTATGAATGCTCTTTAAATGTGAAATCAATGATATGAGAAAAGATGTATAAAGTCGTTCATCAGATCATGCTCTTAAACTTTTATTCATGTCTCATTTTTTTTTTTTTTAGTGAAGGCTGCTTTGCTTTATCATTACTACATTATCTATAGTCAAAGTGTGGTATTTGTAGGCTATTTATTTTATCTCATATTTTTGAAGTGAAAAAGATGCCCCGAAACTGGTCGTTTCATTTTTATTGTGCCATTTTTAAATGACATATATTTTTGTGGGTTTAACATTCTCAAGGAAGTTGTTATTCTTTTTGAAATGATACATACACCATGCAATTTATGTGAGTGCTTTTTTTAAAACTACGTTTATGGTACATGGCAAGTTCAGTGTCTTTAGTACAATGCAATAAACTAAGTGTAGATTATTCTTTTCATTATTTAAGAGCCATATGAAAAAATGTTTAATGTGTAATGTTAAGTGGAGCATTAAGAAACTACTATTCTACTACTCTTTTACAGCATCTTCAAACGACATCATAAAAGGTTAATTTTGTTAGCAGTGCTGTTAAAAACTAACTTAGCGTAACAAGAAATCATATCTTAGCACAATTAGATTCCTACACAGACTTTTTTATTTTTATAAACATCAGCTAAATAGTTTAATCAAATGTTATTGTCAAACCATAATTTGGTGTGTGAAAATACAGTGAAAATATTTTGTTTGCATAAATAACTGCTCAGCAGAAATTATCTCAAGAAAAGTAGAGATCTGGGTGGGGTTCCTGGCCTCCCATAGTGGGCAGGGAGGCACTTACTGTGACTTCTATCCCCCTATATCTGTTTTCCAACCTGCTTTCTGTCTTTGTCTTGGAATGAGATTTCTTGGTTTTGTCCTGGCCCTGGCTGGATAATCCTGGCTGCGAGGGATACAGTCAAATGTATAGTTCGAGTTTTGGGGGTTGATATTTTTTTCTCTTGTAAATTATCTCTCTGTTATGCATTGTATTATATTTGTAAACATTTGAGTGTGTTTTTCTTAGTGGGGACCTACGCTTGTGTCAGGATGGATCTCAAACTAAGTTAATGTGATAATGTGCTCTTGGAATATAGGGTACATCTGTTCCCTATTTGAACTTTTTCCCCTTTGTCTTCCTTAATCTTGGTTTGTTTAATTGTAATTCTATAACTTTTTACTATCCCATTCCCCCCCCCCCCCCCTTTTTACTGGCGCTGATATGACCTCAATGTGTTGCAAGCTGGGTGGGGTTCCTACCTCCTATAGTGGGAAGGGAGGTACTTGCTGTGTCTTCTATCCCCTCTTATCTGTTTTCCAATTGCTTTCTGTCTTTGTCTTGGAGTGAGATTGCTTGGTTTTGTCCTGACCTTGGTCGGAGTCCTTGGCTGAGAGGGAAACAGTCGAATGTATAGTTATTGTTTTGGGATATATTTTTTTCCTTGTTAATCATCTCTCTATTATGTACTGTTACTACTTTCATTTTTAACATATGGTTTGTAAACATTTGAGTGTGTTCCTCTTAGTGGGGATCTGTGCTTGTGTCTGGATGAGACTTTTAGGTGATCTCAAACTAAGTACTTTGATAGTGTGCTCTTGGAGTGTACATCTATTTCCTATTTGAACCATTTCCCCTTTGTCTTCCCTTTTCTTGGGTGCTTTAACTGTAATTCTAGAATTTATTACAATCCCGTTTTCTTCCTTTTTACTGGCACTGATACGACCTTATGTGTTGCGAGCGCTGTAAAACTCTTAAAAACAAAAAAAAAAAATGTGTTACTGTAAAATCCTAAAAAAAAAAAACAAAAGTAGAGATATTAGCACCACTATAGTGAAACTAAATCCACAGCATCTGCATTTTGATTCATCACCTGATAATCACAATAGGCGGCATACACTACACTATACTTTATCTCTGATTACTACCAGCTCTCTAAACAGCTGCCTATTTCTCAAGGTGTCGAAGTGGCTTTATCTCCAAATCTAAAGTGAATTGAGTAGTCTCTGAAACCAGTGTTTTTCTGATGGTCCTCCAGAAGAATTGTCAGATAGATATTTCTTCATGATGCTCTGCATTCTTTCTAACCCTGTTGTGGTGTTCCGTTGTACACCTGATTTCCAAACAATTGGTTTGCATACTTTTAAAACTTCATTTCTTAGTAGATAGAAAGCCTCAATCCTTGTCCCTTAAGCTCCCTCTTCCTCTATCCTTAGGATGGGATAAGTTCATTGTTCAGTGTTTCTGATAGGAATTTGGCCTGTTGCTCCAGGTTAGAGAGTCCTGAGTCTATGCCATGATATCTGACAACATTGTAAGGCGGTCAGCTCATTGCATGCATCCACCACTTAAGGGTTTTGAGGACAACAGTCAATCTCCTGGTTGTTTCCGATCATAATTTGTAGTAAAAAATATACTATTAATTATTTTTTTAAAATCCAATTTATTTTTACAAGCAGTTACATACAACTGAATACTTATTTAGTTTAATAAACATTCTATTAAATGGATACTTACCCATGAAATTTCATATAAAGAGGTTATTAATGTCACATTTATCAACTCTTATCAAAGCACTAGCAATGGGGTGTCAAGTGTTATGCCATTTTCATGATAAGAGTGTGTCTCATTCTATTCTATATAAAGTTTCCACCCAAATGCAGAGACAAAAATGGTTACAATATCTATGATCTTAACCTTAATCTGAGAAGTAAGCTAATTTGACCCTTGCTAACACAAGATCAAAGTTCAGAATGAATAAATAGAACTCTGAAAATGGCGCATGTTTTTATGATTATGCACGGGTGTTTATCGCTTTCAGTTTAGTTCGCCAGGTAAATCTAGCCAGTCTAGTGATGATGAGTCATAGCTTTACACTGAGAGAGGGAGACAATTTTTTCGCCGTTTTGATCAATTTTTTCTGAATTTCAAACTAATGTAGTAATGCCGTTATTAAGTGTAGCAAAAATATGTTTATACTACCAAACAGCTTATTAACAGAGTTTTCATTGATTATTTAATCATAATTATGATGTTGTTAAAAAGCAAGAGGGATAACCCATGAAATTGATACATAAATTTAAGTGAATTAAAATTTTTAAGAGAATATTTTAAAATGTTCAACACTTAGATTTTAAAACAAAAGTAATGGAAATGATGTTGAATATCTGTAGAATGTAGACATATAAATTTTATACCAGTAGATTGAGGCGTTTTTGAGATATCAGTTCACCTGTACGTAAAAGTAAGGATTTTGAGTAAGGTAAAACTGAAATCCAATCACAGCATTGTCTTAATAGAATTTTTTTAATAAACCTGAAACATAGTCAAATATAATTCACTTATATTTATCCCAGAATCAACGAATTATAAGAATTCCATTAAAAATTGTTGTATAAGGACATTCATTTAAAGACAATCAAAACCACTAAGAAAATCTTAAAGAGTACTAATACTAATAATTTTCATAACCTTATTTTTGAGATATCCATGCCCATTATGAGTTATCCATGCCCATTACTTTTTTTATGTTCTTGACCTGCACCTCTTTTAATTTGTGTGCCATATAGACTGCATATAGCACATCACTGGTGAAAGATTAGGATCATATTCACCTCATTAAGTATTGTTTCTTGTTCAGAGTTTTTTTACAGAACCAAAGGTATCGATACCTGCATCGCATTTCTTTAAATTATGTTTCAATGAGATACATTTCTCGCAAATTGAAATATTGAAATATGTCAGAATTTCTCATTTATATTTATAGTCAATTGTTCATAACGTCTAGAGTCTTTTAATCCTCTCAGCACGGCTCTGTACTCTTTCACAACAAATTGACATATTTCAGTTGTACTGGTGTGATGACCGTCTTCAGTGTGTCTCTCCATGACCTGAACAGAACATAAATAAGTAAATTTAAGAAATATCTAAAATTTCTGCTTAAATTCAATGAAATCAAATTAAATAAATGTCTCTTACTCTTATCATCACTATCTAGTTTTATTATTGGGTTTCTAAAATATAATGAAATATTCTCCTCTTTGTTGATAACAAAAAGAATTATTGAGATTCCTTTCCACACCCTCTATTCTTAAATCCCTGAATCTACATAATAAAGTATATATCATATGAAAGATAATTTTATCTACTTTTCTCTGATCCCTCATACTTGATGGTAAAAAGTGTTGGTTTGATATTTTGAATTTTTAAATATTTCTTAAACTTATAATTTTAATATTTATTTCATAAAAAACTCTGTGATTATTCAAAAGAGCAAAACAAAACTTACCATTTAATGATGTAAACAAAATTAATTACGTCTTGTAGAGGACAAATTGGCCTTTGTATCCATATATGTTTGAAAATTATGAAAAAGATGCTGCGTCCACAACGGGCTGAGAAAATCGAGTATTTTGATTAAATTTCTACTACTCTCTCATCATCATCATCATTGCCTTTTTCACCCTGGGTCAGGGTATAGGCCACAGACAAACAGTTTCCATCCTTCTCTATCCCGAGCCAACTTTTTTTATCTCATTCCAGGTCTTACCACTTCTCTGTATATCAGCTTCTTTAATTCTTCTCCATGTTCCTCGTGGCCTTCCCCTTGATCTTCTGCCCTGAGGGTTCCAGTCCAATACTTTCTTTGTTATAGTTGAGTCATTCTTTCTAAGCGTGTGTCCAATCCACCTTCATCGTCTTCTTCCTATATCCTCTCCCACTGGTTTCTGCTGTGTTCTTTTCCATACTTCTTCATTTTTTATTCTATCCATCCATTTTATTCTGAGTAGCTTACGCATGCACCTGTTTACGAAAATCTGTACCCTCCTTATACATGCCTGTGATGCGTTCCAAGTTTCACATCCATACAGTAGGACAGACTTCACGTTTGAGTTGAAAAGTCTTAGCTTTAGTTGAAGGGAGATATCTTTAGTTCTCCAAACTCTGTTCAAAGATGTGAATGCAGCCTGTGCCTTTCCTATTCGTGCTTTCACCTCTGCTTCCGTGCCTCCATCCTTGTCAATTATACTTCTCTACTACTCTCTGCCTGAGAGAAATTCAAAGTGATGAGATTTACCTGCAGACATAATTTATTGCCAGTGCACCCCGTCTTGACAGCTGTTATCACTGTGGCTGACGGTGGATTGTTTACATTACTTTGCGGTAGCCAGTGGGGGAAGAAGTAACTAAAATGAAAGTTTGGGCCCTATTTAAATGGCTGTGTATGAGAATTGGCTATTGCAGATAGTTGTTTGTGCTAGTGATCTAGATATTGATGTATGATTAAAAGTAGTTCTTGAAGTCTTATTTTCTTATCAAAGGAAGCATTAAGATTTTTATTCTACCACCCATGGTGGTAGCATCAAAGTCTTTATATTTCCTTATACGATACTTCATTTCTTAATGAGCTGCCCTTCCCAACATGGCTAGGGACTCCTTGTAAAGTGCTTTGAGCACGTTTAGTGAATATTGCACTATATCAAAGCTCAAGTTTTAAAAAATGAATTCTCTTGTCTCTCCTTATTTCTTATTATTGAGGTGGTGCAATTATTTCTCAGTGATGTAATGGTGGTTTTAATATGATTTATTGGTTTCATACTATTACTATTGTAATTGCTTTTTATTGTCATTGATTTACATGTATATTTTCATTGACAAACATTTATTTATTTATGTTTTACTTGTTTTTCTTAGTTCATTGTTTAAAATAATTTTTATGATCATCAAAGTGTCATCATAGGTGGGTGAATGAGTGCATTCTCTTTCTCTAAGATGTTATCTTATCTGTTGTCTCATCCCATGTTGTATTCTTTCCTTGATCTCGAGTTAGATCTAGTTTTGCTTGTTTTTAAGAGTTTTACAGCGCTTGTGACACATTTAAGTCATATCAAGTAAAAAGGAAGAAAATGGGATTTTAAAAAATTTCTAAAATTACAATTAAAGCACCCAAGAAAAAGTAAGTCAGAGGGGAATTGGTTCAAATAGGGAACAAATGTAGATTCCAAGAGCACACTTTCAATAATGTACTTTGAAATCACCTAAAAGTCTCATCCAGTCATCAGGATCCACTAAGAGGAACATGCTCAAATGTTTTCAAGATATGTGTTCAAAACAAAAATATATCCATCTGTGCATAACAGAGAGATGATTTAAAAGGAAAATAATATATATCACCTCCCAAAATTAACAACACACTTGACTGTTTCCCTCTCAGTCAAGGACATAGACAGAAAGCAAGTAAAAAAACAGATAGACGGGGTATAGAAGACACAGTAAGAGACCTCCCTTCCCACTATGGGAGGAGAACTAGTTTTTCCACACCCTGGTGAGTGTATTTTGGTGAGAAGGAAATCAATGTTTATTTACTAGTGTTATTTTTGTTCATCGTTAATCTGTTTAAATCGTCCTAATGATTAAATCAGTCATATTACCTTCCGTTTTATTCAAGACAATGATAAAGTGTGTCACAATCTGTACAATTCTTAAAAACACAAAGTTATCAAACTGGGTGGGGTTCCTGACCTCCCATAGTGGGCAGGGGGGTATATACTGTGTCTTCTATCCCCTTATATCTGTTTTCCAACATGCTTTCTGTCTTTGTCTTGGAATGAGATTACTTGGTTTTGTCCTGGCCCTGGCCGGAGTCCTAGCTGGGAGGGAAACAGTCAAATGCACAGTTATTGTTTTGGGAGATGATATTTTTTTCCTTGTAAATCATCTCTGTGTTATGTATTATTATATTTGTTATTTTGAATGTATAATGTATAATTTGATTGTATTCCTCTTTGTTGGATTTTGTGCTTGTGTCCGGATGAGACTTATAAGTGATCTAAAACTAAGTACATTGGTGGTGTGGTCTCGGATTCTACATCTGATCCCTATTTGTTCTCAGTACCCCTATGTCTTACTTTTTCTTGGGTGCTTTAATTGTAATTCTAGAACTTTTTACTATCCCATTTTCTTCCTTTTTACTGGCGCTGATATAACCTAAATGTGTTGCAAGCGCTGTAAAACCCTTAAAAACAAAAACAAAACAAAGTTATCAAAAAAAGATATTAATATGTTTCTAAACTTACTGTGTACTTTATTTGTTACAAAAAAAGGGACCAAATGAGAAAAATAAGGAAATTTGTAAATATCGAACGTTATTATGTCATATTTCTTTATAATGGCTATCCTTTTTAACCATACATATCAGTATTGGTTATTCCAATGTTTTCAGTATTCTATTAATCTCTTCGGGGGTTTTTTCTCTTTTGTTTTTATTTCTCTCTTTTTTTTAAAACTTATTTTTCTCATTACGAATCAAATTAATATTAATATAGATCACGAGTGGGTGATACTATATGGTTTAAAGTAATTTAAAGAGAGAGAAAGAGAGAGAATCTGGGTGGGGTTCCTGACCTCCCATAGTTGGCAGGGAGGTACATACTGTGTCTTCTATCCCCCTATGTCTGTTTTCCAACATGCTTTCTGTCTTTGTCTTGGAATGAGATTACTTAGTTTTGTCCTTGCCCTGGCTGGATACCCTAGCTGGGAGGGAAACAGTCAAATGTATAGAGTTTTGGGAGATGATATTTTTTTCCTTATAAATCATCTCCCTGTTATGCACTGTATTGTTTTGTTTAAATATTATATATAATTTTTAAACATTTGAGTGTATCCCTCTTCTTAGTTGGGACTTGGGCTTGTGTGTGGATGAGACTTTTAGGTGATCTCAAACTAAGTACTTTGATAGTGTGCTCTTGGAATCTACATCTGTTTCCTATTTAAACAAATTCCCCTTTGTCTTACCTTTTCTTGGGTGCTTTAATTGTAATTCTAGAACTTTTTACTATCCCATTTTCTTCCTTTTTACTGGCGCTGATATGACCTTAATGTGTTGCAAGCGCCGTAAAACCCTTAAAAAAAACAAAAAAAACAAAAAAACAAGAGAGAGAGTTAATTCAAATTATTTCATTTTCTGTGTTAATTTTGGAATAGGAACTCTTTACATCAAGGTATAACGCCCGCTCCTCTTTCCCCCTCCTCCCGACTGTAAATTGAAATCTCTATCATGACGTTAGGGTCGGAAATTTGAAGAATGTGGTTGAGGTAAAAGAGGCAAAGATTTTATGTATTCCTTTTTAATTGTTAGTATGATGAAATGTCACTTTATGTCCCCCACCCCTTACTTTTTTCGTACCGCAAACCTCGCTATTGCCATCATAATGACAGGCATTTATTGTATTATAATTACATTATACCATAAAACCATCGGCTAAAAACGAGGATTTACTATTAATATTTAGGTTCACATTGTATTTGTATGAATTTCATTTTAATGATTATCAATTGTTTCTATTCTACATTATACCATCAAACCATCGTCCATAAACGAGGATTTAATATTAATGTCGGCATATTTAGGTTCACATTGTACTTGCGTGAATTTCATGTTAATGATAATCGATTGTTTCTCTTCAATTCTTCTTATTATTTATGCATAATCTCATATCGATCATCTGGTGGGGATCCTGACCTCCCATAGTGGGCAGGGAGGTACATGCTGTGTCTTCTATCCCCCCATACCCGTTTCCAATTGTTTCCTGTCAATGTCTCGGAATGAGATTATTTAGTTTTGTCCTGAACCTTGCTGGAGAGCCTTTACTGGGAGGGAAACAGTCGAATATATAGTTATAGTTTTGGGAGATGATATTTTTTTCCTTGTAAATCATCTCTCTGTTATGCATTGTATTATTTTTAGTTTACATATTATATTATATGATTTGTAAACATTTGAGTGTATTCCTCTTAGTTGGGACCTGTGCTTTTGTCTGGAGGAGAGGTTTAGGTGATCTCAAAATAAGTACTTTGGCGGTGTGATCTTGAATCTACATCTGTTCCCTATTTGAACCAATTCCTCTTTGTCTCACCTTTTCTTTTGTGCTTTAATTGTAATTCTAGAACTTTTTACTATCCCATTTTCTTCCTTTTTACTGGCGCTGATATGACCTTAATGTGTTGCAAGCGCCGTAAAACCCTTAAAAACAAACAAACAAACATTCATATTGATCGTAATGTGAAAGTGGTGGATTGAATTCACCTTTGGGCCAGGGAACGTTGGTATCCTGAGCTGTGGGGGGGGGGGGGGGGGGGGGGATAGTATTACTCTCTTCTAACATATTTTGTCCTTTCAACGTGACTTTGTCCTGAATTTTTACCATTTGGTCAGGTCTGAAGCTTTTTGCTTTGGTGGGGTCGTCTTGGCCTCCTATGGTGGGGGAAAGGAGGTCACTTGCTGTGTCTTCTACTTCTATCCCCCATATCCATTTCCCCTTTTCACTTTGCTCTCTGTCTTTGTTCTAGATTGCTAGATTTTTTTTCCTGGTCCTAGCGAGGATCCTTAGCTATGAGAGAGACGGTGAAGTGTGTAGCATCTTTTTCTGATAGATATTTTTTCCTTTGTAACTTGTAAATCATTTCTTTGTTATGCTTTATAATTGTTTTTAGTTTTTAAGTCCTAGTTCTTGATGTGTTGTATTTTGTAAACATATTAGTGTATCCTTCATATATCCAGAAGGATTATTTGCTTGTGCCTGAATTGGACCTTTCAGTAATGTCAACATTGGCGCATTGGTGGATCGCTCGTGGAATTTTCTGTTCCCAATTTGAACCAGTCCCCTTTGCCTTGCTTGTTCTTTGGTGCTTTTAACTTCAAATCTACTTTTCTACCATATAATATTCTTTTATACTGGTTCTTGAATTATATAATAGTGTCACAAGCGCCACAAAACCACTAAAAGCAAAAAAAAAAAAGTTTTTAGCAAGGAGGGAAACAGATGGAGCTATCTTTTTGCGATATAATTTTTTTTTTTCTTGTGGACCATCTCTCCACTATAAATCATGTGATTTTTAGGTTTTTATTTATATAATAGTTCTGTAAATATTTGAGTGTGTCCTATATGGCATCTATATTGGGCTTTAAGGTGGTTTTAAGTCTTAAGCTAGATGCGGAAAGATGGCTTTTGGATCTAAACCTAATTCTGTTCTCTGCTTGAACTAGTACAATTGTTTTATTTTTTCTATGGCGCTTGTTAGTAAGGACTGCTTTATTCTATATCCCTTCTCTTTTCTTTATCACATTATCTACTTTTCTTACCGGCGCTGAATGACCTTTTAGTGATACTCGCGCCTTCCATCCATTAAAAACAAACAAGCAGTAATGTGAAAGCTCTTGTTTGAGACGTAATAATTTGATTTTTTATTCTTGAAATTGTTCTTGTTGATACATTAATTTAATGTGGTCTTTTGTTTTGGTTCTTTGTTTCAGTGTAAGAATTAAAGACAATTGATTTTAAATGGAATAAATTAATTAATTTTTTTTCGTACACTGAAACTTTGCACCTGGACATTACAATTGTTATCCACTCATAGTGTAATATAAAAGAACCAGTGTTGAAAATGAGAAATGTTTTTACGAATTAAATTGACAATGATCTGTTGCTATTTATTACTTCATGTATTTTGTTAAAACCCAGTTGCTCTCATCTTGAAAATGTCACAGAACATTGTTTCTTCATTAAAAAATGGTATCGAATAAAATGGGTTGATTTGTTTATTTCACTTCAAGCAAGTGTTATTACATGTGTCATCTCCCTTAGGCCGCTAATGAGAGAATTTAACTCGTGTTTTTACTTCTAACTTATATGCGTCTTTCTGCTCTTGTCCTATTATGTTTTGTTTGGGTCATGACTTTGATTTATATCTGTGTTAACTTGTCACAAAAGTTAAGCAACGTTAAGCCTGGCCAGTGGCTGGATGGGTGATAGTCCTCGTGAAAAGTTCAGGCTTCTACTCTGTGTCCTTCTGGGTGGGGATCCTGACCTCCCATAGTGGGCAGGGGGGTACATGCTATGTCTTCTATCCCCCCATACCCCTTTCCAATTGTTTCCTGTCATTGTCTTAGAATGAGATTACTTGATTTTGTCCTGATCCTTGCCGGAGTTCCTTGGTTGGGAGGGAAACAGTCGAATGTATAGTTATAGTTTTGGGAGATGATATTTTTTTCTTGTAAATCATCTCTCTGTTATGCATTGTATTATGTTTAGTTTACAATTATATTATATGATTGGTAAACATTTGAGTGTATTCCTCTTAGTTGGGACCTGTGCTTGTGTCTGGATAAGACTTTTAGGTGATCTCAAACTAAGTACTTTGACGGCGTGCTCTTGGAATCTACCTCTGTTCCCTATTTGAACCAGTTCCCCTTTGTCTTACCTTTTCTTTTGTGCTTTAATTGTAATTCTAGAACTTTTTACTATCCCATTTTCTTCCTTTTTACTGGCGCTTATATGACCTTAATGTGTTGCAAGCGCCGTAAAACCCTTAAAAACAAAACATTACCTTTTCTTTTGTGCTTTAATTGTAATTCTAGAACTTTTTACTATCCCATTTCCTTCCTTTTTACTGGCGCTGATATGACCTTAATGTGTTGCAAGCGCCGTAAAACCCTTAAAAACAAAACAAAACAAAACACTCTGTGTCCTTTGGTAAAATATTTACACATATTACCCCACTCGACTCAGGTTTGAATGAATAGATGGCTATATACGTATATTGTAATAGCGTTAATACAAAAGGGCGCTTATGGAATCGGTATTGTGTGAAATGGAAATATGGTTCCATATGGCCTACTGGGGGAAGTATTGCGAAGACCAGAGAGAATGGTGAATCCAGATAATGCTCTATATGAATGTTCATATTTATATTTTTTATAGGTGAAAGGGAAACTTTCTTCGCCAAAGGCATAAATCGAGCATCTGTTGTGAGATTCAATTAATGACATCAAGTATAAATGCGTGTCTATCCGTTTATGGTCTTGTCCTCCCATAATGGGCAGGGAGGCACTTACTGTGTCTTTTATCCCCGTATATCTGCTTTCCAACTTGATTTCTGTCTTTGTTATCTTATTATTTTTATCATTATTATCTTTATTATTATTATTATTATTATTATTATTATTATTATTATTATTATTATTATTATTATTATTATTATTATTATTAATAGTAGTAGTAGTAGTAGTAGTAGTAGTAGTAGTAGTAGTAGTTGTAGTAGTGTTAGTAATAGTAGTAGTAGAAGTAGCAGTAGTCAGTCGCAAAAGAAACAAGATGAATGAATGTGGGAAATTCCATAAGAAAACTGTTACAAGGTCATTCTTGAGTTAATTTAAAAAAACAAACAAATAGAATTGAAATATAGTGAAAACACATTAAAAAAATACACGCGTACGCGTTAGTTTGACTAATGTTGAGGTGCTGAGTTCGATTCCGATATTATTTTTTTAGATTTGAACACACACACACACACACACACACACACACTCACACTATTTTTTAAAAAAATAAATCTCAATCGAAGTAAATGGCTGATGACCAATATAATGATCGAACTATTCCTAGCGTTGACGGAAATGGGCTATAGATGTATCGTTCCGGACCGGACCCACACCTACAACCTGACACAGGTTGCTTCGCGTTTACTAGTCACTAGTCAGGTATAGGAATATGATGGTGTCCTATTTCTTTCGAAGGACTGACGACTTTTGGTCGGTTCGTTTCTGATTTGGTGGACACGGGCCTAAGATGCAGAAATACTTTAAAGTTGTTCTCCGAGGGCAAAGACATTTCCACCTCGCTCAAGAAGACACCACGAGCAAAGTCTAGAAAGTAAGGAATGGATCTTCTTGGCACTCATGCAATTTAATTTATGCACGAGGGACATGTCAAACATAGCCTCCTTGAGTCTGGGTTACGTGAACGAGTGGGCCCTCATTCGGCAGAAAAAGGACGACCCGAGAGTGTACCCAGTGACGACGTGACCATATTATGTTATAAGTCCTACTGATCCAAGTACCTGTGATTTACGTTGGATCCTATCGGACCACGTCGAATGTGTTGCCCTAAAGTTATGGAGGCGCAACAGTCATAGGAAGCAAGCGGGATCTATTTGGAGAGTGTGATGATGGAAATTCGATAGTAGTTTCCACACCTTACGACGAGGGCAGCCATCTGTTTAAATTTGTGGACAACGAATTATTCCCCCTTCCGTGTTGACAGACAGCGATAAAATTCACACTTATCTGCGTTTCTGGCCTCTCATAATGGACAGGGAGGTACTAACACTACTTTGTCTTCTATCCCTATACACCTGTTTTCATTGCTTTCTGTCTTTGTCTTGGGATGAGATTACTTGGTTTTGTCATGACCTTGGCTGAATACCCTAGCTTGGAGGGAAACAGTCAAATGTGTTGTTAGAGTTTGGGAGATGATATTTTTTGTCTTGTAAATCATCTCTCTGCTATGCCTGTATTATGTTTTGTTTACATATTATATATGATTTGTAAACATTTGAGTGTGTCCCTCTTAGTGGGGACCTGTTGTTGTGTCTGGATGAGACTTTTAGGTGATCTCAAACTAGGTACCTTGATAGTGTGCTCTTGGAATCTACATCTGTTGCCTATTTGAATCAATTCATTCCCCTTTGTCTGCCTTATTCTTGGATGCTTTAATTGTAATTCTAGAACTTTTTACTATCCCATTTTCTTCTTTTTTTTCTACTGGCGCTGATATGACCTTAATGTGTTTCAAGCGCCGTAAAACCCTTAAAAACAAACACCTATCTGCCAGAAAAAAAAACAAAAAAAAAAAAACAAAACATAATCCGCCCGTAACACGCATCCTAAGACGGTCACTCGGTTGTCTGGGTATATCTGGACAATGGAAATTGAACGAATGTAAACATCTGGGCAGACACAATCCACACCCCCACACACCAGCTTCTCGACAAAGAAACACGTGAGTGAGGAGAGAGTTGCTTGGACCTTATATAAACACGTTTATTGAACAGTATCACTCTCTTCAAAATTAAGCCTCCAATCCAAGGAAAAAAAGGAATCTGTCTTTGTTTTTCTATTAAGCGCTGTACTATTCAAAAAGGAGGGAGTGGATACATTTATTTAAATTCTTCCTACTCTCCAGACTATGTATCAAAACAAGGTTATCTTCCTACTCTTCCTATACCCTATGATTGTATCATTATGACTTTGATATGCATTGTATCATTACGGCTTGGATATGTAATTTGATTGTACATTACAATAGAATTGTTTTATCTAGACCAGTGAAGTCTTGTACAGTTCATGAGGCCGGCGTAACTATAATTTGTTTACCCCATTCTATTTAAGATCATCCTATATGGGCGCTAATATTAGTTATTTCTTAAAATACGTATGAATATATACTTATTACGCTCATGTAGTTGATTATTTATATTATAATGTCAGTAGGCTTGTTTAGCCGCATGCGCACTTGCACTTGAACCTGTTAGGTTTGACGTTAGACTAGCATTGAAGCAAACATTATCCTTATCAAAAGATTAAGACTTCATTACTATTAAACATTGTATGTACACATATTTACAAAATGTAACACTGTCTGAGGGCACACACTTCCCTCAGACAGGCCAAAGAAGTTTAACATGGAGAAATCTGACGCCATGTTTATATCTATATCAAACCAGATTACAAACCCTTCCTAGGCTGGAATATGAAGAGGAATTCCAGCCTGATATCCCTACGTAGGCCCTGTCCAAAGCATTAAGTACCGGAGAGGCGGCCAGAAACTAGTTAAGCAACTCGGAACTCCACAAGATAAGCCCTCCGAAAAAAATAAACAAATCAAGTGGTTTAATTTAAGTGCTCAATGATGTCATAAAACAAAAAAAAAATCTGTAAATCGTACATTTATACTTATAAATCGGAGTAACATTAATTGTCAAATATAAGTGGGACTGGAACTTGTTTTCTTATTCTTTATGTATATCTAATTGTGAAGGTTTCCTCTTAGACAGCTATACGAGCCATTAATTATGGCTGTTTATTCTCATTTATGTAAGCCGAGTGAGTCTTGGCAGCCCTTTGCGCTTAACTTTTCTGATTTGGGAAGAGGACGCAATTTCGAGATGGAGGTTTATTTTAATAAATACGACTTTTTTTTTTCAAAGTGAACAAGGGAGCTGGCAGTACTGTAAAATGTAGATTTGAAAAAGTTTGTATGAAATAGTGCCAGACAAATCAAGAAAGAAAAATACAAGGAAAAGAAACACCCCCCCCCCCCAAAAAAAAACAAAAAACAAAAAAAACAAACAAACAAAAAGAAAAAAACAAACCCCAGCCTGCCTCGACTGTGATCGAACCTCAGACCCCCTGATTACCGATTAGACCTGCTATGATTACACCAACGAGATTACCCGATCGTTTGAACAATTTAACGCCTATATTATTCTTTACAATTTGCATCTTCACTGTGAAACATCGCTTGTATCACAAAACACAAACATTGAAAACGAGAGGACGAGGACGAAGACATTAGAGTAGATCGAGCTCCATTTTTATTTTTAAAAATGTAAAAGTGAAAAATTATGGAACAGGCACTGCTGTAATAAAAAGGTCTGAAAAAAGTGTGTATGAAACACTGCCAGACAGAGCGAGAAAGAAAAATACATGAAAGAATTAAAAAACAAACAAACCCAGCTTGGCCCTCCTGGGGATAACGAAAACAAGCAGTAAAGTCAAAGAGAAAAATTCTTAGTAAACGACAAAACATTGCTCTCTCTCTCTCTCTCTCTCTCTCTCTCTCTCTCTCTCTCTCTCTCGCTCTCTCTCTCTCTCTCTCCTCTCCTCTCTCTCTCTCTCTATATATATATATATATATATATACATATTCATATATAATATTATATATATATATAAATATATATATATATATATATATATATATATATATATATATATATATATATATATATATAAAATATATATATATATAATACCAATCTAATTGACGAGATGACTTTCAATACCTGCTAAGTCACAGCCAGATAGAAAATGAGTTGACATTCGTGAAAGTGATACTATACTAAGCTGCTGGAAGCTTTGGACTATAAAAAGTAATAAACAAAAATGAATATAAAGCTTCATAAAAGAACAAAATACCAAACAAGGAACGTTTCGGACTCAAAAACCTTCTTCATCCCACAAAAACAATAACAATAAAAATAAACCATTCAAAACATTAACACAATCCTATTTTAAATATCAGACAGAAGGCAATGAAATATTGGCAGTATATTATCTCGTCGCAAACAAGAAACACATCTCATTAAAAACCCTTGGATGTTTAAACCCCGGTGGACTCAACAAGAGACTGAATCTACTAATACGAATAGCCAACTGTCTCTGTCGTCTTCCTTTAGTTTTTAAGGTTTGTGATATTTCCTTCATCGTGAAGCTTGGCTCAAATTCATGGTCACTACATTTCAAATGGATCACTGTCCATTTTTCATTCCCCCCTTTATTGAATTTATTTCAACTGATACATTTGACACCTATTTTTATTCTACTAGTCATTATATTATCTTTAGAAAAATAATAACAAGGAATGAAGTGAGTAGAAAAGTACCAGAAGACAATAGCGAATAAGAAGCGGCGAAAAGGATTCGAACCCACGACACGATTATTACAGCATCTCCGCCTAACCAGGAGAGGATCGCTCTTCAATGACCCCACCCCCCATTCCATTTTACGCATTAAATTTTATGTATAGTTTAATATTCCGCTCTATTCCGCACATCCTCAGTAACAAAGCACACGTTTCTTTTTGTTTACATTCTTTACTATTAGTATTACTTACAGAAAGGACGTGCCAATGTGCCAAATGTATTTATCTGACGTGTATCAGGTTTTTAAGTATTGTATTTATGTTTTTATTGTTGCTCTGTTGTAGTTGGCCGAAGAAAGGTTTTGCGTCTGAAACGTTCTGTGTTTGGAAATTTGTTCTTTTCTGAAGGTGCTTTATTCAATTTTGCTTATTACTTTTAACACCCTGAATCTATTGGACTCCATAGAGCCGCCAGAGAAAATTTAAAGCTTCAAAATACTAAGGGCACTGTTCTACGGCGCAAACATGATTGTCTCGTAAGTGCCTCTCTCAACAAATAAATGACAAAAATAGATAAAAAAATAAAAAAATGAACAAATAAATAAATAAATAAATAAATAAATAAATAAATAAATATGTAATGCAGTTTTCTCTGAATGAAGATAATGCAACTTAGCAGGTTTTGAAAGGCGCCTCCTCAATTTACCTACATATCCGAGGCGACTGTATGCAAGTACCGCTGTATCTTGGAAAACATTCTCTAGGTAAAAGTTTACAAAATCCCTTCAAAATCTTGACCTTCTGCCTGGTGCAAAATCTACTGAATATGCTCATAGTGTCCATCTTTGACTCTCTGCTATACCCATTTAATATCTTTCATGCTCATTTCTATGTAGCTTTATGTACATCGATGTTTTGTCAGGGATTTTCCTCGTTTTTTAAATTATTATTAATATTATTATTATTATTATTATTATTATTATTATTATCATTATTATTATTATTATTATTATTATTATTATTATTATTATTATTATTATTATTATTATTATTATTATTATTATTATTATTATTATTATGATTATTATTATTATTATCATTATTATTATTATTATTATCATTATTATTATTATCATTATTATTATTATCATTATTATTATTATCATTATTATTATTATTATTATTATTATTATTATTATTATTATTATTATTATTATTATCATTATTTATTTATTTATTTATTTCTTCATTTATTAATTTGTTTTGTTAGGAGAACGGCAGTCACAATTTTTCGTAAGACATGATATTGTATCTTGTAAATTTATATCTCCCTGCAAACTTGACCAGTATGTCTTATATTATGTATTTATTTGTAACCACTTAAGCGTATCCTTTTTGGTGGAGGCCCAGTGTTTCTGTTCGCGTGGGACATATGAACCTACTTGAAGGGGGTATAGGGGTAGGTTGCTGTTCATGTTCCTGGCTTGAAAAAGCCTCCCCGATCTTACTTTTCTCTCGAGATCATGAAATCCTAGATATGTGCACTATTTTGACTTTTCAATTCTTTTCATATTTAGTATTGCATTGACTGTTGTGAAGCAAGCCCCGTGAAATTCATACAAAATCAAAAACATTATAACAAAATTCCTGTCAGACTGTCGTAGGCAGTGAACCGTGAATTAATATAGCTTTTGTGACGTGTGTGTATGTTAATATTTCTATGGTACCGTAGCAGTTTCCTTGAAGAAAAAGGACGTCCTTACTTCATCGGGTTATATTGTGAAGGTTGGAATTGGAATAATATGTGTCCACTGCGTCAATCTGCTACTATATCGGATTGAACAAGATTATGGAAATTGCGTTATAAGTTAAAAATGACAAGAATAAGGGTTTCTTGGAGTTAAAGGAATAATCACTCCCTCCAATAATTGCTTTTATTTGAAACCAAGTTTTGAACGATAAACGTAAGAGTCAAGTTTAAGTCACAGGCTCACCTCGACATATTACCGTTTTGAGACATTTGGTCACATAGATTGTATTGGAGAACAAAAAATAATAGGAAAAAGGAAACCCCTACCCACTCGTCATATCCAATTCAATACGTAGCTATTAGATGTCACCGTTTCAAGCTTGAATATAAGATATTATGAGGTATTGTGGTGATTTAGACATACTCAGTGTTGGTTTATGATTGATTTTAATTCTGATGGGATTTTGACAAGAGTAGCCTAATTTTGCTCTGCATTATTCTGCCTGCTTTTCTGCTGGTTTGTGATAAAGTCCTTTTAAAACTCGATGTGCATCGCTTTTATATTATGGTCTTCTCTTGTCTGTTATAATCCTTTAAAAAATTCTTTTTGCGTAATTATTTAATAGGATCGCGTTATCTTTTTGTTCTCAAAATGGCGATCCATTATATTTTACCATTACGCCCAGGTAGCAATCTGCCGTCGCTGAAATTACCAGCTATGCTAGATGGATCGAATAATATTGCTGTCTTTTATTAATCACATAAGGCGGTCAAAGGGATCATGCTCCACTCTTCACTCGGGCTGGGTATCTTTACTTTTGGAAACTCAACACAATCCTTGTCTTTGTCAATAATTTCTTGACTTCATCTTCATGTTCCCCCCCCCCCCCTCCCCTTCCCAAATACCACCCCCCCCCCCCCACAAAAAAAAAATACCAACAAAATAAAACCAACAACAAACAAAAAACAAAAAAAAACAAACAACAAACCAACAAACAAACTTTAAAAAAAAACAAAACATAATAAGCTACTATCGCTCAAGTTCATTTTCGGCACATTTAAAGAAAATGGTTTTTAGACCATTTCTTGCAGCACTAGTGAAAAGGCGGAGAGTAGACTCGACATTAGGTTCTCGACCACGCGTGTTGTCTATATTATGTTATTGATCATTATAACCATTTCCTGTCGTGCAATACTTCACTCGTAGCATTGACGATGGATCTTGACGAGGGAGGTTGCCCAGTTTGTCAAAGGCCCAGTCAGGCCCCGTTTGTCACAGGCGCAGTTTGTGTCAGGCCCAGCTTGTCACGGACCCAGTTTATCACAGACCCAGTTTGTCACAGGCCCACTTTGTCCCAGGCTCCAGATTAGCCCAAGTAGGCCTTAGATGATTTCTTTGCCTTCTTTGTTACATTGTAAATCTGATGTACAAAATGATATACAATTAATTAAGTTTTCTGTTCTCTTGCATATATAAGAAATTAAGATACAAATTTATTTGTGTTTACTCTAGAATATTGTTGTATGCCTACATTCATTTTGGCCCTTCAATTTACTCCTCTCATAACTTCCAGTTGCAACGAATATGTTGTTTTTTCTCACACAAACTGTATTGATCTATATACAAAGTGTTAAAAGAAGCATACTTATGTTTTGAAAGAAGATTTATGAAGAAGAAAGCTTTGTTATTTCATTTAAGTATTTCAGTATTGTTATTGACAGTAATAATTACAACATGTTAACACAGTAGTTGTGAGAAGTTTTTTATAAGATTCTAAATTGTCAATTCAGGTTGTGTTGTTTAAAATGAAAATATCTTCCTTTTTCTGGGCAAGTCAAAGCAAATTACTCGGTAACATTTCAATAATGAATGCTCTTTCGTTGAAAATAATTGAAAAATAAAATTCAATTTAAATAATCAATAAATCGTTCATTTACTCTGTCTGAGATTGTCAGTGATAACTTCATCAAGCAGAGTATAGTCGAGGTGGGTGAGCCTGTGACAAACTGAGTCTGTGACAAACTGGGCCTGCGATAAACCGGGTGGGTGACAAACTGGTATGCTTCCCCTGACGAAGGCTTTGATAAATCAAAAACGCAGGCTTTGATAAAATCCAACACTAAGGTGTCTAATTGGCCTTTGTAATTCCTTATTCTCACACAAAACGTCAAACACCTAGACTGAGCCTAGTAAAACCTTTAAAGCGGTTTGATTCAAACTATTACTAACAATAATAATAATAGTAAATGCTCCACAGTGCTCACATGAAATCGATGTGTGACACAGTCCGGTGATTTTCAGTTTCGTCTCCTCCTCCTCCTCATCATCATCATCATATTCTCATTCTTTCTTTCTTTCCTCTTCTCCTCAGGTTTTAAAAAAATTGAACGGGCGTTTTGTTTGTGTGTATGTCACAAATACTAAAAGTATTATTGTTTTTCAAGCACACTGGGCCGCTTACTATATATTCTTTCTACAGATAAAGATCATAATGTATACCCGCTAATTTGCAGGTCTGATTATTTGTGCAACTGGATTATATCTTATTTTTACACGGTAAAACCACGAGGAAAAAATCCAAACAAACGGGAGAGATTACTGTCTTTAAAAAAAATCGCTCACGATCGAATGCAGCGATTCTAATTATTTATCTATTTATAATCACATCGTGCCTTCAACGTTTACATTCACTCAAGCACAATGCTATCTATACACATGCCGACTCGTCGGGAATCTGGCGTGAAAACTAGAAGGCCCACGAGTCCCGCTGATAGCACTTAACTCTCTCTCTCTCTCTCAAACTTCTACATTTAATGAAAATCAAAGGTTAAACACATAAAATAAGATTTGCAAGCAAAAAGTGCAATTGAAGTTTATTTTATAAAAATATATGAAAATAATTTTTGAATGGAAGTGATAGTACTAGCAATGATGATGATGATGATAATAATAATAATAATAATAATAATAATAATAATAATAATAATAATAATAATAATAATAATAATAATAATAATAATAATAATAATAGTTTTTTTACAGAGTGGGAGAGAGAGAGAGAGAGAGAGAGAGAGAGAGAGAGAGAGAGAGAGAGAGAGAGAGAGAGAGAGAGAGAGAGAGAGAGATGGACTCGTGGGTTGGTAGGTAATGGAGATATGATGAAGATGAAGATGATATTAGTGGTGATGGCAATAAAGATGATGCTGATAGATAATGACAATGGTAAAGAAGGTGAACGTAATAAAGACGATGCTGATAGATAATGACAATAATGATGAAGGTGAAAATAATGGTGATATTAATGCTTGTGATGACAATAATGATCACACTGATATATAGTGACATAGACTACGAATGAAGATGATGATAATGATAATAATGATGCTAATAATTTAAATAGGATGGTGGTGGTAGTGGTGGTGAATTAAAGATGGATATGATGATGATCGCAAAGACGATTATGCTGGTAGTGATGGAAAATGATGATGATGATGATGATGATGATGATGATGATGATGATGATGATGATGATGATGATGATGAAGAAGGTGAAGATGATGATGATATTGATGGTGGTGAGGGCAATAAAGATGATACTGATATATTAATGACAATGATGAAAAAAGTGAAGGTGGTTGCGGTGATTGCTGATGCTAATATATATTGACAATAATGATTCTGATAGATAATGACAAAGATGATGATAATGATAATGATGATGATGGTGGTGGTGGTGGGGAGGTAGTGGTGGTGAATGAAGATGAATATAATGATGGTTGCAAAGACGGTGATGCTGGTAGGTGGTGGGACTGATGATGATAATGATGATGAGGATGAGGATGATAAATTGATATCCACAAAGAAATAGAGATGATATAACAAGTACTGTGACCTCAGTTTGTTCATCTTCCTTTATCCGACTGCTTCTTCGAATTGAAAATTGAAAATCTCTTCATAAATATATTGGACAGGCATAGAATAGCCTTTACAGGAACACACACGTCGATTGCAAATGTCTCTGCAAAATTGCCAAGAATTACGGCTAATCTTGCCCTACATATTTTTGATTTATTGTTAACAAAGAAACAATATGAAAGGAGTGAAAATTCTAAAAACAACTCACACGGTGAAGATAAACCATCCCTGTCCCTCGAATTAAAATACTCTGTTAACTCAGAGTTTGACACAACACACGCTCTGCTTCGTAGTTCCTGCTGTTGGAAAAATTTAGAATAGATGGTGAAATCAGCTACATTTTTGGTTTGTCGTGTAATTTTTCCTAGGGTGGACTTAGAAGGGAGATAAAGGTGACCACGTAAAGAAGAATATAGCACTCTTGACCTCTTGTACCACGAAAAAGCAAGAATTAAATCATCTGGACAGTAAATCCGTTGATTTTTCTGAGCATTCAGGAGCTGAATCTGGCGTTCTATAAATTTCTGGATAGCCTTAGACTTCTCTATTGAGGATTCATTTTCTTCATCTGCAATGAAAAAAAAAAAAAGTAGAAGATAATGAAATAGACGATATATGATTGGAAAAAATGAATTTTATTTTAAAATGCATTTCAAAATTTTAATTTCGTGAATCTATAACGAATCAAAAACAACAGCAACACAACAAGGGTAATAGTTCTTCTTATCATCATCATCATCATCATCATCATCATCATCATCATCATCATCATCATCATCATCATCATCATCATCATCGTCGTCGTCGTCGTCGTCGTCGTCATCATCAACATCATTATTATTATTATTATTATTATTATTATTATTATTATTATTATTATTATTATTATTATTATTATTATTATTATCATCATCATCATCGTCCTCGTCGTCCTCCTCCTCCTCCTCCAACTCCTCCTCCCACTTCTTCTTCTTCTTCTTCTTCTTCTTCTTCTTCTTCTTCTTCTTCTTATTATTATTATTATTATTATTATTATTATTATTATTATTATTATTATTATTATTATTATTATTATTATTATTATTATTATTATTATTACTATTATTATTATTATGGTCACGTTGATAATAAAACTGACGCTAACGCATTTTAAAATTAAAATAGTAGGTTAACTCACCTTCTAGTTGGGAGTCCAGTGTGTAGAATCGAAGTATTTCTGTAAGTTCACTCCAGCGCTTTAAGGTTCCATCTGAGAAAGTCTGGTGTTGGCTTTGTTTAATTCCAAAGAAACCCTCATATTGAATTAACCTGATGCTGTGATCATCGTTCACCTCTTTAACTGTAAAGTAGATACTAAATGAGTGGACCATACCGATCCTAGCACGACTATGAAGACTAAACTCAGAATCTGAAGACAGTCCAACAACACCATGAGAGGAAATCTCTTGATCAAAACAATCTTTAAAGGTCTTTCCCAACTCATTTTCTGTATTTTCAAATAAATCTTTCTTTAAAAAAATTGATAACTCATCAATATCCTGACGCCTGTTTCTAAATTCACTTGTCGAATTTAATGTCTGACGAGATGGTGCGTTTTTTTGGCCATTTATTTGGAGGAATAACAGGTGAAGGATACCTCGATTTCCGTCTCATAGGAGCATTATGATGCCAATGATTGGCACAGATACCCATATAGTCTGTAACATCACTTGAATCGATTTTATTTGGCAGTGCATTAATCCATATTTGTCTTTCAATTGGATCCGAAGGAAATTTATATACAGTTGTCTTTTCGCCATGTCTATAATTTGAAGTGCAATCAAAACCGAACATTTTCGAGGCATTTTCGGTTATTATTAATAAAAAATGATAAAATTGTTTATTATTTGCTTAAAATGCATTGCCGAATCCATTGTACAGGGAAAATGAGCAATAAACAACGGCCTATTCACAACTACAACAAAACTTAATGGTCACTCCATGAAAATGAACAACAGAATAACGGCGATTCACAACTACAAGTTGTCAATATGTACAAGCAAGACTGAATTCTTAAAAGTGTCACATATGGCACTACGTGACCTAGGTGATGCTAAGTGTGTATGTGTGTGTGTGTGTGTGTGTGTGTGTGTGTGCGCGTGTGCGTTTTAGTCTTAAAACCCTAGATTGCTTTGGTATGCGTGCGAGCGTGTTTGAGTAATGTAATTAATGCCATATCATGCAGCTAACCGAGGTAACTCAACTCTCGCCCCTTCCCCCAGTTAAAAAAAACCATGGGCCTTCCAGATTTTTTTGGCCACGGTCGCTCGAACTGCACGTCTCTAGAGTGCTATGCTCAAGCATCATCAAAACGAATCAATAAGTTCATGCTCCTGGCGACCTCTTTTTGTTTTCTGCAACAGAGCGAAAGCAACAGTGATCCATATTTTATAACTAACCGGTACTTCATAGCAACTTTTATTATTTATGGCAACGAATATGGCGGCGGTTTATTGATCTGCGAGTTGACGCAGGAATTCTGAACCCGACAGTTCAAGGTGACTTGAATGTACAGTTTTTCTAATTTTCGATGGATTATAATAACTCTATTAGTTACTTTAAAATATCTTTACTTACCTATCACAAGTGTTAATTCCTTAAACTCCCCTAATGTTTCGAAACGTGTAACTGTGATTGTTGAATGGAAAGTGAACGGAGTATTTAATAAGGTACCGGGATTTGCCCCCGTCCTAAGTGTGCTCAACAAAAATGGTGTAGGCAACTGAAAATAGACTTTGTTACCTAGCATTTGAAATTTAATTGAGGAGAAGTTGCGATTTTACTAATTGGGCCCTCGTATTCTCAACATCCCTGTCCTCAGTTTCTTAGCAGTTCAGGATTCCCCAGAATTATCCATCAATCAAAGTCAAAGTAAGCTCTAGACGTAGAAATCACAGCTTTTTCAAAGTAATGCTTTTAATTGGTAACGAACACTTCATCTACATCGTCCTCTGCTTCCTAAGATGCTGATGATGATGATGATAATAATAATAATAATAATAATAATAATAATAATAATAATAATAATAATAATAATTTCTATAGTGCCCCTTTCCACCAAAGCGCCTATACTTATACATACGATCATATATATCATTCAATAATATCAATAAAATCACTCACAGAAAACTGAAAGGAAGTACTCTGTTTTCAAAGAAGTTTAAAGGAGGATAGGGAATTGCGGTGTCTGATGTCTGCTGAAAGAGCGTCCCACACAGAGGGGGCAGAGTGTGCGAAAGCAAATCGTGAAAAATTCGACTTAGGAATCAAACAAGTACAGGAAAGTAGATGAGTAGAGAGAGCAATTTTGTAGATAGAAAGAAGAGATGACAATTAGTTGAGAACGGTGCCAAGGATGCACTTAAAACAGTAACAGTCAAGTTTGTAAGCAATCCTCTTCTCCACAGGAAGCTAATGCAACGATTGCAAGATTGGAGCGATCTCATCTGACTTTTTTTATTTGGTAACAATACAAGCAATTTTATTTTGGAGTAGCTGCAGTCTTGCAATCAAGCTTTTTGGCAACCCTTAGAGTTAGAGCAGCGAGCTGCAATAGTCAAGACTAGAGGTAATCAGTGAGTGAACTAGCATTTTGCATGCGTCTTCGACAATGAGGGTTCCGCAATCTGTTTATTGTTCATTGTTCATTTTTCTTTCCTTTCTTCTCTTTTAAAAAATATTCTTGCTCATCCTTTTTCTCTTTATTGTTGTCTTTATCCTTTATTTCTGTTCAGTTTTTGATTACTATCTGGTTTAAGATCAGGTATCTGAATTCACTCATCCTTTTAAAAAATCTAGTATGAACTTGCGTATCCTCCATTTCACAATAATTGAAAGCAATACGTTATCTTATTGTCTCACCCTTAACTTGCAAAGAAGGAGAACAATGAAAGACAAAAAAGGCTCTATTTATTAAATTCTGGGCTGCAGACTCCGCATCGTCTGCAGTAAAGACTCATTACACAACCACAGAACTTCAGTGAGTGCATTTGTTCATTTAAAAAAAATTAAAAGCTGAACATTTGCTGACTCTGTCCCATAGAAAACTCCATATTGTTTGTACAATCGAGGATGTATTTATCGATATCCAACTGACCATGGTAAAACGTCATATTGATTTGTATATCAGTCATCTAAAAAAAAAAAATTAAAGGGAAACAAAAGAAAAATACTAAATGACAATGACGGAACCGGTTTGGATGATTTGGTGGCTCTTGAAAGGGTTGATTTTGAAATTTAGGACGCTTCACTTAATTTGACTTTAAAAATTCAGTTATCATGGTGTGATTCTGAAGGCCAGTAATTGGAGGCCTTCCGTAAGCTCCTCAAGGTAGCATCTCTTTCAATTAGTATTTTCATTGTGGATCTTTTGGTAGGCATTTATTTATTCCATTTTTCAATATATAGTAGAATTTTAAAAACTCTAGAACAAACTTAGATTAATGAAAGTTATAAATTTCCTAATATGATTATTGTTTTGGTTCTCCGCCGCCATTTTGTCGTTGAAGTATTGCAAAGCAGTCCTAGGTTTTGTTTTTCTATTAGGTTTAGCTCAAGGTCGGAGGATCATTTTTTCTATTGGGTTAGTTATAGGTCTTAGGAAAGGTCCTAGGATGTTTGTTTTTCCTATTAAGGTTAGCTGAAGGTACTAGGTTTTATTTTTTCTTAGGGTTAGTTAAAAGAATACTTGGGTTGTTTCCCTTAGCTCAATGAGCATACAGAAGGCCACCCCCAGTAATCATTTTATAGACCCTGTCCTCAGCACGGGCAATGATGTTAAATAAGAAAGTGCACTCAGGATGTTGTCGTGCAATGCAGCATAGGGTCTTGATAGATGATATAGCAGCATGACTGGAAACTGGTTCTGTTGATGTGTTATCCTTCTCATCTAACTCCATGGCAGGAGAACTCATCACATTGGTAACAATACCGTTGACTGAGACCTCGAGATTCTGAGGCACAATCCTTAGGTGGTACAAAGTGAGATAAAAAGCTAGCTTAAGAGGCACTGCGATTTGCACAAACCGATTGATTACCCGCTTACTGGTGGGCCCAAGATATTATAGTTTCTCATCATGTGTGGTGTGAGTGAGTGCCATAGTGGTAAACCAGATAGTGAACATTGGGCAACTCGCAGCTTCACCTTAGCTAGCTTTTTCTTTCTCTTTGTTCCACCTGAGGAACATGTCTCTGTTCAATAATGATATAATTCTCAGGTTCTGTGTCGAGCGGCAGGATGGTATTGAACCATTCAAAAAGGTTTCAAAGTCTTGACATTAGGCTTACACTGTACACATTTTTCCAGCTTTTTACAGTACAGGAGGCAGGGTCTTTTCTTTGGTCTTGTGGCAGCATGATGAAAGTAGTTTCGATATATTGGTCCCATTCACACGATTTCAATGGGCATTTTCATTACCATTTATTTTACCCCTCGCGGAATTTCTGCATTTTGTATTTGGTGCTGTATTTTATTTAATAGCTTGATTTTGTCAGCCAATTATGAATTGTATTATTCATTTTTTGATATTTTTTAGACCTTTTATTGCCAATATTGATAAATCGCTATGTCAATATAACCACTTTCTGGTAAAATCTATTTTGACATATATGAGATCTTTATTTATTAATGTCATACAGCAAAAATGAATGGGACTTTGGTGTCATGTTGATGTAAGCATGATGTCAATATAAGCATTGTTGACATATTCAATCTGCACTGTATTTAATTGGTCAAGTTATTGTTGCAAAATGGAAGGAGAAATGTACAATTTGAAACTTGGACAGAAACAACATAAGCATTTCAAAATCATACAAACACACAAACACACACACGCATATAGGGACACACACATACACACACCCACACACACTCATATACCTATATATATTATGTTTTTTAAAAAAAGTTACGACCTTTGGCACAGCATCTTTAGACTAGATGTCATTACCTAGGTATTCCACGAAGGAATATATATGATCCAATGAAACAAATGTCTGATGTCAACAAGAATCACCCATGTTGTCTAAAATTAGAAATGAGACTAATTATCTTGCTTGATAAAAAAAAAACAAACAAAAAACAAAAACGAGAGTGTCTGAAGTGGGCTCAAACCTGGGACCTCCTGAGTCACAATGCAATGCCTTATCACTCAGCCACCAACTATTGAAAAGAAACTAATCAAACTCTTTCTCATTTCTTTCTTTCTTTGAAAATAGTAATATTAAATTGAATTTATTTTTATATCAACAACAAGCAACGTTTTTTTGTCACAGCCTAATGATTATAATGTTCCAAAAACTGTGTTTTATTATAAAAGTAATTTGAGTAAACTTTACCATTGTCCTTTGGTTTGAATTAGCGTGTGACATTACTATCCTTGAGTGGTCCATGAACTTTCCTTTAAATTCCAGTTTTGAAAATGGAACCTCGAAAACGAAGCAAGAAAAAGCAAGTAGCACCAGATGACAGAGATAATTTGGTTGGCTCTGAAAACAGCAGTTTTCAAATGAATGAAAGAGGAGATAATGAATTAACCAGTGGACGGTAAGTACAGTAACATTCTCTCCAATTGGGGAAATCCAGCAAATCACAACAAAATCCCAAGGAACTGAATTGTCTCTATATTATAACCCTCTAATTGAGACTAGGTCCTAGGCTAATTTGGAACAATTCATCCGAGCCTGACATTCATTTTGATGTTAACAATCATTAGTACATTGTTTTGTTAAAGCTATTGATGCCAAATTTGTTAGGATAAAAATAAATGTGCACAAAGAAGGATTGTAACGCCTTATGTTGGTGGGATGGTGTCCAAGGAAGCGGAGGGGAGCAGCTTTCTTTAAATACTTAATTACTGCTACTACAGTTTTGCATTTTATCCATTCACACACTGGCATCCGACGAAGGCACATCAAGAAAGATGGTGCTTCTATATCGTTTTTCTGCCAGGTATGAAGGGTATCTCACAGCGTTGTTTGTATCAAAGTGCCGCGTATTACCATTGCTTTTTATTGCATTATGTATTAGTATGAGTGTATTTACACCTGAACAAATACAAATATGTTATGATTTTAATGTGTGTTATCATCAGAAGACTTTTGTCTAATAAAAACAAGTTAGAAAAACGTGCTTGCTATAGACCTTGCTTTATATTCCATGTTGTAGCAAAATGATAGTCATTTTGGTTTCTTTATTTGCACAATTGTTTTGTCATATCCTAGAACTAATCATTAAAATCCTTAAATACTCTTAGTTATGAAGCTTTGTCTATTAAAAAAATTCAAGACTGTTAAACTGTGCAGCTTTATGATTTTATGTTATGACAAGATCTGTAAGTCCCTTGTTTGAATCTTGCTGTCAGAACGCAAAGTTGAATCCTTTGAGAAGACTATTTACTCACATTCTCTCTCTGTGCGCATGTGTAAAATGAGTAATTGGCCAGAAACATCATTGTCCCTGTAAACAAAATTTGTAAACAGGCATTATATCTCATCACACATGTTGAGTGTTGCAGTTGGCTTGTGACTCCTTTGAGCATGCTTCAATTCCATTTAGTGAATATTGCTCTATCTTAAAGGTCACGTTTTTTTCTGTTATATATTGCTTTTATTTGTTACTCGCATCAATGTAATATTAAGCTCTCTTCCTGATGAGTTGGAAATGTCATGTAACTTTAACCCACTTTTTTCACATTATTTTTTTTTTTTGTCTCAACTATTAAAATGACACTTTTTATGAATCCCATGTTCAAATTTGGTTATGCTGTCAGAGAAAACGTTTGTATCTATATTTAATTTGTTTGATAAATCTCGATTTTCTATTAATTGTTAATTTTTTTTCAGGGAATTTAAATTTAAAGAGATAGTCCAAAAGATACAAGGCAGTGACAATGCATTGAAATTGATTTCAAAAGTAAAATCACATGCATCAAAATGGTTGACATACACAACAACACGTCGTGTGAGGCGCAGACCAGGTATTTATATTGAATTATCATGTTTTTTCTTTGATTGCACCTTTTTCATATTTTAGAAAGAAATTTGTTGAATCTAAGTTTTGATCTCGACCTTCAAGGTATTACATAAAGATGATAGAGTTGACAGATAATAGTGATGCATCAAATGCTGGACAATTTATAGAGGGCAGGGAGTATTTTGAATATATATAAAATAACGATTGAAACATTCCAGTGTATATTAATTGTGCTTGATTTATCAGATTAAAAAATTAACACTAGTTAGCCTAATAATAGAATGAGTGATGTCTGTTTTGTCCATTTTAAAAATATTTAGTTTTGTTTTGATTTTTTTTAAGCTTTTCAAATTCATTGAAATAGAATTCATATATAAATAGCCATGTTTTAAGAATTCCTGAATATTTTTTTGACAAGAATTTTTTTTTAATTCAGATAAATTTTTCTGAGATTTTAATCTGAATGTTTTAATTGTCTTTAAGCCCAAAATAAGGACATACAACTGAGAAAGGAAATGAAACAAATGCTATATAACTAATGTAACTGATAAAAATACAAAGGCAGATATTTAAAAAAAACAAAAACAATTGTAGGCAGATGAAATGACTCTTTACATCAGTAGTTCAATTTCATTATAATAGTAAAGGGAAAGAAAGCGGGGCACATACATGCATTATTTCCATCAATTTGTTTCAGGCGTGTACATTCATTATAGATGTGCTCTACTGTACAAAGGACGATTTTCATTTATTCTACTTTTATATGCTTATCAACAATTATTAAAATTTCCATTGAAGCAACAGTCTGAATTAAAAATGAGTGCTTTTCAAATTGTTTAGTCTTCAATGAACGACTGCTGTTGTTGACCTTCTAGAAAATGAGACAAATGCATATATTACTATTTTGACTATAAATCAAAAAGAGTATCATGCTCTTCGGTCATAAGACATTGCAAAGTCAACAATTCTTTTCTGTTTATTATAACACAACCACTTAAAATGTGAAATTATATTTTTAAAAATAGGTCGACATTCAGTGAAAACATTTGATTTTAAATGAGAACAGGATGAACGTGATCAATTTACATGATGAGAGTTAAATATATAATTATTTTTATTTTTCCTTCCACATTTTCATTTGCAGAAGAAACACCTACTGAAGGTGCCCTTTTTATTTGCTTGCAATTCTACTAAAAATAAAGATACGGTTATAACAATCAAGATCTGCTGTGTATTAATACAATAGATATACTTATTTTGATTTAGATGAACAACAAGGGATTGATGATCAGTCAAAGATAAAAATCCGAAGAGCGAAGTAGAATCTAAAATGTTATGTTTAAGGGTTGGTCCTTTAGTCGAAGAAAGGTTATTTTATGAAATGTTGCTTTTTTTTTCTTGTTTTCTTTCTGCCCTTTCTGGTACCATAACAGGACCTTTTTATATATTTGATAAAATCAATAATTTATTTCTTTTCAAGAAATAGCTTTTTTTTCTTGTAACTTAATAGTCAGTTAAATTTCCAAAGTGAAAAACTACATTATTTAAAGAACGCTAAAACTATTTCCCCTAAGGCTCTTGTCACTGACAATTCATTGAAATCAATTTGCTTCTAACATCTAAATTCTAATATTCCTATACATGATGTTGATATTATGGGTTTGTCAAAAATTCAATGCATACAATAAAATATGCTTTCGGAATATAAAATTAGTAATGTCTATTATTTTTTGGTTTGACGGTATAGTAAAAAATAACAAATGTACCTTTTTTGCCGTACATCGTCGTAGCAAGCTTGTCGTGCTAAAAATTCAAAGGTCATTTATATCACAGTAAACCCAGGCACTTATCTTTTAACAATCTATCTGCATATCTTTCTCACAAATAATAGTATGAATGCCATTAAAAAGTTAAATGAACTTTTGTCATTAACCTCATGATATACTTAGATATTTGTCTTTTTTTTTGTTGCAATGTCTCCCACTTGTCAACAACTCATTGCATTAATTAAATTGACTGACTCTATCGTATATATTGTTTGTGAAAAATATCATTATTTATGACTCTACTTACAATCTAATTCGGCTTACCATGAAGAATGTATGTGGATAGAAGTAGAGTGGAAAGTGTTTTTTCCTTCTCTATTTCTTCACAGATGTGTGTAATTAGTATTTTTCTTAAACAAATTTATATTTTGAAACAGTGAAAAGGATTGGTGCACTTATGTTTGGTATGTACTTAACACTGAAGAGAAATCAAAGATTACTCTTTCAAATATCCTTTATATAAATTATGTTGCTTCCGCATTCTTTTCGTTTTCCATATACCAACATTTCACTTGATTCACTGTATGTGACTTTACCGATTTGAATTATTGTAATTAAAAAAGGAAGTAATATGTGAATTATGGATTTAAATAAACAAACAAACCCCTTATGATGTCTTGATGTTACTACAAGTGAGAAAAGACTGCAAATATAATTTTTTATTTAAGGCATAAAAAATATGGCATATAGTAAAGATTGCATTATTTGCTTCCCTCTTTATGAAATCTCTCATTTTCCAGATTCCCATTGTTGTATATGATCAAATAATTGGTTTTAGTACAAGGCTACGCGTCAATATGATATTGATAAAGAAATAATTTCATGAGCTTTTTTTTATCCAGCGCTTCACTATTTGTTAACTTATGTATAAAAAGCTTTTATCATTCTCATCTCATAACAAACATGCTTGACGATCTGTGGATAGTGGAACTTGAGTATAAGGAATAAATAAAAGGGAAATATTAGTTTAAACTGTTTGTAATATTTTTACACTTAGTAGGAATCCAACATTGCCTTTTAAGATTGAATAGAAAAGGAATAATGCAGAATTATGAAAAAAAATGACTTGTTTAGATCTGTATTTAAACACTTTTGTCCTCATCTTTCTGTGCAAAGTGGTATCTTATTTTTCACCCTGTATTCGATATATCATTTATTGTTAGAATGAATGATCAGTCTGTGGTGATACCCTATATATATATATATATATATATATATATATATATATATATATATATATATATATATATATATATATATATATATATATATATATACAGTTTACCCCACTTAATCACACATCGGTTAATCGCACACTCCGCTTATACTCTACACAGTGCCGAAAAACGAATTTTTTCTATATAATTACTCCGCTTAATTGCACACCATCTCTGCTCAATCGCTACAACTGTGGTTAGAGTGACAACCAACAACCATATGAAATCAACGATGCTGTTCCCATTCCACACAACTTTTTGGCCGAAGCATTTGATGAATTCATTACAATGGATAACAATATACCCATCAGCGGTGAACTGACATCTCAGGAGATACTGAGCTCCATTCAGCCACACGAAAGACAATGCCTAGATAATGACGATAATGAGTCATAGGAATATGACAAACCACCCCTGAGAAACACAGAAAAAGCTGACATTGTGGACAAACAACAGCGCTAAATCCAAGAAGAACGCTTGACAGATGATCTACATTGGAGGGAATGGAAACTAGAGTTTATAAACAATGTGCAGAGAAAACGCTTCACGACTACTGTTCTTAAATATAATAATGTCACATTGTCAATAAAACATGAAAAAGTAGAAAAAAAATATAACCAACCAACCCCCCCCCCCCCACCTCACCCCATAAAAAAAGAATAAATATTCTAATGAGGCCATGTCTTGAACATGACAGTTCCAAGATTGTAGAAAACCTAGATGGGAAGGTCCTACACGAATGGCACTATTATTAGCTTCTCCGCTTAATCGCACACTCTGCTTAATCGACACACTAACCCAAACTACCGAGGGTTTGCGATTAAGTGGAGTCAACTGTATATATATATTTATAAATATATATATATAGTATTTGCTTTGAAGCATTATTTTCATTATCAGAACATGTGTTCAGGCACTTTTGCCTTTTTCTTTGGGCAAGATTATTAACTTCCAACTTTCTCACTTTAGACAACAAGGGGGATTCCTGTCGACATCAGACATTTGTTGGATTATCTATGTTCCTTCATGGTGCGTGGAAGGGCGTAATTTTTTTCTCATATAGTTCCAATTAAAGAAGTTCCACTGTGTTATGGATTTGAAGGGGAAAACCCATTTTCTAAATAGTCACAAATACGGTTATATATACATGATGGTTCAGTATTTTATGATGCTTTCTCTTGGAATGTTAAATTGTAATTTTTTTTTACTCCCACCCTGAAATGTCGTATGATTGATAAATCATTGTGATTTAAAGGTTTCATATGAATGTGGTAAACATATATGAAAAACATGTATCCTTTACTGTGCACTTACATTGACATGCTCAGTTCTTATACGAATTTTAGTCAATTATTTTAAGAAATAGTTTTATATCTTGTGTGAAAGCAAATAATAGGACAAGGAACTCAAACCATGAATTTAAAGAAGTGATCTGATTGAAATCGTGTACCCTTAATTTTAAAGTTTCAAGATTTCTTTATAATACTTAAGTTCAAATTATGATAAATTTTTCAATGGAATTTTGATCTTAGATATATTCACATTTTTACAATTGTGTCGAATGCTTTTGAATTAATGACATACAAAAAATATCTATTGGTTATTATAGCTTATTTTCATAAAGCTGACAATTATCCTCAACTTTGTTATCATTCGAACCAAACGGAGTCAATATTTTGATGTTATATTTCAAAAAGTTAAATCTGATGTATGTGTTTGAAGCGTATGAATCATGTTCCAACTATGAATAGAATATTGAGAAACTTATAAGTATTCCAAAATATTTTCTGCAATCCAACTTCTATAAATATTCAAAGACCAGTCTTACCTTTTTCCAATCACATTTTAAGCATGATGGTTTGCCTTTCTTTATCCATAATGATTGTGCCTAGCTGTCAAAATATTGTGTCTTTAATTGCAATCCTTTGTCTGTGATCCCACCAAAAAAAAGGCATGCTTCAAATCCACCTTTTCAAGATTTATAAAAAGAGAATTACATAAAATGCATGAAACCAAAGTAATTGGTCAGATTGTCAATTACAACATTACGCATCGTTGGCACGGGTGTAAACCGGTTTAAATAGAGTCAAAG
>NC_088360.1:124333046-124415546 GCF_034508935.2 Berghia stephanieae | reverse complement strand
AGACAAAAATGGAGGAAGGGCAATTACATGGATGATAAACAAGATGGCACCTGTGGTAAAATGTTTAAATTTGGAAAACTATCCCTATCTATCTTACCTCATCCTTTTGATTTATTACTTAAAATGTCAACTTCAATGCAAACCCTTTGCCATGCATGCTTCTTGAACGAAACAACATTATTCTACAAATTAACAATTCCAAATACCCGTTAAAAGAGATGAGCAGGAGGTGGGGAACGAGGTGATAATGAGGAGGAGGAAGAGGAGGAGGAGGGAGGAAGAGGAGGAGGAGGAAGAGGAGGAGGAGGAGGAGGAAGAGCTACAGATATGTTCATGAATACAATTCAGAAAATTTTCAAGTTATGTTATGATATTTTACAAAGTGTACATGTGAATTATTTATAGGGTGAATACAATTTTGTTGACGGATTGTGAACAATTATAAGGTGGTTTTTTTTCATCATGTACGCATAATATACAGAAACCCATTTCCCCTTCTTTTAGAAAAAAAAAAGAAAAAGGATGTGAAAGCTGAGTTGATATTCTGGCAGATGTAATCAATTGCCTTTACTTTGCGGTTCTCATGTCACATTATCCTCTATATAATTTCTTCTGCCCTTGATATTAATGCTCTTTTTTTCATATTTCTTTAACAAATCAAAGATCCACCACTGATTCACCACAATATATTCAATGAATATCTATAATTAGCACTTTGCAGTCGACTAGAAAGACTTACTGACCAAACATTGCCTTTTTCTTCATTTTGTCTAAAACTATTGAAAATATAAGAATCACTGTTCTCATAGTTTTACTTCTATTTGACAGAAGTTGAAAACGTTGGATTATTTTTAAATTGATAAGTTTTAATTGAGGTACTAATAATTGGCACTTTTTAATATTGTTAAAACCGAATGATTTCTTTATGCAGTACCTGAATAATGGTTGTTTTAATTTGAATGGATATTATATTTTCATTTGGACCATCGAAATTTGTTTTCTTATTATAACAAATTTATTTTTATCTTTTCAGGCAATTGATGCTCTAAATCAGTTCCATTTGACTGACAGACCCAACAGAAAGCAACAATTTTATTTGAATTATTTAATCCGTGATGAAGGTAAATTATCATTTTGTGCAGTTTTTTAGTTATGACCGTAAGGATTTAAAAAAAAAAGTTATTATTCTAATAATAGATTATTTTGAGTTGAAAATGTTGAAATAAATGTTTATATTTTTTTCTATGGATAACATTTTCAACTAGATTTATTATCTATCTATGGATATTTACTTTGGGATACGTGAATAATTAATTTTTAATCCAAAATTTACTTCAGTAAAACACACTCTGCGGTTACTTATTAATTTTAATTCAATGTTATTCATAATATTTAAAAAATAATTTCTTATACAATTTTTCACGTTTGTCGTAATTTAATTTGATTTTAATTCATACCTTTGAAGAATACCTCTAAACGAAAAGAACTAGTGTGTTTATAATTTTGCCTGGTTTGAAAGTTGTTTTGATAGTTTTTGATAAGTATAATAACACTGATTTTAATTTGAATATATACTTTTATGATGTTTTAATTACTTCTATTTGTACCTTCAGTTGTGCTAGTTATGAACAGATTGTATTTTATATTATTTGATCTTATTTTTTTAAATAATGGATTGATTATGCTAAATAAGGTACTTAAAATGACCTTTATACTTCAGAGAAACCAACTCCTACGGGTTTCAAAAACTTATTTTTGTCAAATTTTCCTTTGCTCATATCTAGAAAATGACCCTGATGGAAAAACACAAACACCAGTAAGTAGCATTTTTATTAAGCCAGTTTTATAAACATAATTTAATATAAAAATGCGGTGTTTGTTCCGACAAGACACAATTTAATAAAAAATTACCAGGTTTATTATTGTATTTTTATTTCCGATTAACACATTTTCACCGATTTGATTATACCTCAGTACAGGACAGGTTATCTGCATCCTGCGCGGTTGAAATCATCTGTTCAGTCGAGTGGTTAATCTCCACTGCTCGTAAATGCTCTTTGCTATGGGGTCAGTGACTTGGTTGTTGGCATGATATGATAGATACAGTGTAGATGATCATATCAGCATCTGATGTACACGTCACCAATGGGAAAGTGTATTTTTGAAGAGGATCGAAAGGCACACACTCTGCCTGACTTTCCTCTTGGATTATTTTTGGAAACACTCATGCTACATGTTCCTTGGTGTGGTTGAAATGTCACCTTTTAATGCTGTAACTTATTTTCTGAATCTGAAATATGGAAACTTTAGGAGAGCTGCTCATTGGCATAAGGGGAAAAATGAAAGAATTAAACGAGTGCAAATTCCCAGGAATAAGGGGTTTGTTATGCAAATGACTGTTGTCAATCTCAGGTGAAGTTATGATTTTTTTGACCCGCCTATCTGCCCACCTGTGATAAGGTTACTGGGTCTGTGAGATCTGTTTGAAATTGCGGTGTATTAGACCAGAGTCCTACCCAAAGGGTAGTAAGCAATTTCTAATATCCTTTTAACGCTATAGACACCAGGATATATACCAGCTAAATGGGCCATATGCCATTGAACAAATACTTTCAAAAACAATGAAGCATTATTAGAAGGGTGAAGTGTATAGGACAAATTTGTAATGGTTGTGTGAAAACTCTTGTTTCTCTCTTGAACTTGAAGCATATAGTTGTTTGCATTCCAGACCTAAGTGGCTGCTTGCCAATGTTCCAGAACAGATAAAGAATATGTTTGTTTTTGTTTTAAGGGTTTTATCCTTGCAACACAATTAGGGTATATGAGTAAAAAAGGAAGTAAATGGGATGGTCAAAAAAATCTAGAATTATTATTAAAGCACACGAGAAAAAGTAATACAAAGGAGAATTAGTTCAAATTGAGAACAGATATAGATTCCAAGAGCACACTCTCAGTGTACTTAGTTTGAGATCACATGAATGAGAAGAAGGAGGAGGAAGGGGGAGGAGGAAGACGAGGATGGAGGAGGAGATGATGATGATGATGATGATGATGATGATGATGATGATGATGATGATGATGATAGAAGAAGAAGAAGATGAAGAAGAAGAAGAAGAAGAAGAAGAAGAAGAAGAAGAAGAAGAAGATGAGATAGGAGAATAAGAAGAAGAAGAGAGGAAGAAGAAGGAGGAGAAGAAGAAGAAGAAGAAGAAGAAGAGAGAAGAAGAAGAAGAAAGAAGAAGAAGAAGAAGAAGAAGAAGAAGAAGAAGAGAGAGGAAAAGAAGAAAAGAAAGAAGAGAAGAGGAGGAGAAAAGAGGAAGAAGAAGAAGAAGAAGAGAGAAGAAGAAGAAGAAGAAGAAGAAAGAAGAAGAAGAAGAAGAAGAAGAGAAGAAGAAGAGGAGGAGGAGGAGGAGGAGGAGGAGGAGGAGGAGGAGGAGGAGGAGGAGGAGGAGGAGGAGGAGGAGGAGGAGGAGGAGGAGGAGGAGGAGGAGGAGGAGGAGGAGGAGGAGGAGGAGGAGGAGGAGGAGGAGGAGGAGGAGGAGGAGGAGGAGGAGGAGGAGGAGAAGAAGAAGGAGGAGAAGAAGGAGGAGAAGAAGAAGGAGGAGGAGAAGAAGAAGAAGAAGGAGGAGGAGGAGGAGGAGGAGGAGGAGGAGAAGAAGAAGAAGAAGAAGAAGAAGAAGAAGGAGAAGGAGAAGAAGAAGAAGAAGAAGAAGAAGTCCAAGGAGAAGGAGGAGGAGGAAGAGGAGGAGGAGGAAGAAGAAGAGGAGGAGGAAGAGGAAACGGAGACGGGAAAAGAGATGGTTGATTTTAGAAAGAAGAAGAGAATTAAACAATTAATGTAATTTCATACTTTCAAATATGCTTTTCTGTGTTAAGATTCACTGTGCAGTTCTTAACAATCAACAAAATCTACTACTTGATGCTACAATGGAACGTCTCATTTTTATGATGTGGAACCAATTTGGGAGGTATTAGGTTGAGGCCGGATTTTTTTTCATTGACAAGACAGCTATATCCACTTCGCATTTTGTGATTACATTTTTGTGTGGTGTTATGCATTATATCTTTGAACAAAGTTATTTATTTGTTTATTATTATTATTATTATTGTTTTGAGTTGAATAACATGAACCTTTTGACACATTTATACAGTCTTGGCCAAAAGAAAATTTACATTAATCTGCACCCATGCATATTTAATTTGATTACGTTAACCCTTGTTAAGTTTTAATGTGGGTAATCAAGTCATATTGATAAAAACTTGGCTTCCTTTTTTTTTTAAAAGTTGGAGTTATTATGAGAAAAGGCACCAAATAAATTGGGCAAATTAATTAAGGACAATTACATCTTCTAAGAGATATTGCTTGGTACTCCAATACATTTAGAAACTGTTATTGTTGTTTGTATTTTATGTATATAGCAGACAACTAGTTAGATGACAGAGAAGAGGAGTTGGATCATCACTACCCTTTTATATTGGGATGAGAGCAGCTTTGTTCCCAAAGATTTTCTAAAATTTGATGTTTTCAGATTAAGAGCTCAACAACAGAGAAAAGAACGAGTTTTTGAAATGAAAATAAATGCTAATCTTAATCTGATTTTTTTTCTTCTCTCAACCGAATATTAAACCAACAAGGCCGATTAATGAGATATTTCTTTTGGACAAGACTACAATAATACTTTATTATCAAAATTATATTTTTGTGTGTTATTTTTCTATTATCACACCGTTAGATTTAATTCTTATCGTTTAAAACTTTTATGGAAAATAGGCATAACTGACAGCACATTTTTTTATTATACAGATAATTACTATCGCATGCATGCCAACTGCTTTATAAATCCATTAACTTTTGACTTTTAGAAAATTATTATATAACTTAAGATTGTTCAATCTTTTAACATTATGATTCTAAACTTCTTATACATTCATAAAACGATTTTTAAAAATATTATTTTTGTTGTCGTGGTTCCATTAACTGTGATTCTTAACTTTAAAAGATTTCCATTTCTTAGTGTGCAGCGTTTATTTGAGTCTTTGCGTCTCTTTGTCTCTTTTCTATATAACTACAGACCTTGGCATCCTATGTCAAGTTCTAAATGATGTACCTACCAAATTGCATAAAAATACTTTTAATTCAAGAAAAGTCAATACAACCAAACTTCAGTCTGTCGTTTTTCAAATCACCCTTACAATAGATTTAGATCAAAAGCAATCGTACCGAAAAGCTAAGTGCATTGCTTTTTTTTTTTTCTTACATTGCCAAGACTCACTCAATCCCATGACCAGTTAATCGTTGGACGGACATGTGGGATGCAGACTTCACAACCTTACGCCATTCGTCAGGTCTCTGGCCATTTCTATTAGGCTATTGAGATTCAGGCCTGTCCACTCTTTGATGTTGTCTTGCCATAGCTTTTTTTTTGTCTTGCTCTACTCCTCTGTCCTTCTACAGTGCCCTGCATGACAGTCTTGCACAGATTATCATGGCGGACAGTGTGTCCGAACCATGACAATTTCCTTCTTTTGACCATTGACAACAGTGGTTCCTGTCCTCCTGCTCGATCCTCTACCTCCTCTAAAATATCTTTATTAGTCCTGTGCTCCAAATAAGGAACTCTCACGATTTTCAGATAGCTCTTATTTTGAAAAGCACAGATTCGCTTTTTTTATATCTGCTGTGAGTGTCCATGTTTCACAGCCATAGAGCAGGATGGACAGTACCAGCGATCTGTATAATTTCAACGTAACTCCAAAATGAATGTTGCTTTTCCATATGGTGTTAAGTCATGGCTGCTGTTGCCATTCCAACTCTAGCTTTCACCTCTGCTGTGCTAGTCCGATCTTCGGTGAGCAGCACTCCCAAGTATTTTAATGAGGTGTCTTGCTTTAGGTTTTCACCGTTGACATTGATTCTCGGCTGAGCGTTGTCTTGGCTGTTTGCTAGAATTTGCAACTTTTCAGAATTGATCTCCACCCCGTATATACAAGCTGTTTCTGATAGACGATCTGTCAGTGACTGTACTTTGTGAATCATTTGTTGCCCTCAAATCAATGTCTTCCGCAAATTGAAGGTTTGATACTGTGTTCTGATGGTTGTTGAGAGTCTCGTGCATTATTCTTTCCAAATATAGGTTGAAAAGGGTAGGTGAAAGAATGCAAGACACATTGTGATAATTTACAAATATGTCACATGTCTCAAAATAAAGACCACATTTTCGCATATTTATAGCCCACAGACGAATTATTCAGCTGCTTTGATTTCGAATGATATAGAAACTATCCAATAAATCCAATTTGTTATTTCCCCAGCTTTTTTTTTGGACTTTTGATCATATATTGTATTAAGGGAAAATTATGAAACAAAAAAATATATCGAAAACGAGTCACCTAGTTTGTTCTATATCAGGAAAGGAAGATTAAATAATAAATCAAGAGTAAAAAACATACTTGATAATATTAAAAATCTGATTTGATTCACTCTTTGATTCAAACACAGATTTAAAGACTTATTTAATGCAGGCCAAGCTTTTCCATTTCGGGTGATATATCCAAGTGATATTCTTTCATTTCGGTACAGAAAACATACGCTTTATGACATTTTGTGTCATTTGCTGAGATCAATCCTCTTGACTTCAATCTTAGTTTAGTTCACCTATCCTGATCTATTTAGCACACTTTGTCTTTTAAAATCCCCACAATAAAGATTACAGATCTCAAATTTGTTGCATCTTTTTTGAAGTGACACATACATAAAAATGCATGAAAATGATTTCTTCCAATCTGAAATACATTCTTGCATTATGCTGTGTTTCTACGTGTATTGTTTTGTACACTGACTGAGATTCTGCATTGTCATCATGCTATATTATCCATATGAGTGTGGGATTTTTCTTTTTGAAAGTGGTTCAATATCTATCGATTTCTTTGCAGGTATAGAATACTCTCAGTGACTAGTTTTCAATATTGGTGATACGATATATGTATTCTTCCGTAAATTATGTTCATCCAACATGAATTATACAAATATACAGGAAAAAAAAAGAACTTCACAGGATGAGTTTTTATATGAGAAGAAATTCAAGGCTTAATTGTGAAGTGCAATATTTTTAGCTGACACTGGTTTGCTGGAATTGCTCTACGCTTTTTATTTGCTGTGTACCATACATTGAAATGAATCCAAAAACTTTATCTGAAAAGTTGATCCTTCAAAAAGTACTCAAGGATTGGTATGTCAAGTTTAACTAGTTAATCAGGTAAAGAATAGGAAGGTCATGTATCAACCAGGCACGGTCATCAATATTTTTGTTGTTGTTGGTAGAATCGATGGAAAAAAACGACTCTTATATGTCCTGGTGACTCATTTAATATTCAAAAAGCGCAGATTAAAAAACCCAAAAAAAAAACAACACACTTTATTGGTTATAAACAAATAAAAGGTCACTTCGGATGACACGGAAAATAAAATATTCATGAATTAGAAGAGAACCTCATTAAGGACTTATGACGATGAATAGTGAAAAAAAAACCTGAGCATTATCATGACTGGGACTCTCAATTTTAAACTAAAAATGAAAACTTTTGTTAATGCAGTAAGGACAGATGACATAAACTGAGATAGAAAATGTAGTAGTGTTATCAATTAATTTGGAGGTATTCATTCTCGACTCTATATCAATCAAATATAACAATTTAAATTATAAAGCTTTCCTTTTTGGTAGTTGAAGCCTCAATTTTGACATTCAGATCGGAATAGTTGTCTAGAAGTAGTTTTTTTTGTCATTGTTTTTAATTTTCTACAAATGCCTAAATATCTTTGATTACTTTTTGTCACAATCCGATGCAAAAATGACTCCTTCATAGCATCATTCAAATCACATATTCTTTTATACTGGGCACGTTTTACGTTACTCATACCTACACCCTCCAGTTGCACGTGGCAGTCTCTTACAAGCTGACGGATTTACTAATGCACCACGTTTTTCTGAGGTATTTGGATATTCAGTGGACAAAGTTTGGAAGGTAAATTTGTTTCAAATTTCCAATAAGACAAATATGGCAATCTGAGTTATTTGTTAAATATTGATTATTTACAAAGTATTTGATCTACAAAATTTTCTGAATTGATACATTTTTATTAATATGTCATTGATTTGTCAATTTATAATTTACTTCTTATCAGGCATGCTAATGTTGTTGAACAGCAATAAAAATCATTTTCTTTTTAATGTGCATGACCAACTATTTGATAAAGAGATAATATGTAGATTCTGCACTTATAATATATATATATATGCAAATGAGAGAGAGAGATAGAGAGAGAGAGAGAGAGAGAGAGAGAGAGAGAGAGAGAGAGAGAGAGAGAGAGAGAGAGAGAGAGAGAGAGTTTACATCATTGCATACACAGTTTTGGCCAAACTTTTGGAATTGCATCCAAAGTTACTGCCTCTGCTGCTTACCTTTATCTTTTTTTAAATGCCCGTTAACCCGTGTGTCCATTGCTTTTATTTTACATGGAATGGTGGAGTGATTATAAACAGGTTCCGTCTCATAAGAATATTTTAGCAAACTACAAATTATGTTTTGGTAGACATTATCATGAAATACTTCAACAACTTGAACATTAAAAATCATCTCCTGTAGTGAATTTTAAAAAATTAAACCAGCTATAACAAAACAATATTGTTTGTGGTGGGTTCCCTAATCATTGGAGATTTGAAAAAATCAAATGATACTTTTAAAGTATGTTCTATAAAAGATTAAAAGTTTGACCTGTACATCTATCTTAATTTTTTAAAATAAAATAAAAGGGCAACACATTCATTTGACACACGAAATTATTTTAAAAAATAATTGCATCTTTTAAATTCTATTTACTTCTAGATTTGTTCTAAATTTATTTTTGTCCTTTTTTTTATATGTAATTTTTTCTTTTATTTAATTTAAAATAAAGAAGTAATAATACTGATTAAAATTATGATATTCTAGCATACGATTCTTTTAATTTATTTTTGAAATCCAGTCTCGAATATGATTTCTAATTGTGATTTGTTTCCCCCCCCCCCCCCTAATCTTCGTTTCTAATCTTAATGGAACTCCTTTGATTTTGTTCGGAGGATAGATTTATCCTTATTCCCTTTTTTCCCCTGCATAAAATCCTGATTGACTTAGAGCACACTACCATTACTTCCCTCTGTCGTAGTTTTTTAGAGCCATTAGGCCCATGGAGTCAGAGGTTATCCCGGTTTCTGTAGCATGAAGTGGACAATAGCAATTGCTTGCTACTCTTTGGATAGGACACTAGTCTATATTATATCTTAAAGTACTTTCTGCCAGATCTAACAGACCCAGCTACCCAATCACTGCCGTTTGGAGAGGGGGGGAGGGGTCAGAAAAAAAATATTGACTGCACCCGAGATCGATTTTGGTCCATTTGTGTGGGAAGCGAATGCTTTACCAATTGAGCCATCGATACCCCCAGTTCCCTCTTAATATTCATATAAACAGTTTGGTTAAACGGTATTGATTATTAATTCTTTTAATTGGATTTCTATCTATATGATGGCTTTTGTGCGGCTACGTGGTCTAGTGGTATGACACTCGCTTTTGGATTGGAAGGTCCTAGGTTCCATACTCGCTCGGCGCATAGTTAAGTCCTTGGAGAAGGCTCTTTACTCATATTGTCTTACTGTACTCAGGTGTAAAATGAGTCCCTGACCGTTAACAGCATTATCTCTGTCCGAAAACTATTTGTAATATCACCTAAAAGGCGTCATGTCCCGTCCTACATATTAAATGTTGCTGTTGGCCAGGGACCCCTTGTAAAGCGCTTTGAGCATGTTATGTGAATATTGCCCTATATAAAAGTTCAATTATTTAAAGCTCAATTATAAGTCAATTTTAGTTATACAATTACTTTATTAAAACATAAAATCTAATGACCTATTCTGATTATACAACGAGCTACAATAATTTCTCATTATTGTAATTTTATTAATTCCTTCACCCAGATTCTGGGCTCTGGTGCAGTTGTCAGTAAATCTAGCATACATTGTCTTATGGACAGCTATTGGCATGACAGTGGAGTATGATAAACGTCACATATACAGAATGCCGGATGACATTTGGAGGCTTGTGCTTTATGTGTGTACTTGTATTCATTCTCATTTAAGTCCAGATTTTAATGAATTGTATGGAATGGGTAAAGAGAAATTAATTTGCACTTTTATGTAAAGGTTTATAAAATAAATGTAAAATAGCTGGGTTATTTAAAATGGGTATTTGTTTATCATTTTCATTACATCGATATTTGCAAACTTCATTCTTTGTTTTCTTGAATAAAAACAAATTCGAAAAAAAAAAGAAAAAAAAAAGAAAGACAACCCCCTCCCCCCCCCCCCCCCCAACCCCCCTCTGGAGAAAAAAAGAAAATAATAAAATGCAAACCAGAATAAAAGCAATATAAAATAAAAGTAGCAACAGAAACAAAAGAATAGTACAGTTTTGCACTCCAATACTATAGGGTTTAAGATTTTGTTGATATTTTAGGGTTGTTTAAATGTATATCTCAACACCTTAGTAAATATATATATATATATATTTTTAGGAAGATATAAGGGATTGCTTGTAATGGACGACTATTCTTTTTAAAAAATCGCATCAAACAGAAGTCGACCACTGTTATAATATTGTAATGATAATGTGCTTGTAATTTGTAGAGAAGTTGTTATGTTGTCTGTTGTGAGTCTCATTATTTATAAAATAAAATACATAAAAATTAAGTCTAAAGCAAGCTTATTGACAATATTTTTTTTTCAAATTCAGTCAAAATATTCAGAATGATTAGTCTTTATAATGATAATAAAATATATTAATAATAATTTGCTTTTATAGCACGCAATCTTCATATACATCTGTAAAGGAAATGAATAACAGGTATGTTAATTTGATAGAAGTCGTTTGTGTTCAGACATTTTCAATTGCCGAAATGCTTTTTTTTTCTTTTTTTTTTCTTTTCACAATTATGATATCTTTATTTCTTTTTAACAGGTATTAGCTGTGGCTTTCACCGTGTATCAAGTTTTTGATGAGGTTATGGAATTCAGGAGATCTCAGCGCTTACACTCAGTAAGTTTTGTTTTGTGATCATAGTTGGACATGCTTTTTTATCATCTTTAAAGATACCATTGTATATCCTGTTCGATTAACTTTTCTTTTCTCTTTTTTTTCAATCCAGGAATTTGAGAAAAGAAGAATTGCTGAGATTAAAAAAGATTTAGAATATGCGCATCCAAGGTGGCCAATGGAAAGAAAGTATCTGGAGCAAGAGATGCACGAGGTGGAAAAACTGAGACCTAAATATTTCAGCGATGCATGGTAGGGATATCAAGCAATTATTGGCTTTATAAATTATCAATGTTGATTTATTCAATAACTTTCCATTGCAATTTAATGAAAAAGTTGATGGACAAGTTCTATCAAGACCGAATTGATTTTTAAAAAAAATAATAGCACAAGCTTATCTTGGTTTTGGATTATTTACTACATTTTTGTATAAAGTGAAGTGTCACTTTATTATAACTAATTTCTGATTGCAGGAATATTTTTGACTGGATTTGCTACATAATGCTGGCTGTTTGTATGGTAACACACGTTGTAGACGTCACACACCATAGTGAAGAGCTTGCACGTGCTCATATTCGTCTAATGTCTGTCACAATTATCCTATTGTGGCTTCGGTTGATGAAAAATGCAAGGGCTTTTGCACTGCTAGGTAAATCATGTGTTATATGTTTGTATTTATGCTATCCACCACCACCACCACCACCACTACTACTACTACTACTACTACTACTACTACTACTACTACTACTACTACTACTACTACTACTACTACTACTACTACTACTACTACTACTACTAATGTATCGCAAAGTACATTCTAACAAGTCCAACAAACTCTGCTACCCAATCACTGCTGAGTGGACAGGGAGGTCTGAAAAAAAAAATCTCGACTTCATATATCTATATATAATAGTATGAAACCTTCGTCAGACAATTTACTCATCATTTTTAGAAACTGCTTTCATTTGTCAAACTTTCAATCCCTTACAAGTATAAAGTGAGTGGAGCAGGTACTTATGTTGATAAAAACAAGAAATGAAGTGAGTAAGAAAGTGCCAGAAGACAACAGAGAATAAAAATTTCGCGGCGGTGATGGGGGCTTGAACCAGTGTACTTACTGGTACAACAACTCCACCTGGCCAGGGAGAGCTCGATTCTACCTTATGAGCTATCCATGATCCCAAAAAAGATCGCTTCTGACCCTAGTCTTATTAGAGTCTTCTTTTCCTGACTTCTTGAGGTATTTGGGGTGAATTTTTTTAATTCAGAAAAATGAGTGGAGCATAATCAATATCTCAATCATTTCTATGTTACATGTTTGTGTTGAGAATATCGGCTATTAAGCTTAAATGCTGGCCAACTAACTTTGCAGCGTTTGTCTGTGTTGAACCCATGACCTCAAGAAGTCAGGAAGAGAAGGCTCTAATAAGACAAGGGCTAAAATCGATCTTTTTTGGGATCGTGAATAGCTCATACGGTAGAGTCACGCTCTCCCCGGCCAGGCGGAGTTGTCGTACCACCATCGCCACCACGAAATTTTTATTCTCTGTTATTCTCTGTTGTCTTCTGGCACTTTCCTACTCACTTCATTTCTTGTTGAAACCTTACAAGTATATTGCAATTTTTACACTGATTGATTTCCATAAACCATGCATACAAAAGTCAAATAGGTATGGGACTTTCTTCATTCATATATTGCAAACACATTCACGCCACTGTAGCATAGTTAATTTTCTTTGGAGAGTGGAAGAGAAAATGATACATTATGTTGTAAATTTATCCCATATAATGAAGAGTGTATGTGTGTATATTGACTGTTTCAGGACCATTTGTTGTGATGTTGGGCCACATGTTGAAGGATTTTGCTAAATTTATGTTCCTCTACTTGGAGTTCTATATTCCATTTTGTAAGTATAGATTCTCTGAACAGAAGTTGTGTGTTATTTTTTATCTTCTTTTTCTATGACTTATCAAATATTGTTTTAAAACTTACAATTTTCATCTATAATAAATGAATGCATTCTCAATTCTCCAATACAAGTAAATTTGATGAGCTTAACGATTACTTATTATTTTCTGTTTTATTTTGATATATGAATTTTTTTGGTTTTAATTTAAAGAAAATGGTAGAGCATGGGCACAAATAATTTTTCATTGTCCCTTTTAAGAATGTAGAAGCAGCAAGTTTTAGCGATAAAAAAAAAAAAAGAATTATCATGATTACGATGTCATCTAGAATCAGTACTTAAAGTATTGTAAAGGATCATACATTTATTGATCCATTATCATCATCATTGTCGACATCGTCATCATCATCTGAATTATTATTATTATTATTATTATTATTATTATTATTATTATTATTATTATTATTATTATTATTATTATCATTATTATTGACTGTTATAATAATAATGATGATGATAACAATAATTATTATTATATTTGTCATTTTTATTATCATTATCATCTTCAGTACCATACATTATATTCTCGAAATTAAAAAAAGTATTCATCCTCAGATTCTTTTTTTTAAAAAACTGTTTGGCTATGCAGTTTTGATGTTATGAACTGTGTCATTATCATCAATATTTTTGTTTTATCCCAATTTTTACTCTCCATAATATGCATGTGCTGTTTTAACCTTTTGCACCCTATTGTTTCCAAGAAGCACGTAAAGCAAAAACAAAACATATATTTTCTCTCTTCCTGGACTCCTTCCAATTAAAAATAAAAACTTCTTTATAACACCAAAGACACCAAATAGAATTCCTGAAGACCTTTATTTTAAAAATACATTCAAGTGCTTTCCTTTTCTTTGTATTTTATCTCCAAAATGATCATTGATTTATTTTCTCTGTATAGTATTATCCATTTTTGTTCAAATGTATTGACTTTGCTCTGTTCTTTTAATTTACCCTTTTTGATCCAATAAACTAACTATTCAATGTATGTTATATTTTATTATTACAGTGGCAGCATTCTGGATGCTTTTTGGTGGAACGAAACGGGATGAAAATAATTCAGATGAAGTAGTTGTAGTTGATGGCTTTCAGTTTTTTGGTCAGGCTTTTTTCAGTCTTTTCAGGCTTACTCTTGTCGATGAATATGCCTATGATGTAAGTCTAGAACATTTTATACTTTTGAAAAAAAAAATCACTTGTATGTAGTATTCACTTTAAGGTATTTGTTGATATTTGAGTTTTTGACTCCTATCTGCATTTAGATTAATGTTTGATTTAACTCGTCTCTTTAATATGCCTTCAATGGTTCAATGGAACTTTAAAATTCTCCTCAAAGCATCATTTCAATTGTCAAGACAAGTAGTCGTTTTTAGCTTTTTATATAAAAATAGATTTCACAAATTTTTAATGCATCCCTTTTTTTCTCGAAGACATCAGTTATCGGGGTTCAGATTCATACAACTAATAAAGAAACTTCTTCCTTCGGTAATGTGACCTGCTTCTCTCTTCAAACTTAAATCGGACCAAGATAACTTAAACCTGTAAAACAAAATTATTGGAAAAAGAAACAACAAACGGTTCAACATTATTTGTACTTTATTTCTTATTTTAATGATAATAGACGAATAATAAATAAATGGGTCAACAATGGGTCTGAGTTTTTCTTTAAGAGAGAAACTATTTGAGTTTAATTATTCACAAAAAAAGACATCAATGTCAAACAAGGTAACTTAAAGGTATGATTATTTTTATAAATTTTTGTTTAATAATATATTTAACATGCAAACATTGCAGCCAATATACTGTAAACGTGGACATAGGAATACAATTTGTTTACCATTTTCTCCTACTCAGTGTGCCTCAATACGGTTGCTATGGCACCCTACAAGAAAATTCAAACAGTTTTTGAATTCTTTTCATGTATTATTGTATATTTTGTCGCGTGATGGATTTAACAACAGCTCTTAGGTAAAACATCTGACAAACGCAATAGTCAATATGAAAGAAGAACATTGGCGCGAAGTCTCAAATATGGAATAGTAAAGCATCATTAATATGTAATTGCTGTTGATCATCTAGAACTGAACTGTCTCAAAATCTTGTGAACGAAGCTCTTTGGAATGCCAATCGTAGTCTATGCTTTGTGTTTAGATTAAGCATAAAGGTCTGTGGCACCCCCTGATCAGTTTTATAGACAATTCTTGGTTGACAGCATCGTTAGCAATCTCTGGCACTATGTGTCTATGCAATTTTATATTACCTGCTTTTTCCGTTTTCATATCATATAATGGTCTGCTAAACTAGGCTATGAAACGTTTGTTTGGCTGCCTTTGTTGATTTTGTCAGACGCATTACTCAAAGACATTTTTGTCGCACAGTTGTGCTTCTAAAATAGAGGAGAGAAAAGTGAGGTCTTTTAAGTTCATTTTATGCTCATTTTGCTAACTTTAGTCATTTAATGTGGATCTGTGGCTAATAGCATAAGCACAAATATGTAGCTTTTTCCTTGAAGATGGTGAAAACCAATACAAATATCTATGAGGTTTTATAATAATAAGTCTTTGAAATCAGGGGAAGACTTTATGGACACCCTAAATAATTGAAGACAAAAGTTGCATCAAAATCTGTGATTGGATAACTGGGTCAGTTTGATCTGGCATAAAGTATTTTGTGATAGTCTAGCTTCCGATCCAAAGGCTAGCAAGCAAATGTTAATGTCTTTTTAATTCTACAAAAACCGGAATTAACGCCGGTTTCGTATGCCTTTTGTGATGATATACATCTATGTGTCAATACATGACATAATCGGGCGGAAGGAGAAAATTTTGGATTTGCATTTTCTGAAAGAATATGCTCACCAGAGCATTGTAATGTTTATTTGAAGTAAATCGGGTGATTTTTCATGAAGTTATGGTCATATATATAGGAAAGGTATCCAGCAACTTTTCTCAAATGTCATTTCAACTTGACTAGCTGTAAAAAATATTTAGAAGTGAAAATAGGCTTTGATATTTCCCGAAGATGTACAAAAAGGGTTGATTTAATCATTTATGACAAGAACGAATTTTTCATAAAAATTGACTTTCTAACTAAACTTGGCAATACCTCAGTTCAAATCTTTTCACCATCCGACTGATTATGTCATTCACTGTGACATATGTGTCTGAATAGATATGAATGTCCATTGTTATCCACCACTGATTTTGATTCATTTTCAAATTTTTATTGCTCTGTATTTAACAGGTCTATATTACATCGGTGACACTTTTCCTTTTTTTCTGTCCTTTACATTGTTTTCCCCTTAATCTTTATTAGAATGTGACTGTGAATATTGTTTTTTTTTTCAGTCAATGAATAAAATTGACAGCATCATGTGTGACATTCTACTGGCAGCCTGGTTCATCTTATCTGCTATATTGTGCCTTAACTTGTTCATCGCTCTCCTATCAGAAACGTTCACTAGGTACAGTCAAAGGAATTTTTATCGAAAATTATTATTGCTTCAACCGACAGTGTGTGTATATGTGTGTGTGTGTATGTGTGTGTGTGTGTGTGTGTGTGTGTGTGAGTGATAGATAGAGGCAGATAGATCGATAGACAGATTGATAGATAGAGAGATAGATAGATAGATAGAAGAAGAAGAAGAAGAAGACGAAGAAGAAGAAGAAGAAGAAGAAGAAGAAGAAGAAGAAGAAGAAGAAGAAGAAGAAGAAGAAGAAGAAGAAGAAGAAGAAGAAGAAGAAGAGAAGAAGAAGAAGAAGAGAAGAGAGAGAGAGAGAGAGAGAGGAGAGAGAGAGAGAGAGAGAGAGAGAGAGAGAGAAAGAGAGAGAGAGAGAGAGAGAGAGAGAGAGAGAAAGAGAAAGAGAGAGAGAGAGAGAGAGAGAGAGAGAGAGAGAGAGAGAGAGAGAGAGAGAGTCATTTCCATGCAACTTCTATGCTCAATGCACTTCAAAATACTTGGTTTTCTCTTGAATATTAAGCTGCGGTATTGTAAAAAGCAATAAAGAAAAAAGAATATAACAGCTTAAAAAAAGAGCAAAATACTAGTGTCTATTATTTTGTTCGTTTTTGAAGCTGTTTTATTCATTTTTGGACATTACTTTTTCATTTACTCTTTTAGCCATTGGGAATCAAACTGTTGGTTAGTGCATTACACGTTACCTGATAGTCACCCCATTAGAATTCTTATAATATCTGTTTATTAGAGGAACTGACTTGTGTAAAGTGCTTTACACTAGCACACTAATGTCGGTTTTGTGACACTGTTATCCATCTAGTTAGTGACCGGGCTCAACACCGATACTTTAAAGAATTACATTATTTCTTGTTGTAAATCAGAAGATCCCATTGATAATCACATCAATAAACTAATGTTCTTTTGTTCTTTATGAATACTTTTTATTTGAAAATACTGCTCTAGATTATGTTGACCTGGGGAAAAATTGAGAGATTGAGAGAATCTTATAATTTCTTTGTCTTTACAAAATAATCTAGAGTTTAAAATTAAAGTCATAAAAATCCTCAACATTCTTCAGTAATTCTCATCTTAACTCTTTGATTTCAGAGTCTATGACAAAGCAGAGGCTAATGCTGTCATGCAGAAAGCAATTACAACATTGAGCATATGGGAAGGCATCAGTCGAAGTAGAAAAGATCGCTTCCACCAATTTATAAAAGATAATTGTTCTCCATTGGTTGAGGACTATGATGATGATATGACGCAAACAGAAGATGACAATCTCAAGAAAGTCACAATCGAAATCAAGGTTTGACATGGTGTTAGACGAAATTGGAGTCTTCCTCTTTTTTTTTGTTGAGCCACAGAATTAACATTTATTTCAATATAAATTTTGATTAATTAAAAAAAGGTCTAGATTTTAGTTATCAACACAGTATCTTTAATTTTTGTTTTCACAGACTACAAAACTTCCGTCCCCCAACATTCTACCTTAATCTTTTTTTATGTTTTGAATGAGCCAATCACTTTTCATATGTTTAAGTATTATTTCTTAATGATTTTGTTCAGTGTTTTCCTGTGCTTTTATTAATACAGCTTTTCCACTTTTTATAACATTATTTTGAATATGTGTTTATAGTCATAAAACACTTCTTTTTTTGCTGTGCACAAAATGCTTACATTTTCTCCAATCTTTGACCTCAAGAAAATGTACATTAAGGTGTTCAAAACTGATTTTAAGAAATACACAATGCTTTTAACGGCCCATTTATTAAAATATCTTTTTGTGTATATTGATACTCGTCTCTTTTCTATGAAACGAAATAGATATATTGTATCACGCAGTTGTAACATAAATATACCAGTCTTTTTCTTGTATGCCGAGAACTTTTATCTCTTTCAGGAAGAGCTAGATAATCTCCAAGATATGTTCAAACTGCAATTTGGAGATCCCAGCTCATCTTTATGGGTACGTGACTCTTAAAACATCAAATTCATTTAGGCTACTTGTATATTTTGTTTTGACATAGATATGTATTTTGATCATTTTGTTATCAACACCAAGCAATGTCGTTTGGAATAGTAAAGTATTGTAAAATTAATATGTAATTGCTGTTGAATGTCCAGAACTTAACTGTCTCATTAGCTTCTTAAAACAAGTTGCTCTGCTTATAGTTATGTTAAAATTGTTTGTTATTTTAACCAGTTAAAGATAGTTTCAATCAAAGATCTTTTTATAAACTCTGACTTGTTACGCTTTGTTACAGCAGGGCCATAGACCTACTATAGTCGGCCATGAGCAGGGCTAAAGTTTGGATGAAAGAGAGTAAGAAATTATACCATACCATTTAATCATAAATGTTATCTTTGCTAAATATTGCAATGATATTCATTTTTTGTATTTGCGCAATGAAACATGTTATTAGTGTAGTCAAATCTATAATAAATACGAATGCTTGTTTAATATTACAGCAAGCTGAGAATGGGCACAATCTTTCTTTGACAAAAGAGAAGTTTGATACAGAGGTAAAAAATCTGACAAACGCAATGATCAATATGAAAGATGAGCACTTGGAAGCAAAGGCCCAAATGCAAAAAGACTTAAAGTCTATGAAATCAATGCTGAAAAAGATTCTTTTCAAGCTTGGTGAAGGTTGGTTTAATATTTCTTATATATACATTTTATTGATACAAATTTAACAATTTTTTGTTCCCATTTATTTTGGTGAAACCAAGTATGATGCATTTTAATCGCTATTTCACAACATGGCCTGAAGACCTGAAGACCTGTGAGTGACATGACATGGCAGAAATAATTTGTCATGAAAGATTATAATAATTTGGTCAATGCACGCAATCCAGGCAAAAGCTTTCAATTTATATTTTAATTTTCTCAAAAGTTCTGACACACCCAGATTAGTTTATTATTTGTCTTGTCGATGACCAGCTCGTGATAATAATTTAACAGCATGTTAATAACGCAGTTTTAACACTGCTTCTAAAAGATGGTTGACAAATAAATTCAGAATTTGACTGTTCTCTCCTAATGACGTCATTATGATGTTCCGTTTCTGCTATTGCAAGAAATTTTAACATAAGTAGAAGAAAAATAAATGTTTAGATCAAGTTTTCACCTAAACTGCAAGAACTGGATGTAACTGTTGTCAATAGCCAAATTCAAAATCAATTTCCAACAAAAAAAAAAAAAAAGAAAAAAAAAAAAAAAGAAAAAAGAAAAAAGTTATTGGACTTTAAATTTGCGAGCATAGGTATATAATTTGTCATTTTGTATCTTAATGTTTTTACATTATTCTGCTAAGAACATCGATTAAATTTATTAAACATTGCATGGGAGCTATCTTAAAATAATAGTCCATATCTTGAAAAAAGAAAGATTTTAATAATAAGATAATACATCTTTCTTATTGAGTGGGTACATAATAAATTTTGTCTATCTGTCCTTTCAAAGTGCCAGGTTAATATAATACAAAGAGTAATTGTTTCTCACATAGGGTCAATTTTAAAGTGCACGTCATCTTTTTGACAATTTGTGATCGTTTTATTCCAGTTTTTGTGGTTATCTGTTAAACAATTTACTTTGTTTCAACCATTTTAATCATCACACTTAGTATTCATAATGATCGTTTTACCTCTTACTTAAGTTATTATTTTTTTTCTCTCTACTTTGATTAAAGCAATTGTATTTTATAATCTAAAAGTAATTTCCTGTTCGTAGACACTTACTGTATACGTATGTTCTCGGTCTTTCTGTACTAGATCATCTAAAAAAAACTTTATACTTTTGTCAATATTTATTTTCATTAAAAGAATTCAAATTGTCTATACCTTTTGCAATTGGCTATCTTGTTCTTTTTCACTTTCACTGCATTTTTCTTTGGAACCGGTGCAGGAAAATTATCTGATTGTGCTTTTCTCTAAATCTTATGTTTCTTCCAGTACCAATTGCTGTTGAAATAATATTCCTAAAGGTCTTATCAAGTGACCTATACCGATCTTCCCTTGTCCCCCCCCCCCTCTGAATTACTTGTACTTGTAAATTAAATTTTAATGACCTGGAATTGCATACCTTAGTTTTACTTTACTTATTTAGAGGACATTTACTTTATATTTTGTAATATATTCCACTAAATCTTCATATTTCTGTTTTATAGTGTAAAAGGCGTCTGATACCACCTTCGACTTCTTCCCTGAATCGGCCTAGTCTATGTCTTCGTGCCATGTCTTATATTTATAGTATAGCCCATTTGATATACCCCTTAAGGTTCTCAAACAGTACACGTCCCTTCACACTATTAAGTTAGAATATAAGGAGAAAGCAATGGATTCAAAGAGAAAATTACAGACACTTTGCTACTTTGTAATGACATACTAATAATACATATTAATTTGACTATGTGTGATTATTTATAATGCTATCTCTTAAAAAAAAAAGATTGAAAAATGAAAATGAAAAAGGTATTGATAGTATATACTTCAAATAGACTCCTCTTAAATTTACATGTATTTGTATCTTCTCTTTAATTAATTAGATGACGAAGTAGACGCACTGGAAGAAGGATCTCTGGCAAGGTAAAATGACCAAAGAAAAGAATAATCTTAATTCTTGAAACATGCTGTTATTTATGATATGGATTAACTACGGATATGGATTAGCTAGAATTAATGTGTAATCAAATTAAGCTTAATTCACGATTTTCAAATATTTGCATATTAAAAACGTTCACAGCAAGAAAAGGATTTACACTTAAGTGATTTCTCAGAAAATGTTATGGCATTTATCCCACACAGATTCCACTTTCCAAAATATATTTTATCTATTAAATCGAACCAGCAATTGAATAATTTGAAACAATTATTTTATTCCAATAATTGTCCTTACTCAAGCTTACATACTACTCATAAATGTTCAAATGTTTCCAGCTTGTGTTTTGTGCCTGTTCACATTGTAATGAATAAGATGAAATTTTTAAACCTTTTTTTATTTTAGTGACTTAACCCCTGTAACAAGAATCAGAAGAAAGAAAAAGAAGAGGCAAACAGACGATTTTGATGCTATTGAGGAAAGATCTACGTCTTCATCAAGGATGATGGACAGTGAGTCATGTATTTGTAGTTGCGCTCATATTGAATTGAATATGGTTACTTTAAGTTTAAGAGTGAAATCATTTTGATTTTGTCCTTATTTTTCTTTCAGTAATATTGTTATATTGCCTTTTGTTATTTATTATTATCACGATTATAATGATTCTTCTTCTTCTTGTTATTATTGTTATTATCAGGTATTAATTATTATTATTTATAATAATAATAATACAGTAGAATTACTTTAAACCAAAATTTTGGGGACCTTCTAAACCATTTTGGTTTAAAGCAAGTTCCCGTTTTGCGATGTTTTTCTAGGGTGGTAACTATTTAAGGAATTTGCTCATTTAATCGTATCATGGGTTGTTTCCCTTTAAATAAAGTTGTTGAATAAATGCCATCTTGGTAACCATTTATTTATTAATTATTTTTTGGTGTGTTTTAAAAATATTTTGGGGGGTTTTGTTTTTCCATTCAAAATCATTGAAAGAGTTGAGTTCGGGATGCCATGGTTTTTACATATCTCCGTCTTGCTCAATGTTTTTTAATCGACTTCACATAGTATTTTGATTTTAAACTCCAACGTGTAAGCACAGTGCTTTCTTTTAGACATATTTTGGTAAAATGTAAAGCTAAAATAAGATCGAAAGTTCTTGTGTGATAATTGATGATTGATGCGCAGCGACACAGAGGTGAAGTGAAATGGAAATGCAAAGGTGTGTTAATGCTGTCTACTACACACCCCTCTTTTGTTGAAAAGCCATTAGGTTTAAAGGCCTAATTACATAGAACCCCCCCACCCACCCCTCAGACACACATTTAAACAAAATGGCATGTCAATGGCAAGTTGTCTACCACCCCCCTTTTGTCGTGTTGAAAATCCAGTCAGTTCCAAAGCATCAACATACGAGCGAGAACATCTCGCCTGCGTGATTCTACACCCCCACCTTCTCCTCTTTCCTCCCTTTTCACCTGCCAGTCACCCATTGTCTTCCTTTTCCGGTCTGTGCGATTGTGGTGTTGGCCAAGCCCAAGTGCAGTGATTGAAATGTTTGCCTACCCCTCACCCTCATCTTATACTTACGCTCTTTGTTTAATATTGCCGGGCATTATAACGTGTGGGCACCTTCCCGAATATTTGAAGAAAAATAGAGAGAGAAAAAGGGAAAGTGCTCTCAAGTTGTTTCGGTTTAAAGAAAGTCCTGCTTAGATGTATTTCGGTACAGTAATTTTACTGTAATAATAATAAAATAATAATAATAATAATAATAATAATAATAATAATAATAATAATAATAATAATAATAATAATAATAATAATAATAATAATAATATTATTATTAGCATTATTGTTATTATTATTTTGGTTATCATCATTATTATCATTTTAATTTTCGTTATCATCGTCATCGATACAGGTAAGACATTATTAGACATCACATCCGTCGAATTCTCTCCAGCAACATTTCCTGAGGTGACTAGAGCTGTTCAACCACATGTTTTTGACGTTCCCTTGTCACCCCCTTCCAGAAGATATACACATCAGCAAGTAAGAATATAAGATGCTTCATGGATTGTTCCTTTTTTTCTTCTCTTTCCCTCGAGACTCACAACCATTAAAGGACTCACAACCATTAAAGTATCATCCAAAGTTTTCAGCTAAAATTGTAAATTGCTCACCATCTTTGCAGTTTATAGTTATAATTTGAAGAAAAAAAGAAAGAGTAATTTCACCTTTAAAGAATATCTAGATCAAAGACCACGAAACGAGGTTGTCTCAGTGAAGAAAACAAAGTGATACCTTTTGAACTTTAAAATTTGATTCGATTTATTTTTAAAAATTTCTATTGTTTTAATTAATCTATTATTAATCACCCATATTACTATAATTTGTTCTTAAATTTATTCCCTTTGTTTCACATTGAAATATAACTTCCATATGATTTGTTTTTTTTATATATTCTTCCATTTACTAATTAGACATTTCAGATTTCAATGTTCATCACTGTTTATTTTTATTCTTCTAACATGCCCTACATTTATGTGAGAAATTTTCTAAGGTGTCAAACGTGTTTATACGCTGTCATTTTATCAATGACTACTTCATGTTTTTTAAAATATCAGATTTTTATTTCAATAATTTTTATTATCTGTTTGCTGGTATTCATGTTTCAAGCTTGCGGCTTCAATATTTTTGCACTTACTATTTTTTAAAGATTAACAGATTATTCCGAATAGAAGAGGTAATTAAATCCTGCCACTTAAATTTAATTTGTTTTGTTTTTTCCTTTCTTTTAAAAAAATTCCAATTCTCTGTATCTTCTTCTTCTTCTTCTTCGTTCCTCTGATGGACATCTATGGCTGCAGTCCGATATCTGCTATGAAGTCTGTGGTCCGCTTTAGGTCCTCAGCCTCACCATAGAGCTTTGTGTTGAGTGTTGTAGGGGTGACCCAGTGGTTCGAACGTTGCACGTTGTATAATGGGCAATCCATAAGCACATGTAAAGTGGTTTCATGGTCGGTTCCACATGGGCAATAAGGGGTTGTTCCAATACCTAGCTTTGTAAACATATGTCCTCTTAGTCTATTGTGTCCTGTTCGGAGGCGGAATAGAGTGACTTGGCTACTTCGCTGAATGGCATGGATTGGATCCTGCTTGTTGTGTTCTAGGTGTGTGTCATTCCTTTCTTTGTCTATTTTTAGCTTTATTATTTTCTTTTGCTGATGGTAAGTGATTGACGACTTCTCTGTATGATATGATTGATTTTTTTTCCTCACAAGTTTCAAATATGTTATATCATTTTTATAAAAACTCCAAGCTGCTTGCTTAATCTAAACAGTATCCTGTATGTTAAACAAAAATATTTACAAGTGCATACACATAACCCTTTTCCTTTTTAATATACTTGTTTTGAACTATAACAATGTTGATAATAATAAAATAAACTTAATTTACAAAACCCAATGACAAAAGAAGCCTCGATTTTATAAAGGTGAAGAATAATAATGCTGGAGTCTTAATGTATTGGATATGTTTTAATTTTATATCCACTTTGTGACAAGAAGTAATGAATACAAACTGGCAGTGTCTTAATAAAATTTTTGAAATTGCAACACTTTAATAATAGGCACCCTACATATTGCTTTATCTCATTGTCTCATTTTACCATTATGTTTGTTTTACAATTCATTATAGGCCACATGTGTTCACCCAATTGTGCTCTCTCTCTCTTCTCTTCCCCTCTCACTTTGCCCGACAAAGTTATAAAATTCTGAGTATCAACTCCTAGCCACTTCCACCGAAACTGATGAAGGGCTTTAACAATATCTTGATGATATTTATGCGCATCTATGCAAAAACTGATTTCAATGATGTTCTAACATCTTAAAATACAAGGATAATAATGCCATAAAAAGGAATGTAGAAAAGAAAAAGTCAGGAAACTTGTTTTATTTATATGATCATGAAACTATCTCTCTTGCTTTCCCTTTCTTCACCCCCACTGCTTCTTACTTCTTTTTATCATTTTAAGGAGCATGTGTGTCATATCATTATCACCTGTTAGTCAGTGAGTGACTAATTTTCTTTGTCGGGTTTAATTTTTATATCTTTCATTTCCATTGTATTATTTTTAACACCAGGTCAACAAAGAATTGATTTAAATAGGAATTGAGACTCAGAAAAAGGATTATATAATTTTCCAGCATTATTGATCTAGTTTTTCATAGTTTTCTTTTTTCTGTTTTTTTTTGTTACTCTAGCTCTAATACATTCGCACCTTATTACTATTACTATTATAACAACATACTCTTTCGGTTCCAGTGATGGAAATATAAGTATGTTGCACTTTTAACCATTCCTCTTTATGACTGCATTTATTTGGCCATGGCTCCGAATCTCTGTTCTACCAGATTTGCCAATTCTCGATTAATTACATATTACTAAAATATGGGTAAAGAAAAAAAAAAAAGAAGAAGGGAATGAGGTTAAAAAAAAATATCAAAAATTGTAAATAAAAATCCAGATTGAGCATGGATTGTGACTAAGCCTATATAAAGTTTTGTTTAAAAAACGAACAAAACAATATTCCATATTCCCCACAAAAAAAAAAAAAAAAAACAACAAAAAACATACTGTTTAGACTTTTACTTTTAAATCACAAAATTTGATCTAAGTACATGAACAAAATTAAAAGATTTTGAAGTAGTAAAACGAAATAATAATAATAATAATAATAATAATAATAATAATAATAATAATAATAATAATAATAATAATAATATTAATAATAATCACTCAGTCCTATTTTTATCTTTTTACTTATTGTTTTATATTTCGCAAAACTAGCAGTATATGCAGAGACCAGATAGGTAAATTGTGCCACCAATATGTTAACAAACTTGAATATATTTGACTCTCAATTGAATTGGTAATTTATTTTCATATTCATGAGTGATTGGCTTTTTCAAATGTATGACCCCCCCCCCCATGAAAAATATCATAAAAATCAAGGATACAAATTAAAGAGATGAATTGATTTCAGATTGTTGTTTATATAAACCTTTAAAATTCCAAAATGCGACGAATGTATATATATATATATATAAAGGTTTGTATAAACAACAATCTAAAATCACTGTGTATGTGTATGTATTTACATATATAATACATACATACAAACATTCTTAAACATGATACATACTTAACACACACACACACACACACACACACACACACACACCCTCTTTCTCTCTCTCTCACGCAATTATAGGACATGCTTGTATTTCCTACAAGCTATATACATCACCATTACATTTTACTCTCTGAATAATCAATATGATTTTATTATTCAAATCTTCAGATAATGACAATCTGACCTAGCATTTTCCACCTTTTTTATAGCTTTATCATATCAATTCGTTGTTTCAAATATTTTGCTTTCTTCTATTTTCATTCTTACACTTTACTCTTTTGAATAAATAATTTTACATCTGACGTCTTCAGGTTATTTACCTGTTTTCAAGATTATACACTAATCTTATGGTGAAAGTTGAATCATAATCGATTTTCTTTTGTTCAATCCATGAACATTACATAAGCCAAAGTATAAGATATGTAACTAACGTATAATTCTCTACAGGAGGAAAAAAAGTTTCTTCTGACATAATTTAATCAGCATATTACACTAATCGCTTGTCAGTAAAAATGACAATTTTCATGTTTTTCTCTTTTAAGGACCAAGGAGGTGGAGACTCAAGCAATTGCTAGGAATTTTTGTATCACTTTTGGAGTCATTGGAGATGCCACATACAATCGTTAAGATGTACAGAAATCGGACAAATGTTGGGCATATAATATGTACTATTTATTTGGAAAACGTATTCCTAAGCTGTACAAAAAAAAATGTGATCCTATATTTATTTTGCAATTACAATTGAAATGTGGTAAATGTCAAAGCATTTCAAAATCAGCATTCTCAATGGTAATGTAGATACAAAAGTAGGACAAAGCACTATGGTCAAACAATGCATAGAACATTTCAATACGTTCTGCCTATATGTGTATGTGTATCATAGCTATCACCCTTCTTGTTAATAAATTGTATCAAAATATAATTTAGCCTGATGGTAAAACATTTCACAATTGAACCTGACTGGTATAAATAACGATGTTTTTAACAGCATGGGTGTTGCTTTGCCAGTTGTCTTATTCGCAACATATTGAATATTAAAATACAATCTGTGTTATCATTATTATTATGCAAGATATTCAATGCAAATCTTCACTTTTACAATCTTTATAATTTATATTTTTATGATATAAAAGACCCTTGTTTTTATGAATGTAAATATCAACCTTAAAAATGTTTAAGTAAAACCTCAATGATTTATTAAACCTCTGTTAACTGTTGTTGGATTTACGAGGAATGCTATTTTACTTCCAAACATTGTGTGGAACCAAATTGATTGTTCAAAGAAACAAACGAAGATTAGGTAAATAGCCAAAGTTCGTTTTATATTTTCACTTGACAAGAAATGACAAGGACATGCAACATGAATTGAACTTTTTTTAAATCATCAAAAAAAATATGTATTGATTAAATCCAAATTTTCATTCTTTGATTTTACTACCCTTTTATTGCTGTTGAACTGTTCTAAGATTTGCCTTTTTATATCTCGAGAATTATCGATTTATTTGAATGACAAAGTTGTTATGATTGTTCCCCTTTTTAATCTGCACAAGTTGACTATGGGTTGACATATGATACTAATTCAGTCTGATGATTTATTCGGAGATTTAGCTTAGCATGCTAATGAACTTAGTAGAGAACTGACATTTGGTACAAACACAGACTTTCGAACCCAAGCTGAGTTAAATATAATCTTTTAATTTAAAATATTGAATTAACTGAATATAGATAAAATACTTATGTGAGAAATAAAAAGGTGTTTTCACTATTGACAATTTGAGTCAATTATTTTCTGTTTTTATTTCTTACTGAAGAATGTTTGTACTTCATTTGAGGAAAAATGTAATTTAAAACATTTTAACAGCTTACAGTTTATAATTACTTGTATTTCTTTTTTGACAGACAATCTAAAGCAGAAAGAAAGATTTTGTAAGCCTTTTGTTGATATTTTTAAATATTCAAAATATAAAGCAACAATAAAACAATGCTGACTTAAACGAAATTAATTTTGACATAATAATAATAACTAAAGGGAAGGGTGACGAATAAATTGGTGAGTCAAATGACTGAAATCCCCTTTCTGAAAACTCAGCGTTTGCCTCATAAAAATGAGTTATGTTGTCTGTTTGACTTGTTAGGTAATCAATTTTATTTGACCTTATTTCAAATCTCTTAATCCAAATGATTTATTTGTTCATGAAAAACAAAAAGATTTTGTTTGGTATATGGATTGGCTCAATTAAAATTGTAATTTTATAAAAGAAATGAAATGAAAATCAAAAACTTAACTGTATTTTGCTAAAATTGTTATGTTCTATTAAAACACTTAAACATGAAGGGAAAAATTTATGTTGAATGTAATTTTGTTGGAATCACAGTTGAAGGACTAACATACCTAATGTGCCACATTAAAGTTAATATACAGTGCAGTCCCCTTTAAGACTACACCTCAGTACTGGAAACGTTTGTTATCCTTAAGCACGGTTGACTTTATTTGAGGGGAAACAAAGTGTGGGGTGTTAAAATAATTTGTGGGTATGCAAAAGATTATATCTCTTGTCTTTGGTGACAATTCATACGACCGCCTCGACTGTTTTGCAGAGTGTTATTGTAATAACTTAGTCATATTTTGTTATGAGTTTGTTTTATGACAACACAAATAGGTTAAGAGTATGTTCTATTCAAAAGGGGGGCGTTTTATTAAATTCCTTTTTAAAATTTTTGTTTTCGTGGTTTCAATATAAATATTTTTTTATTTGTTTGGTTGTCTGTATTTCCCTCCCTGTGCTTGTAACAATTTTCTTCAAGCAAATGAATGACCATAGCATAACATGTGTGTCATCATATGTAATCACTTACTAGACATTCAGCTAATTAACACAAAAAGGGACATAATCATAAGATGAGTAAGTAGAAGTTGCTAAATAATGATTGTCTTCATGTCTGAAATGTATGGTATTGGTATTGTGTATAATCCATGTGTTTCGTAAAAAATAAAAAAATGAGGTCAGTTGAACATAATGCAAGTATCAGCATTCAGTCATATGGCCCATAAGCCAACAACATCTATATTAAACTCGTTGCAGGTGACTTAACTCTATTGCATTCAATAAGAATGAAAATCGAACAAATTTGTCTTGATTTCCCATTCATACAAAGAGGAGAGAGCATTGTCATATCTATCAACATCTTCAATGCTTATTTAACCAGTTCCGATTCAATCACAGCCAGTGATTGTCTTAAGGCTTTAGGTGAATGGGTAGTACGATAGATAATTAACATCCTCAAGAAGAATTCTCGTTCAAGCCCAGCACAACCTCACTTTCTCTTTTGCTAAGCCTTTTCCTCTTTCACAATGTAAGTCAGTCATTTTAAGTTGACTTTAAGAAGAGTTCTGCTGAAGCTGTTGGCTTCATCAGAAATTTGTAATAACATTAAAGAAGGAAAAAATACGGGACCACTGTCAGATATTGATTTCAAGCGAGTTGACTTTTTGTGGACTGCACTGTAATAAAATTGGTTATGTTAGCAAACAATCTTGTCTCCTTTTGTTTTTGGTTATTTTTTTCTTCTGAGCTCTTATTTAAATGTGCCAAATTTAAGATTGTATTTAATCTAATAAGATTTGCATGTAAAATGATAAAAGATGTAAAAATTCTGATAATAACAATGAGAGAGAGAGAGAGAGAGAGAGAGAGAGAGAGAGAGAGAGAGAGAGAGATGTTGTTTTTGTTTTTAAGGGTTTTACGGCGCTTGCAACACATTTAGGTTATATCAGCGCCAGTAAAAAGGAAGAAAATGGGATAGTAAAAAGTTCTAGAATTACAATTAAAGCACCCAAGATAAAGTAAGACAAGGGGAACTGAGAACAAATAGGGATCAGATGTAGATTCCAAGAGCATACCATCAATGTACTTAGTTCGAAATCACCTACAAGTCTCATCCAGACACAAGCACAAAATCCAACAAAGAGGAACACACTCAAATGCTTACATTATACATTCAAACTAAAAATAATAATACATAACAGAGAGATGATTTGCAAGGAAAAAAATATCATCTCCCAAAACAATAACTATGCATTCGACTGTTTCCCTCCCAGCTAGGATTCCGGCCAGTGCCAGGACAAAACCAAGTAATCTCATTCCGAGACAAAGACAGAAAGCATGTTGGAAAACATATAACGGGATAGAAGACTCAGTATGTACCTCCCTGCCCGTTATGGGAGGTCAGGATCCCCACCCAGAGAGAGAGAGAGAGAGAGAGAGAGAGAGAGAGAGAGAGAGAGAGAGAGAGAGAGAGAGAGAGAGAGAGAGAGAGAGAGAAAGAGAGATAGAGAGAGAGAGAAAGAAAGAAAGAGAGAGAGAGAGAGAGAGAGAGAGCGAGAGAGAGAGAGAGAGAGCGCACTAGTATCATGTTTAAAGTCAAATGTATTTAATATGAATTTTTTTTAATTTTTAATATCTCAAATTATTTGACACATGGCATGATACAAATGAGATAATGTTGAGCATGTCAAATTTTGAACGTTTTCCTTTTGAATTATGCAGAAGCATGTATTTATTAATGTGTTGACTAAGGATTATCTTTGGTGCATTGGTTTTATATTTATAACACAGTAGCAATTATCATTGCTTACTCCATAGAATGATTGTTCAAATTAATGATAGCGTCAACTTCAAACAGTTCGTTACCAATACCATTTTGTTCACATACATCCAAAATAATCTCCTTTACCATGCATAAGCCACTATAGCATATTTTGAATTTGAATGTATTTCCTCTAAATAATCACTTGTGGTCTTCAAACTTGATTTTACTTATCATAAGGATGTTGGCAGAAGATGTAATTTTCTCTCATGGTAACAATCAAATAATATTCAGAAGATTATCACGAAAATAGGTAGGCCCACATTAATGTCAATAATAAAATGATACAAATAATAATAAATACAATCCCACATTCTTATCGGAAGGACACAGACTATCTTTAAGAAATAATTCATCCACCTGTGAATGATGTTCGGTGACATGAATCTGTTAAAAAACAACTGAATTCTTTGAATTTGCAATGTAGAGTTAAATAATTTTCATCAAAACTATTTTAAATTAAAAGTATGGACAAGTTTTAGATTTAGTATTTCATTTATATGCCTGAGATCATTCAAGTTATAATGAAAGGCAGTATTTAATAAACATACCTTTTATTGCCATTGAATTTTATTTGTAAGAATACTAATAAGCTAGTAAGCTACTTTAACATTTTTTTCTATGCTTTATAATTCAAGCAGTTTAATAATATTCTCAGTAAAAAAACAGGCTTATTCTCATTTTTTTTTTAGCTTTAAGCCTTGCAAACATCCGTCTTGTAATTCGAGCACTGAATTTTTTTCTCAGAAAAAAAAAAAAGAAAATCTTTAAGGTATAAAGTGCCTTCATTTTCTATACTTAGATTAGATTCAGATAGATATTTATTGACTACTGATATAAAGCTATATTAAAATAAATTCCAAATCCTGAAAAAAGTGTTAGTGTTACTCTTCTTGTCATGTGCTATGAGGTGCTTAGCTATTCAATTATTATCACTTGTTCAAGATGATAATGGGGATTATGATACATTCTCAAAGGAAATGATTATCAAGTCATGTCATAGAATAAATTCATGATTTATAATTTGCAATTTTACAACTTTATCATGAATTGGTTTTCAAAGAATCGCCGTCATATGTTGGTTCATGTTGAACTATTATATAGTGCAAGATACACTAAACATGCTCAAAGCCCTTTACAAGGGGTTTGTTTGTTTGTTTTTAAGGGTTTTACGGCGCTTGCAACACATTTAGGTTATATCAGCGCCAGTAAAAAGGAAGAAAATGGGATAGTAAAAAGTTCTGGAATTACAATTAAAGCACCCAAGAAAAAGTAAGACAAAAGGGGAACTAGGAACAAATAGGGATCAGATGTAGATTCCAAGAGCATATCACCAATGTACTTAGTTTGAGATCACCTATAAGTCTCATCCGCAAGCACAAAATCCAACAAAGAGGAATACACTCAAATGCTTACATTATACATTAAAAATAAATATAATGATACATAACAGAGAGATGATTTACAAGATAAAAATATCATCTCCCAAAACAATAACTATGCATTCGACTGTTTCCCTCCCAGCCAGGACTCCGAACAGGGCCAAGTAATCTCATTCCAAGACAAAGAGAGAAAGCATGTTGGAAAATAGATATAGGGGGATAGAAGACACAGTATGTACCTCCCTGCCCACTATGGGAGGTCAGGATCCCCACCCAGTTTACAAGGGGTCCCCATCCAACTTAACATGTAGGACGTGACATGATGCTTGTTAGGTGATATTACAATTTTTTTTGACAGAGACAATGCTGTTAACAGCCATGTACTTAATTTACACTTGAGTACAAGGACTCAACTATGCACTGCTCGGGATTCGAACCCAGGACCTTCAAATCTGAAGATGAGTGTTGCCTATTTAATTGTCAATCTCTTCAGGTTGATGGAAAAGTTTAATGACAATGTTGTAATAAGGTTTTATTCTGTTCACACAGAAAATTGTGGCCACGAAGGCAAATTCATGGGTGCAAACTTTGTCACCTATTGTGAATTTTGCTCCAATTTTTCTCCTTTAAAAATAAATTGCATTGCTTTATTTTCTTTCTGAATTATTCTTGCATTATAAAAAGCAGACTTGTATCTGTTCTTTGTTATTTATATTTATGATACAAACAAAAAACAACACCCCCCCCCAAAAAAAAAAGACAAAAAAACCCCCAAAACAACCCCTCCCCATCTAAAAACAAAAACAAAACAAACACCCTCCCCCCCCCCCCCCCCCCCAAAAGACCAAAAAAACAAAACAACCTCTCCCTCCCAAAAAAACAACAACAAACAAAAAAACAAGCCCAAAAACAATTACAATCGAGCCACTAAGCTTTAATACCAATGAAAAGATATATTTTGTTGAAGCCGAAATAAGAAAAACCTTTGTTTAAAAAATAAATCAAAATGTGATCGTTAAAATAAGACATTAATGATTATAACTCTTTGTCATGATATTCAATAGAAATTATAATAAACAATACTTGAAGACCACCATCAGATTAGTCAAATTACATTAAATCATGGAGAAAAAAAAACAAGGAAAAAATAAATACAGGAGTTTTAATCCTGGCAGAATTAAAATGATACAAAATATACCCCCCCCCCAACAAAAAAAACCCCCCCCCCCCCCCCAAAAAAAAAATAACCCCAAAGAAATAAAATACCCTCCCCCCCCTCTCAACATAAAATAAAACAACTGGCAATTTTGTATTTGTATAAGACTTTTTGTGGCTGATTGATGATAAAGATGATAATGATGGTGATGACGATAAGAATTGAAATGGGGCGAATTCCTGACAGTTCAGGTAGAGAATTTAAAAAAAATATATAATACAAAACATTTCATTGCCATAACAAAATTTATTTACAATCATGGTATTGAAAATTTAAAAAAAGTTTCAGTATATGTCCCCACAAAAGATACCAACATTTTCATCTTACATGCATAAAATTCAATCACTTGCCATGCAGACCCTCCCCCCCCCCCCCCCCCCCCCCATACAAACACACACGCACACAAAAAACCCCAGAAAAATCCCCAAAACAATCCCATAAAACAAACAACATCAAAATCATACAAATTGTGGATAAATAACATAAATACTGTCCCAGTAACGTCTATTTTGTTTCTGTTTTCGCATCTGGCACCCTTGGCAGGACTGGCAAGATGAGATTACCAAAGGAGGAATCTTGAGTGATGAAAAAGCCAACAGAATTTGCATGTGCATGCTGTAATAGAGAAAGTAAAATAATTGATTAAAAAAAAATAAAGAAATCATACAAACTGCCGTCAAATGGTTTCGAAAACAAAATTTACAACGTCCAATCCAGTCAGGCAGTATTTTGGGTAGAAGGTAAAGGCCCATCACAATAAGGATGCTAATGTATTGGTAAATGTCATTTGTATTGACCAATTTCCAATAAACCTTGTGTGTTGCCTTTAAAAAGTAGTGTTGTTCAGCATATTTGTTTCTCTATAAATGATTATATCATAGAAATAGGAAAAAAAAAAGAGTCTGGAATAGTCAAGAGGTTCATTATCTTCAGACAAATCTGGTACAGGACAAGTATATTCTGTGAAAGGTTCTATTTTGTCAGTCACTCTAATAAAACGTTAGACCACTCTTTACCAACTCCCATGATTACTGATACCATTGTCCTCACTGTCATATCACTACCTGTTTGTTCTATCTGAATGTCTGATTCATCATCTATATCAAATTCAGAATCTACTACAAGATATTGAAGGTATTCAAAAGCCGTCGTTGTGACAACTTGATCAATTATCCCAAGAACTCATTTCGTTTTCTTCCATCGGCGTCATGATAACACATGAAAAAGAGCAGATAAAATTACGTGGCTTTAAGCAAAGTAAAGTTCTACTTTGTTTTTAAAGAATAACTTTGTTGTAAAAGATATTTCCCATGCTATATCTGTCTTAAAAGTATCTATGTGGTAAACAGATGCATTGTGTCGCATCAGGCATTGAACGTAATAGGCATCTGAAGAGGTGAATAAGTACAGTTGCAAATGGTCACATTAGGCATGAAAGGGTTAAGTGAGGTACATGATGTAAAAAAATGAGTCGATAGACTCACCTGCAAAGCAGTTCTTTGCTGTGGGTTACTAATTGAGGCATATTCAGCAGCAGACAAGCCTGGAGTAGAGGAATTGTTGCTGACCATTGTTGCAGGACTTGAACTCATGGATGGTGTTGGGCTGTTGGAAATATGAACAACATCCTGATGTGAATGGTATAAACAGACTTATCTGTTTTCTTTAATTTTCACAATACAGTTTTTAAAATTTATTTTAAATTTTCGTTTATAATAACATTTCATGAGTATTTATAAGTATATTTATTTTGCTTCTGTGTTGAGTATGGTTTTGGACTTGAAACACAATCTACAATACAAATAGGCATTTTGACATAATACCATAAAAAAAGGCATTTTCCTGTTCCCCCCCCCCCCCCCTATCAGTGATTGGCTAGCTGGTTTTTTTCTATCTGGTGGAAAGTACTTTATGACAGACCACTGTTCTATCCAAAGGGAAATAATGAATTGTTGCTTTCCATTTAATGCATAGAAACCAGGATTAACTGCAGCGACTGCAGCGCAGCTCCAAAGACCTTATGGCACTGAAGGACCACTCATTATTGTAATCATTCTCTCAAATCTTCGGTCGTTTGTCCCTTGAACATTTTCGATTATTGTGAATTCTCTGTTTCTTTGCTTTCTTTTTTGTTGTGATTATGTCATAAAATGTGTTTCATTGCTATCTATTTGCCATTACGTGATCTAGTGGATGACACTTGCCTTTGGATTGGAATGTCCAGGGCTTGAGTACCGCTCTGGAAAAAACACTTTACTCACATTCTCTCACCAAACTCAGGTGTAAATGAGTACCTGGTCAGTAACAGCGTTGTCACTCTCCAAAAAATTGTAATATTGCCAAACAGGCATCATGTGTCGACTGACATGTTAAGTGTTACTGTCGGCTAGAGACCCCCCGGTAAAGCATTTTCAGTAAGTTTAGTGATATCAAGCTATATTTTTTAACATCTAAGTTTAATTCTTTATTGAAGAATTAAATGAACCAATTTTTATAAAATATTTTCTTAATAAGAGATGATGGAAATGAAAAAAAAACAACAAAAAACCCCCAAAAAACAATGACTCAAAGCCTACAGGAGAGATCATTTTACAATATTACAATATTTCACAAGCTTGCCATTGTTAGTATAAAGACCATGTTTGTCTCATGCTGATTTTACCCTAATGGTTAATAAAAGCTGATACCTTGCAGATGAAGAATGATGCCCATGTTGTAGTCTCTTTTTCTGCTCTTGTATATGCTCCAAGAGAAGTTTGCGGTTTTGACGATCTTTACAGAAAAAGGAATGAAACAATTTTTAAAAAGTAGAGATCAGTATAAGTGTGTGTGTATCTGTGTGTATGTGTACGTTTTGAATTATTGAAAAAAATTATGTCTTACTAAAATGTTATTTAAAAATAAAAAAGTTTGGCCAAAAAAAAATAAATTCAAATATCTTTGAATTGTTGGGGCTGGAAACAGGCAGGCTGTTCTATAAGCAGGACGTATTCAGGGAAAAATTAATAAAGACGACAGTCCACATTAGCTGTAGGAATATCAAAGAATATGACAGCCTTACTACCTCTATTATATTCTACTTGACTTAGTTTGGCATTGATCTACTGGCATCTCCAAAAGGCTGTTTAAAAGATGTTACCAGGCCTGTAAATGCACAATTTGCGAAAAGGCTGAAAAATGTCAGCCATATGTTCGCATGACCCCCCCCCCCCCCCAGCTCCTCCATCCAGTCTACTGAACGTCTGAAACACAGCTGGAAGGGTCTGGTTTCCTTTCATTTCATCAAAGACAAGCTTGTGATACGAAGATTGGGCATGGCGAGTAAGGTATGCTTTGCCTCTACCACCGTAACTCAGACGCCGTTTACAAATTAAACAATAACAAAGTCCAGCTTCAGGAATTTTTCTTATGTAATCCGAAAGAAAATTCCCTTGCAAATCCTTCTCTTCAAGCCACGACCACTTAAAACGGTTTCGCACAGATGCGTCGATTGCCTTAATATCGGCATTGCGGTCGATGAAAGTCTCAGGCATTTTAATGAATAAAGATCGTATCAATGTATAAACACTTGAAAATTGTAAGATAATAGAACGATATAGTTGTGAGCTTACTCCTTTAGAATGAAATTCTGATCATCAAAGATGGATAAAGTCAAAAACTGGGCAGGATTACTTGGAAATGTTTGTAAACAAAGTTTTACCGGAACCGCAACTCTCACTTTCACACCGTCCCATGATTCAATGCGCAACCTTGGCCGAGTCGGGTTATGGCCTGGTGAGGTCACAGTGGCTGAAACAGGGGGGGATTCGTTTGTTTTGCGTTCAAAATAACAAAAATAGGTATCAAGGCTGAGATTAAAAGTCTGTTTCTGGAAAATCATGCAAAAGTCTGAAATCAGCCAAATGGCTGAGAATTTACAGGCCTGGATGTTACTATCCTAGGCCAAGCCCTTACTTTATGATGACGTTACTATCCTAATTGTTTTACCGCTAAAGAATGAGCAGTAATTTGTAATGTATTGCAATGCACTCTTCTGTACTTTTACAATTAGGTTCTTATGTTACAGGTTTCAGACTGAACATCAGACTACTATAGTAAACAAGACACATACAAGATTGCACTTTCTATAAAAAAGTACAATCAGCTGATCTGCCCATGAAAAATTGGGCTTTGTTGACTATCTAGTGATATCTAAGGGCTGAACAACCATGATTCAGCATTGGATTTACAAGGGTTTTAGAGTATTTCTCTTTAATCGGTCTTGGTCAGCTTGGTGTTTTATTTAAGAAATACTAAGAAGTTGCCTTCCTGGTTCCGTTTAACCCCTATAATATAGAAAAACACATCAAAAAAGTGTGTTTATTCATTACAGACACATGGAAGAAAAATGAACTATGAACTGAAACGAGACTGTGATCTTGATCCTATGAATTTAAAAATAAAAGGTCAGCTTGAGATTCACTCCAAAGAAATGTTTGATCAATAAACAGAATTTATAAAATATAAAAATTAAAGCAGAATCAGTAAAAGTCACCAACTCCATTACATATCTTGGAAATTGTATCAAAATATAAAGAAATGCAAGTGAAGAAATCAAAATCTATTTAGGAAAAGCAAATGTCGCTTTTGGACAAATTGCATCTATCAATAATAATAATAACAATAATAATAATAATAATAATAATAATAATAATAATAATAATAATAATAATAATAATAATAATAATAATAATAATAATGGATAGCATTTATAAAATGCCAGTCTCTAGGCGCTGACATAAAAAAAAAAATAGAGAGTAAAAAGAAATGTTTTTAGTCTTCCTTTGAATTGTTCATAAATTGTTGTCTCTCTTATATCCTGTGGTAAATTATTCCAGATTTTTAGTCCTTGGTGTTGTGATGGTAGCAAACTTGTAAGCTTTTCCCACGGCAACCAATGCAGTATGCACAGAAAATTGCACCCACTACTTCTCCTTGTTTGATTGAAAAACAAGCAAGTAGTGTTTCTTTAGCAGGCAACTTAGATTTTTGAGGTAAGGGCTTGGGTATTGCTGCTTAAAAGGGAGTTGCATTAATTGAATCTGGACATGATAAATGAATAGGCTTCTGAACACAGGAATGAAATTGAAAATATATAGCACCACAATAATCTGTTTATTGACATGAAACTGGATTCTGATCAATGATTTCAGAGATTGAGTGGAATAAAGAACTGAATGTAGTGTTAGTGTTATACAGTATTTGTGTGCCATTTAAGTCCCCATTCTGATGCACTACAAAATTTAATAATAATAATAATAATAATAATAATAATAATAATAATAATAATAATAATAATAATAATAATAATAATAATAATAATAATGATAATAATAATAAATCCCCTATATTCAAACCATAGGGGAAATTTGTCTTTAGAGTCTATTATTCCAAGGGAAGACTGGAATAACTCGGGCGTCAGCCGCAGTGCAGCGCTGGAAACCGAGACCGAGCTAGGACGAGAGTGACTTGTCAAGCCAAGGCCACACAGTACAGTGCCGTAAGTATTTGAACTCGGTACCTTTCGGGAAAGAGGCAAAAACCAGTCACACTGCCCTCAACTTAGCACTCAAGTGGTTAAAAATAAAAATAAAAAGCAATGATGAGTTCAACAATGAGTACAAATTACAAAATAGTAGGGTTCGGGTTAAGGCAGGCTAAGGTCACTGACAATGACACAAAGCTTGGTTGAAAGTTATGCGGACATTCAAAAAAGTTATTTAAAAGAAAAAGAGAAAGAATCGTTACAAAGACTAAGACGGAGAGAGTCTGACAATGAAATGAAATGAATGTTAATGAATGAAATTGAAATGATTGAAATTATTGAAATTGAAATGAATGATGACGATGATAATGATGTCGGTCGCTCAGCAGAAGTCCTACCTTGCTGCTGATTTCCTCCTAAAGGAGGGGCATGAGGAACTGACATCGGCGAGGTATTAGATCTCAAACAGGAAAATCCAAGGCTATAACAAAAAACGGATTCTCTAATGCTTTCGCACGATAATACTTCATATAATTTGATTAAGAACCTTAAAAATCCTGTTGTTTGTAGATTGTAAATGAAAAACGAAAGTAAGATCATCGCCCCTTGCCCCTTGCAAGGCTAAAAAATGAGGAACCTGTCGCCTTCCTGTTTGTATTGTACGTATTATAAGCGATTCACAACTTGAGCAAAATGGCTGATACAGACATCAATAATATCAAATCAATTGATAAAAAATCATTTATTACAAATGACGAAAAGATAAAATTCAAAGATCCACTTTTAACTGGTTTCGATAGAGACAGTGATGACGATGGGGTAAGGGTAACCTAATGTATATGCATAGATAAAATAGTGAATGAGTCACCCTGCGTTGTCTGCTGCTGTGATTTGTTCAGTCTCAGTAGTCAGAGTCAGAGTGCAGAGTAAAACTGGGTAAAACTGGCGACTGGGACTTCTGGTTTGAGATTCATGGTCTGTGCCAGTTTTTTGAAATTAAAGAAGAGAACAATCTTTTAACAAAATTATGAAGAAAAAATAAACGAAGTGACTAGATACCGCTCCGACTCGTGAGTGATTCTGATAGAGCGACACCTAAGCCCTAACCAACAACTCACTCTAACTTAACCATAACAGCAATAACATACTAATACTAAAATATCGCTCCGGCATTTTGTTAATCGCAAAAAATAAAAATAAAGAGTCACTCAATTATAAAAAGGAAAACATCTTTAAACTTTTTTTTCTGCTAATATGCAATTTAACAAAACAGAAGTGGCATAATTCATATTATAAATTTTAAAAATTTCTTCAAAATAATAATAGACACTGATAAATATCTCAACAGGCTGGGTGGATCTGTAGCGGTTAAGCTGTTTGACTCTTGATTGGAAGGTCCTGAGTTCAAATCCCAACGGGGACAACTTTTTTTTGTTCAATTCCTTTCTTTTACGTATATTTTACCTTGCTGGTATTAGTATTAGTATTATTGGTATTGTTTAAAATTTCCTTTATTTTTTTATAAAGCTTATTTATTGATTTGTTTATTTATCGTTGTTGTTCTTCTTACTGTTTTTCTTTGAATTTCTTCATTTTTTCTTTCATTAATTTGTAATTATCATTTTGATCAGTACACTTTTACCAATTTTATCATTATTATGTCACAACAGTAAACAAAGTCAATGCAATCAGTGCGAGATTTTTCTGAGTGATACCTAGCCCGACCTAGCAGGTAACACTAGATATTGCTGTAACAGACACCTAATGCCTGCCAAAAATAAAACATTATACTTTAAATTAACATTAATGATGATGAAGAAGATGAGAAGATGACAATGATAATATTTTTAATAATAATGATAATAATAAATATAATAGTAATAATAATAATCATAATAATAATAATTATAATAGGCACTTTGATAACATTTTCAAACTCAAAACATCTTAATGTGACCCAGTCAGGTGGATGGAACTTTAAAAAAACATAAAATTTGACACCTTATTTCTCTACGGCTAATGGTTCCAGATTTATTTATATTTTTATATTGAAAATTTTACCCAATTTTACAGAGATAATTTGTGTTTTCACTTCTGCCTCAAAACTAGCATCTCACAGCGATCGGGAAAGTTTGGGTTTTGCAATGAACATGGACCACTTATTGTTTTCAGTAATTTTGTTTCAGTTAAAAAATAAATGGCAAGTGTTGAGTATCATTTTAATAAAAATAATTAAAGGTCAGAAAATAAGCTTTATTTTCGTATAAATCATTTTCATGCATGGTAAGTGTGGAAAAAAATTAGGGTTAAAGTTAAATGAAAATGGAAAAAACCATGAGGTTTTTGTCCTAAGGGGTTGATGGCGAGTAAAATAAAATAGTGAGTGAGTGTATCCATTTTTATGAAATTTTCAGAGATATTTTTCAATTAATTGTCTATCGATGTATTAAGTATAATTAAGATGTATCCATAATTTAAAAAGCCCTTATACTTATAGTTCTGAGAAATGCAGTCAAGACTTAAGAATAAGAATGAAATACATTAAAGTGTCAAAAATAAAGTTTCAAAAAACTAGTTTCACCTTACAGTGAGCCTATCGGCGACTACTCGACTGGAGTTATCATAATAATAAAAAGAATTACGCCCTTTCACAACGGCACCAATAAATCGCCTAGGCATTGCATGAAGGAATATAGTAATCCATCAAACAGGATGTCTGATGTCAACATGAATCACCCATGTTGTCCAAGTGAGCAAATTAGGGGTTAATAATCTTGCCCAAGGAAAAAAAGCGAAAGTGCCTGAAGCGAGGCTTGAACTCAGGACCTTCCGGATTACAATGAAATACCGTAACCACTTGGTCCATAGTAATAATGATATTAGACTCTATCTAACTGGAAGCAGAATTTTGAAGTCTAGCTTTATTATGTCTTAAATAAAATGTTTATAAGCTGACTGATTCTGAGGGTTCAAATTCAAGATGTAGAATGCATATCTAAGAAGGACAATCTCCAACTACTCAGAAGTTAATATATCAAGACAAACGACTTTTACATGAGAAAAAATCCCTCTATTATTATTTTACTGCGGTGATGGTAACATTACAATAAATTGTTTTTCTCTACCCTTTCCTGTAATTTACAGTAATGAATTGCATGACAAAAAATTCAATAAGCCAAAAGACAAGAAATTCAATACGCCTCCCCCCCCCCCCAAAAAAAAAAAAGAACAAAACAAACAAAACAAAACAAAACATCAAACATAAAAACAACAAAAAGAACCAAAAAAACAAAAAACAGGAATAAGATAAATTATAAACAGAACAAAAACAAATTAGTATTTTATAATTGATATCGTTTTTATTTTTTAAATTTTTGTTTAATCCAGATCTTAAAGTCTTTATCAATTGCTTTTACCCCAATCCACTCATAATCACTTTTGAGACATCAACTTTATTTCAGATGGTCAGTCTTGATCTTGAAGCTTCTGGTAAATCAGATGATGCTTCAGTATCTCGAAGCTCCAGTCTAATCGCAAACTTTAGATTAGATGATGACATCGACGCTGAAACTCGGGATTTGTTCATTGTTGTTGATGATCCAGAGAAACACACCAGCACACTGGAGGCCTACATAACTTTCAGAGTAACTACAAAGGTAGTATTTTTTCCTTTTAAATCACTTCCATAATTTAAAAAGAGGGAAAACAAAAACTATTTTGAAAACCCATGTGCCATTGGTGTTATATTGTTTTTATTCATGTTTACATCTGTAGTCTTGTCAGATGCATTTTGATATGTGATGTCAAACAATGCTCAAGTAACTCCTCAAATTTCAGACTATTTCAAAGGGCTACCTCTTTACCTCCCCAAAAGATGGGTACATGTATCAATAAAAAGTTTTTACTCTCTGTATTCCTTTTTTGATTGTAAGATTGCATGCCTCCATGATCTGCCCATTTATTTCATGATATTGACATCTTCTGGCAAGATTTGATTTGTTCTGATGACTTTCGACGCTTTTTAGATCTGTTTAGGCATTTGACTTTACTCACTTATTTTTTATACATTTTATGTTTACTACAAGCATGCATTAAAACCAAAGCCAACTTATTTGTGAGATAATTTGGTCCAATTCTACTCATTTCAGACATCAAGGCCTGAATTTGAGGCAACCGAGTTCAGTGTGAGACGTCGTTATAATGATTTTGTGTGGATACGTCATCGTTTGGAGGAGAAACACCCAACTCACCTTGTGCCTGTTAGTCAATGATATTCAAATATTTTCAAATTCATTATTTCTTTACCACTGTCTAAAATATCTGACGTGAATGCTAGTCATTCTATTTCTTCCACAAATACTCTTTTGTCTTGAATTGTGAATCAATCAAATCCAGTAACTAAGCTCCCTTCATGTTTACAGAGTCATTTTATGGTACTTCGAGACTATATTAATAATCAACTTAATTTTTACTGATTGAGTTTAAGATGAATGGATATAAGTTCATATTGATATATTTCTATCAAAAGAATGTGAACTTAATAAGATTTGCTGACTGCATCTCCTCCACCTTCTTTATCTCCTCCTCTTCCTCCTCCACCTATTCCGCCTCCTTCTCCTCCTAGATGGAATGGTCTCAATATGTATTTTAGTATGTTACTTAGAATTTTCTGATTATACATCTCTAGAATTTTTAAAAGGTAAACTGATTAAGCAAGAAATTAAAGCAACAAATTCAATTGAAATCAAAATAACTAAAAAGATTCTTAGTTCCAAAATAGTTTTTCAGTCTTACTCCCAGCAAAGATAAAAACAAATGATTGGTCAATTTGATAAAAAAGGAATATGTGATATTCTTAACATGGGGTGAGTGTATGGCGTATCATAAGTCATCTATGTAGGTCTTGTCACGATGTTTTGAAGTTTTGCTTAAGGTTAATCATGATAAGTTGGAAATTTCATGTAATGAAGGTTTATTTTCTTATTTTTTTCCCCTTTAATTCCAGCCATTACCAGAGAAACACAGTTTAAAGAGGCTAGATCGTTTTAGCACAGAATTCCTGAGAGTCCGTCAAGTAGCTCTTCAAAAGTTCCTGACCAGAATAGCAGATCATCCCGTTTTATCATTTGATCAATGTTTTCAAATATTTCTCACTGCTAAAGCTTGGGTAAATCCTTACTCATCATTTCAAATACTATTGTTTACAAATATGATGATGATAATTTGGATGTTTGGGCTTATCAATTATGAGAATAGAGAGATGCTGCTAGAGTGGTGATAGTCATGAAGACGGTGGTGATATGATCTAATTTGTATTGTACTGATAATCTATTATACCCCCCCCCCCCTTCCCCCTTAGCTAAAATAGCTATGATGTAAAAAAGTAATTTTGACTGGAAATCTCGAAGTGAGGTACCACATATAAAAAAAAGTCATGTCTTTAAAATGCCTATACAGAACATGTGATTGTTTCACTCATGATTATATTTTACAGGAATTTCAAGCCCACAAAAAACAAGGATCAGGTTTTCTGACAAGGGTCTCAGACTCCCTTCATAATATGTCTGCTTCCTACACCCTAAAAAATCGACCAACAGAATTTGCTGTGATGCATGATTATATCACGATGTTGACAGATAAATTGGGTGTTATGGATCGGATTGCTCAACGGGTGGCAAAGGAAGAAACTGGTGAGGATGTTATTGTCTGAGGATAAGAAGTTTTTTGAAAAAAGCGAAATAAACCCCCCCCCCCCCCCCTAAAAAAAGCACAAACTGTTTTAGGAATATTAAATAATGTTAAGTAAAAATCCTCACCTTCGGATTTGGAAGGTCCTGGGTTCGACTCCTGAGCAGTGCATAGTTGAGTCCTTGGAAAAGGCTCTTTACTCACATTCTCTCACCGCACTCAGGTGCTAAATGAGTACCTGACCATTAACAGTGCTGTCTCTGTTTGAAAAAATTGTAATATCTAATAGGCGTCATATCTTGTCCTACATTTTAAGTGTTGCTGTTGGCTTGGGACTGCTTTTTAAAGTGCTTTGGACACGTTTAGTGGATATTGCACTGTCTAAAAGCTTGTTTTTTTTGTTTTTGTTCTTTTTTTTTTGTTTTTTTTTTTTCAAGATACATAAATAAGCTTTGAAAGGAATAACCCAACTTAACTGGAGTATGTTATAGTGAAGTTGTTTGTCAAATATTTTATAGTTACTATGTTATTCATTTACTATACCTAGCTTATGATTATATTCACAATTTCAGACTATATGGCTGAGCTGTTGGAATGGGGTCCATGCTACACTTTATGGGCCAATTCTGAGGACCAGTTGACAGGGGCCTTGCTAACCATGTCTAAAGCTGTTGATGAATGTGTCAAATCTGTCAAGGAATTGGTAAGCGGATCTTCTATAGAATGGAGTATTATTGTATAATGCAATAAGCTTGGTGGAACAAGATAGACATGTGGCATACAAGTGTACACATTTGAAAATTTAAAACAAAAAAGAAGATTTTTCTTGCATTTTAAAGAAGCTAATATTCAAATTAACACATTTTAAAGTGTTAACATTTCAGGAAGAAAAGTTGTGATAACAGGAGGTTTATCGTATAATAAATGCACACTGTGTGTAAAAATCCAGGGGAGGGTATTAGGTATATGTCAATTTTTATGACAACGGAATTATGTTACGTGAAACATGACAGATATTATAATATGAAAATCAAACAATTCAAACATGATTTTGTTTCAAGTGTTTTTTTCTTTTCGGTTTTCCTTGCTTTTTTTTTTCTTCAAAACTTAAATATTTGTTATGCATTTTTTTTGGACATGTGTGGTATATTATTTGTCTTTAACACAATATGAAAAAAAAAATAGAAATCAAGTGATTGCAGTACGGTGGCGGGAAATTAGGCAGTCGTGCTACAGGGTCAGATTAGAATATTTGTAAAACTGAAAACAAACCAAACCTTATAAAAAATATATTTTCCCATTTAGGATAGAGATTTGGAAAGCATCTATTGTCAAAGAGAATGTATGTATTTGTTTGCTAACATAGACACAAAGTATGCCCCCCCCCCCCCCCCAAAAAAAAAATAAAAAATCATATTTATAACATTGAACATATATCAACATTAAGGTGTGGTTTGAAATATTTTTATTATTTTTTGTTATTTCAAAATTTGTTATGTGTGTGTTAAAATACAATACACGACTACATATTTAATGACAAAGAACTCATTTAACTTGATTTTTATATTGTTATCATCATATAGATTGAAGACAAAGATACAAAATTTGCCCAACCATTGAAAGAATATTTGCTTTATTCTGAATGTATAAAGGTGAGTTAGATTGTTCATATTGTTTCACTGAAACTTTATAATGAAATATTTCACCCAAAGCCTAAATTATATAAGTTCTAAGTTAAGTTTTAATATGATTAGATAGTCAATTAAAAAATGAAATAGTTGCTTCATTTGTTTTCAATTAATTAAATTATCTAATAATAATAATCTAATTTGGAATTTTCAACTCTGGTTTTGATCAGTCCTTTACCTTGCTGTTAGTAATTATTCTATGTGTTCATAACTCCCAGCGATTAAATTATGTGATGTCTTCCATTTTTAGTACAAGGAGACATAAGTCTGAAATTTCATTGAGAGCTCTATGAATTTACAATTTTTATTCCAGACTGTTCTCCGACGACGGGATGCAATCCAAAACGAGTATGAAATGGTGGTTGATGAGCTTTCTAAAAAGAAGGATGAAAAGGAAAATGTTAGTAAATTTTCAAAATTATATTTAGATAACTATGTTTTAATTCTAAATACATTATGCTTCAATCAACAATGATGGATTTCATCACGACCTGCCTTATAAACAATTTTTTGCCTTTAACCATCTTAATACCTGTATTATCTTATATCTCTTTGTATATCTTATGAAGATATACTTTCAAAATTCCACTGCTTGAGATCCCAGTCTCAATACAATCCTGATGTGAAAGAACACATTTCTTTCTATGCTTTTGCTTTTTAAAAATTTTTGGATCACACATCAAAATGAGTAAATGTCATTACTGGGACTCCCCATGTCCCACATTGATATACTTCAAAGTGTTGAATCTGTTATTTTTGGCTGATTTTCATTTGTTCTTTTTTTTTTTTTTCTGTTTCTGAGCACAGGGACCTTAGGCGAAAACTACATTGCTTTTTTAAATCTCTACTGATGCTGTTATACTAATCCTAAAATTTAATTTTTCCAAGTATTTCTAAGATAGATTCAGTGTAGCTATATTATTTCCCTATTTTTATTCCATAACTGCCTCATTACTTTGCTTTATTGTGCTTTCAGCTTTCAAGTTTTGTTTTCTTTTGCATTTTCTTCTTAAACTTTTAGATCAAAACTGCAGACCAAACCTATTCTGTTGGAGCCTTTTTGGGTAAAGACCCGGAAGATGTAAGGCAACAGAAGAGTGACAAGCTACAGCAACAAATTTCTGATGTGAGAGGAAAATTTTTCCTTGTTGTGATTTAGTCGCTACTAAATTTTTAAAAAGATAATCAATATATTTTTTTTCGAGCAAGGAATAAATTTCAAACATCCAAATCGTTTCAAAGTTCTAATTTAACTACTCATTTGTTTGTATCCCCCTCCCCCTACATTGATCAGGTTCAAATGCAACATTATCTGGGAGAGTTGAAGATTCATGTAATTTTTCTTATAGTATCATAGGCATTTTATTATAATCTTACAATATGCATTAATAAAACAAAGTGATAAACTCAATAATGGAGGCTCATTTATGGATACAGAAATTTCACACACTAAACAATACTGTTTACTAGCATACCTCATAAGAAGTTAATTTAGGTCAATTTGTATGTTCCATTCATTATTTCACTTCTTGACGAGGTTACTTGCTTTAAATCTGTTCTCCCCCTCCACCCTCTCCCCAAAATAAGAGAAAATAAATCTGAAAAAAAAACCAAATCAATTTTAACATATCTAGTTAAATCGTATTATCATTCATATAAGTGTTTTCTTTTTCTTTTTGTTTATATTTCTTACTAAATTTATGAAACAAAGAAGACACAGTCGTGTACAACAGTAAGCTTTGTATAACAGTTTAAACAATTTATTATTGTATTATATGATTATTTTTGGAAGTGTAAATTTTGCCTTATACTTCTCTATCCTTTATGAAGGGGATACATATGTTAATCTTATCAATACATCTCAAACTCCACCATGATGTCTGGTGTGATAATCTGAGTACAGATGGGTTAGAAAAAGAAAAGAATGAAGTCACCTAAAATCATATAAAAAGTGATGATGTAATTGAGTATTGAGTAGCCTAAAAACACTTTATTTTTCGTAATATGAATAATGGAGATTTGATATTCTGATTCTTAATTTGTCATTCAATAAAAATGCACTGTTTGCGCTTATTTACTTCTTACATTCCTTTAAATTATTAAAATTAATTTTTGATGCATCCATTATATGTAAGAAACTAGTCATTCAAAAAAGCAACACTGCGGGTTCTATTAAGAAAAAATAAATACAGGCAAAATGTGACATAGAACATCATCTGGAATTGTTTCATATATATATATATATATATATATATATATATATATATATATATATATATATATATATATATATATATATATATATATTTATATATATATATATATAATTTGATTCAAAATGTATATAAGCTTAATCGTTATTCCAGTTAACGCGCCAGATGGAGATTTTAAATGACAAAACAGTGGTAGCCAATGCTGACTTGAAGGCTGATATGGAACGATGGCATAAACACAAACAAAGGGACCTGAGGGAGATTTTTATGAGCATGGCTGATATGCAGATTGCGTATTATGAAAAGGTGAGATTGTTATTCGTTTTTAGAAATATGTTATGTAACTTTATCTGTTGCTTAATTTTTAAGAAAGATTAATTCCAAACAATTTTTGATGCCATAAAGATCTGAGCTCTTCTTCCTAAATTCATTTCATGTTAAAAATTATTATCTTAACATGCATACAAATTTTTAATCATTCCATACTGATGATCAATCCCTTTAAATATTTTTACTTTTTGTATAACATAATCAATGTACACTCTTAGCTCAATTAAATAGATTTTCTGGGTCTTATCCTATTGGAATGAGTAGTTGTTCCATTTCCAATCATGTTGAACTGAGAGAAGAAATGTTGAGATATATCCTACCTTTTTACAGAAACAGGGAGAATCACTTTTTTTCCCCGATACTTATTAATTATTGATGTCACAGATTAACTATGCATGCAATATGATTTCAAATCAAGCCTCCGATTATACAAATTAAACAAAATATATTGTAACTAGAGAAAATTAAGGAGCACATAATATTGTTAAATGTCAACACCAGACAACTAAATTGTGGTCAGTTAGATTGCTTATCAATATAAGTAGTAGTTCTTTGCTTATTAATATAAGTAGTAGTTCTTTAAAGCAATTGGCCATTGGCAGCCTTGCCAACTAGATTGATTTTCCATATTTTAATAGGCATTGAAGTCCAAATATGATAAAATGGTAATGTTGACTAAAATATGCTAAATGCTAAAAGTTTGTAACAAAAAGGTGAAAAAAGAATAAAAATGGAATAATTGAAGGTCATTAAATATCGTATCCACCTAGATAGCAATCTTGACACTACCCAGGATCGATCTCGTTCTCTTTGCTTGTGAATTGAGTGCTCGACCCACTTTTTTGATATAATACATGTTTTAAAGTAGTCAGACAAATTACATTTATATTATCTATCTTGTACTCCACTAATCTTGGAAGTAGCAATAGCATTTCAATTGAGTGAAAAAGATATTTTGTTTTCTCTTTGATTAAAAAGATATAATTTTTTCATTTGTTTTAAATGTAAGTATTTTATTCAGCGGAAGAAAAGTCATCTTTTTGTTCCCATTAAGCAATGTTTATTCCAAGCATCAGATTCAAAGATATGGCAAATAAAAGTTTAAGAAACTAACTTCTAAATGCAGAACTTTTGCTGACGACACCAAAATTTTATGCACCAACATTAGATAAAGATATCTTACAAAACGATATAAATTCACGTTACAATTGATCTGAAAATTCGCAGCTTTATTTTAATACTACTAAAATTGGTAGGTCTAACCCTTTGTTCTCCTATTACATAGGTGACAATATTATGACTGTTATGCCAACTACATGCTCAGAACGGGACTTGGGGATCATTTTTGATAATAAATTGTGTTTTGATTAACAAATATGTGATTGTATAAAAAGAGCAAACAAGCTTGTGGAAATTATATACAGAAGCTTTAGTTATCTTGATTTAAAAACGTTTGTCCAACTTTATAAGTCTGTCATAAGACCTTGTCTAGAGTATGGTAATAGTATTTGGAGTACCTTATTTAAGCGTGTGCCACTAGACTTTTGCCTGACATTTGACACCTGTCTTATATAGAAAGATTAAAGTATCTAAATTTGCCTTCACTGAAATATCGTTGAATAAGAGGTGATCTTATTCATGTATATAGACTTGTGCATGGTTCTTACAATATGGAATATTATGATTTTTAAAAATTATTCACATGTTACAAACACTAGGAGAGATAAGTTTAACACCTTTGTTGATAGATGTAATTACTCTAATTCAAAGAACTGTGGTATTTTGGAATAATCTAAATTTGGGACAAGAAATTATAATCCAATTAATATTTTAAAGAATGCCATTGATATAGAATGTTCCATCTTAAAGTTTGATTTTGATGAATAATGTAACATGACATTGGATATTATTGCATTTTGTATATCAATTATTTGAAAATCTCCATGTATGAAGTTGGATATGCCAAATAAATGTAAATAGAGATAGGTATACAACGAATATTGACTATGACACTTATTTATGTCTTAGATATTTAATACTCAATATTATCAATTAACTTTAAATGTTGTTTATATATAAATTTTATTAATTGTATCTATACATGAAAGTAACACAGACATTTAAAGGTTTTTAGAACCTATTAGCGCTTAAACAATACGATACGAGAGAAACTAGATTTCAATCAATCTTTTGTTTAATTTAAGATTTTCAAAAATCAAAACACCTTTTCGACGCCATGTCTTCACATAAGATTGTTTATCTTTCTCTTGAGTGAGTTGGTCTTTTAATGTGTACTTTTATTTAAGAGGCTGCTGGATTTATTTTCAACCACTGTATAATTGGGAATCTTCAAGGCCATGCTTTTTATATTTCAGAATTTTATGCTATTTAGAGGTTTTTCTGCTTGTATAGAAGCATTTGTAATTTAAATAAATTGAAAGTTGATATGGTAGATATTTCTGATCATGTGCTCAAAAAAAAAAAAAAAAAATGAAATCTCTATTAAATATATCTAGATCTCCTTTTACCTTTTCATATGATTTTTTATACCCACCTTTGATGTACATTTCTTTTCTAGACCGCATTAAAAACAAAGATATTGTGTCTGATAATGTGGATTTCATAATTGCATCAATTTTTTTTTGTCTGGCTTCCTGTAGAAAAGTAAAGTAATAAAATATAAATATTACATCTATTTTGCTTATATTTTCACAATCTTTGAGTGTAAATGTTTGTTAATAATTAAATTTTTAATTTTTATTTTACAGTGTCTTCTGACATGGGAAAATACAATCCGGACTATTCAAAATAAGGACCACATTCAACTTCCTTCTACGGCAGCCATTGCTGAAAATAATGATCTACCCTTAGTTTAAGTTCACAAAGTTTTGTAGTCCTTCATCTCATGACAGCAGCTTTATTCCCATATTTCCCCATTTTTAAAGAGCTATGCTGCTATTAGTCTAAAATAGTGAAATGTGAATATTTGAATATAATAACTGAATTTTTTATACCGTGTAGAGTAGTTATAAAATGATGAATGATTTGTTGTTTGTTGTGCTTATTTTTATTAACTACAACACAAACAATCTGCGCTGATAATATATATTATAATCACTGTTGATTACTACCCTTTTACCCATCAATGTATAATCAACTGGTTTTCTTTATGATTTGGTTAACCTTTGACCTTAAATTTTTGATGGTTAATTCTTCATGCTTGGAAAAAAAAAACCCAACAACCTGATAGGTGTTTTAAAAATATGAAATATACTATTTACAATATTCTCATCTCTTATTTCAAATTGTTGTAAGGATTAGACATAAAAAAAAAAACCCACTTAAAATTTTTCACTTTGTCTATTGCTATTTTACTCTGATAATTTTTCCATTAAATCGGTCTTCATTTGATCAACTTTTTAGACATGGTAAGAAAACATATCATTATATTCTGTGTTTACCCATTAATGGAAATGCCCCTTCCAAATGCCATGCATTCTTATTATATCAGATGAAAAGTAACCTGCCATGTCGTTTCATTGCCACAATTATTGTAGTGTGCTTAGAAAATTGTGTGTTATGATGTGTGTGTGTGAGTGTGTGCGTCTGTGTTTGTGTGTGAGAGAGAGATAGAGAGAGGAATGAAATAATGCAAACGGTAGAGAACTAATGATTTGGGGTTGTGCAATCATTCCTATTGACATGAATATTTATTCTTATTATTATATCATCCCATTTGAGAGTAGAATTATTTTAATAGACAGGTGGTAGGTTTTACTCATGATGCATTTTTGTATCGAGGTCACTAAGCTCATGTATTCATCAGAATGAATAAAACCAATTTTTATTTTATTGCATGTTTTAACAACTCGTGATTCTTACTTGTAAATAGGTTATTTCGCACCACATGTTAGAACTTACCTTGTTGGTACTTATTTTAAAATGCATTGCATTGCCTTAGACCTGTGATTACTCTTCATTTCTGTATTTTCAGGATTTATTTTAATTTTGATCCAATCAATGCACTGTGCATAAAATTAATATACCACAAAACAGTTTGTTCATTGAGCTTTCTCTTATCATATATACCATACATATTGCTTGTTAATTTTCAGATATACCCTAATAATCATTCCCCTCTACTTAACTGGATGAGAGTAGTACATTATAATTAATAATTTTATTAGGATTGATTTTGACGAACGTCTGATGTGTAGTTAATAACCTTTTGAAGGATAGAGGTATGGCAGCATTAACAGTTGTTTAAAACATAGAAAGAAAGTCAAGAACTGTGTGTTTGAGTTTTCTGTACTTTAAGTTAAATGTTGATAATTGACAATTTTGTGTGTTGTATCCCCCCATCCCCACCCTTGGATAAAAATGAGCAGAGCAAAAATTTATCAAGAGAAAAAAAGAAGCAAAACAAAAATAAAAGCTCACTTATAAGTTATGACTTGTTTAGTTGGTAAAATTGGGACAAAATCTTGGGTCATCAACATAGTTTATATAAACTAGTAGAGCAACCAGCTCCTTAACATTAGGTGGATCAGCAGCAATAAAAAATAATTCAAGTTTAAAATCGTGGAGACTCATAAAGTCAAATCATGTCATATTAATAAACCTGTATTTAATCTCCAAGGGATTTTTACCTTTCTCAATTTGAATGAAGTTGGGAGCTAGTATATTAGAACTTGAAGTGACACCGTAGCTGTTCTTTTTATGTTTGTGTCTGGGTACTTTGAAGTACTTTTGTATGTATGCATTATATATGTTGTATTATATTTTAGCTAAACTCGAAAATCTTATTATTGAATGGATTATCACTGAACTTAGTATGGTTTGCCATTCGTTTAAAATGATATACACGCTTGTTTGTTATTCTCACATTTAAAATGTAGAAATTGAATGTGTCCTACCATTGTTGTAGTTGTACTACTAGTGAAACAGCCTCTACTCTCTCCCCTTGACCTATTATGTCTTCATAATTAATCCAAGAAAACATTGATGTTGTCAATCAAATTTCAGAAATTAGTATTGTATAATTAACTTGACTTATAACATTCAAACCACTAGTGGGGTAAAAAGGCAAGGATTTGATGTCATGAGAATGTAAATGAGTTTAATGGTGAGAGAGTGCAAAACTTATGTTTCCAAATTAAGTTTTTCAGAGGTAATATATTACTACGCTCAAAGACTTTATTTTAGTTTTTTGTTTTTTGTTTTTTTACTTCAAATGTTCAAATATTTTTTCTCGTACATTCCTTTTTGATATAAAATAACTTTAAAACATTCTTTATTTTTTTTACTCAGTATATCATTTCAGATTTTTGTTTTTCATCGTATTAAAACATTGAATTCTCTTGTTTATAATGAAAAGAATTCTAATTATATTGAACCTCTTTAATTTGGGGATAGTAAAGTTTAAAAGCACAGAAAGTATATCTGAATTGAAGATTGTTGAAACTGCATCTTTATGATGGAACTAAAATTGCTTTATATTTAAATTGAAAATAAACAATGCGTACAGGAGAGGAACAAAATGAAGTTTTGAAGAAACTTAAAACATGGATTAGAGAGGTTCCACCATATTGTACTATTATGAGCGACTGAAGGCAAATTACGCTTAAAATAGGTGTGTGTGTTCCATTCAGTTTGGCACAGATATTAAAGTGCCATATATTTGAAAAATGAATAAATGAGATGAACCAATGAATTTGAGTATCTTTATCTCTAATAATTATAGATATACAGTTGTGATCCAATTCTTTGTAAATTAATGGCAAGTATACATTTCTGTTTACTTTTATGTTTAAAAGAACCGTTGAAGACTATTTATTTGGGTTGAATTATTATAGTATTGCAGTTGCGATCGAGACTTATATAAACATGATAAAATAATGATAAATAAAGAAAAACAACTGGGTGGGGTTCCTTACCTCCCATAGTTGGCAGGGAGGCACTTACTGTGTCTTCTTTCCCCCTTTATTTGTTTTCCAACATGTTTTCTGTCTTTGTCTTGGAATGAGATTACTTGATGTTGTCCAGGCCCTGGCCAGATACCCTAGTTCGGAGGGAAACAGTCAAATGTATAGTTATAGTTTTGGGAGATGATATTTGTTGTATTGTAAATCATCTCTCTGTTATGCACTGTATTGTTTACATATTATATATACTTTATAGACATTTGAGTGTATTCCTCTTAGTCGGGACATGTGCTTGTGTCTGGATGAGACTTTTATGTGATCTCAAACTCAGTACTTTGATAGTGCGCTCTGGGAATCTACACCTGTATGCTATTTGAACAAATTCCCCTTTGTCTTACTTTTTCTTGGCTGCTTTAATTGTACTTCTAGGACTTTTTACTAATCCATTTTCTTCCTTTTTTACTGGTGCTGATATGAACTTAATGTGTTGCAAGCGCCGTAAGACCCTTTAAAACAGACAAAGGAAAACAATAAAGAATAATTCTTCTGATGTGGGATCTTCAAGGCAGGGAGATCACCCTTGTATGTCTTGTTTCCCCCTGTATCTATTATCCTTATCCAGGTTGCTTTCTGTACTTTTCTTGGAATTAAATTTCGTAGTTTTGTTCAAGTCCTGGCTGGGGTCCCAAGCTGAGAGGGAAATAGATGCATATTGTTTGTTTTGGGATGTTTTGTTTTTTTCTTTGTAAAACATCTCTCTGCTATAATATTTAATGCTTATTTGAGTGTATTCATTTTAGTTGGATCATATGCTTGTGTCTGGATGAGATTTCATATCCAGACCAAGCAGTTCTTAAATGTAACACAAGTCATTTACACTTTTTTTTCCTCTCTGACCGTGCATTAAAATGTCCTGGATTCCGAGTAGTAGGTTTTAATATGAAGAAAATACTGGGCGGGGTCTTTGACCTCCTAAAATGGGCGGAGATGTCATGTTTGGTGTGTCTTCTATATCTGTTTTACCTTTTCATGTTGCTCTGTCTTTCTTCTTGATTGTAAATCATCTGTCTGTTATGTGCTATTATAATAATTAGTTTTGAATATGTTGTGCTTTGTAAACATTTGAGTGTATCCTTCATAGTGGGATCCTGTGCATGGATAGGACAGGATGTGTCAAAATAGCATATCGGTGGAATGCTCCTGGAATCTTCTGTTCCTTATTTTAACTTATGGCTTGCTTTGTCTTTGTTGCTTTCAACTTAAGATGATCTTTTCTTCTTACTGGTGCTGAAATGACTTGATAGTGCAGTACGCGCCTTAAAACATCTATAAACAAACACTCAAACGAATGTAAAGAAAGTGAAGGTAAAAGCTAATCATTATCTAAATAGTTTTGATTTTTATCATAATATGGAAACTAGAATATTACTCATGTTAAACTGGCATTGATGTGAGAACACACTAAAGTGGGAAGTAACACCCTGTTTTAAAGGTTGTAATAAATTTTGAATTATTACGTTTCTCATTTATATACTTATGTTTTTGCATAAATGATTGTTCTGGTTGTTTTGTTCATCCGTTTAAATTTGAATCATGGGTGGACCAATCTAGGTATTGTCAGAAATTTGAACTCTGCAATATTTGTGCAATCGTATTTATTATCATGATCACAATATTTTATAAGCTGATCTGAGTAACTTGTATATATAGAGTTGCATTGAACTAAATTTGTCAAGATGTTATTTTCGTTTATAAAAAATAAAATGCTCCCAAAATTTAGAACTATATACAAATATTTACATCATATATAATTTATTTGAAAATCTCTTACTTTTTTTTTTCTTTAACTTGGAATTTATCAGGTTGTAACAGATTTTTAACAATGTAGGTCTGTGAAGTCAAATCTTTCTCTTTTATTCTCCTATATACTCTATAATAACCCACCAGCCTGTGTAATAACAAGCAGAGGACAAACAATACAACAAGTTGAATGTTTCAAATATTTAGGCTTCAATGTAACATCCAATGGAAAATCAGATTGTGAAATAAAGAAAAGAATAGGTATGGCGAAGAATGCATTCAACCAGCTGCATACAATTATGAAAAACAGGAATATTAGCATGAAAACAAAAATCAAAGTCCTGGATTGCTATGTACTGTCTGTGCTGCTATATGGTTGTGAGAGCTGGACCATAAACAAGACCATGGTTAAAAGACTGGAGGCAGTGGAAATGTGGTTTTACAGAAGAATGATGAGGGTGTCATGGATGGAAAGGAAAAGAAATGAAGAAATTTTAGAAATGGCAAACAGAAAAAGATCACTGATAACAAAAATCATCAAACGCCAAATGGAATTTTTAGGACACACTATCCGCCACCCTGGTTTGGAAGTACTTGCCTTGACTGGAAAGATGAATGGAAAAAGAATAAGAGGAAGACAAAGAATAACGTATTTGAAAGGGATAAGAACTTGGACAGATGAAGCTGAGAAAGGTGGCGCTGCTTTAATAGAATTGGTAAGAGATAGATCAGCTTGGCGGAAGATGACCTCCGACGTCTGCTTCAGATATGGAACTACATGAGATGAGATATACTCTGGCTATCTCTATATCTGGGTGGGATTCCTGACCTCCCATAGTGGGCAGGAGGTACTTACGGTGTCTTCTATCCCACTATATCTGTTTTCCAACTTGCATTCTGTCTTTGTCTGGGTGGGGATCCTGACCTCCCATAGCGGGCAGGGAGGTACATACTGTGTCTTCTATCCCATTATATCTGTTTTCCAACATGCTTTCTGTCTTTGTCTTGGAATGAGGTTACTTGGTTTTGCCCTGGCCCTGGTTGGAGTCCTGGCTGGGAGGGAAACTGTCAAATGCATAGTTATTGTTTTGGGAGATGATATTTTTTTCCTTGTAAATCATCTCTCTGTTATGTATTATTATATTTGTCATTTTTAATGTATAATATAAGCATTTGAGTGTATTCCTCTTTGTTGGATTTTGTGCTTGTGTCCGGATGAGACTTATAGGTGATCTCAAACTAAGTACATTGGTGGTATGCTCTTGGAATCTACATCTAATCCCTATTTCTTCCTAGTTCCCCTTTGTCTTACTTTTTCTTGGGTGCTTTAATTGTAATTCTATAATTTTTTTACTATCCCATTTTCTTCCTTTTTACTGGCGCTGATATAACCTAAATGTGTTGCAAGCGCCGTAAAACCCTTAAAAACAAAAACAAATCTGTCTTTGTCTTGGAATGAGATTACTTGGTTTTGTCCTGGCCCTGGCTGGATGCCCTTACTGAGAGGGAAACAGTCAAATGTATTGATAGTTTTGGGAGATGGTATTTATTTTCCTATAAATTATTTCTGTTATGCACTGTATTATGCTTTGTTTACATATTATATATGATTTGTAAACATTTGAGTGTATTCCTCTTAGTAGGGACCTGTGGTTGTATTTGAATTGGACTTTTAGGTGATCTCAAACTAAGTACTTTGATAGTGTGCTCTTGGAATCTACATCTGTTTCCTATTTAAACAAATTCCCCTTTGTCTTACCTTTTCTAGGGTGCTTTAATTGTACGAGGGCTCTTTCAGAAATAACCAAAAAATGCCCATTGCTCAGCAACCAGTGGAGATTTTTTAATTCTGTAAACGACATGATATTCCTTATTTCCTTACGGATATTCCCAGAAATTATGAAGTTCATCATTTTGCACAATGAATTTCTAGACGATTTTAAAGATGGCGGCCCACCTTGAAACTTGGTCAAAGGAGGAAATCAAAGCTGTCATACGTTTTTTGAACGCCAAAAGTCTGAATCCTACCGAAATTCATAAAGAACTTCAGAGTGTATATGGTGAGCATGTTATAAGCCGTACACAAGTCTATCACTGGTGTAATTTGTTTGAAGCCGGCCATTCCGACTTGACAGACAGGGAAGGGAGAGGGCGTTCGATAACTGCGACGTCAGAAGACAATGTGAAGCGAGTTGATGAGCTTATTCGTCAAGACAGGAGGTTGAAACTTCATGAAATCGCAAGCAGTCTTGAAATTTCGGAAACTTCTGCCCATAGAATTGTATTTGATGAACTTGGCTACAGAAAAGTCAGCGCAAGATGGGTTCCTAAGCAATTGACAGACAATCATAAAGAACAAAGATTGGACATCTGCAGGGAACTTTTGAGAAGAAGCAAGAGCTCACGCAGGGTTCACGGGCATACTGCCAACGCCGGCGGAGACTTTCTATGGTACGATGTGACTTTTCTTGACAGCATAGTCACCGGTGATGAGACTTGGTTGCACCATTGCACCCCAGAAACAAAGCAAGATTCGATGACATGGAAACATCCATCCTCACCTGTCGCGAAGAAATTCAAAGTCATGCGGTCAGCAAAGAAAATAATGGGAACTGTTTTCTGGGACAGTCGTGGTGTTATTCTGTTCGAAACCTTACAACCTGGAGAAACAATCAATGCTGCAAGGTACTGCCAAACTCTTGACAAGCTTAGGGAGGCCATTCGCAGAAAGCGCCAAGGGCAGTTGACCAACGGGGTCATTTTGCAACATGCCAACGCTACACCCCACACAGCACGAGTGACGCAAGGTTGGCTAGAGAAATACGGATGGGAGATTTTGTCACACCCACCACACAGTCCAGACCTCGCACCATCTGATTATCACCTCTTTGGGCCACTGAAACGTGAGCTGGCAGGAAAGCGCTTTGATGTCGATGAAGAGCTTGTTGACCATGTGCGGAAATGGCTACAAAACCTTGACGAAAATTTCTTCAGAGAGGGTATCTATTCCATGGTGCGGCGTTGGCAGAAGTGTGTCGACAGACTTGGCTGTTACGTAGAGAAATGAAGGACTAGTCAAGGTATGAACACGTGCAAGAATTTTGTTGATATCATAAAAAAGCGGATTTTACAGACATTTTTCGGTTAATTATGAAAGAGCCCTCGTAATTCTAGAACTTTTTACTATCCCATTTTCTTCCTTTTTACTGGCGCTGATATGACCTTAATGTGTTGCAAGTGCCGTAAAACCCTTTAACACAAACAAATATCTCTATATAACTTCTTGTACTTGTCATGGAATGAAACTATTTATTTTTATTAAGGTCCTCTCTGCAATCAGGAGACAGATGCATTTTTCTATCGGACATTGATTCTTTTATTTCCCATTAAATCATCTCTTGTGCACTGTTGTCACAGGTAGTTATTGCTGAATTATTGAAAACATTTGAGTGAATCCATTTTGTTGCTGTTGTTATGCCTCTTCCTCCTGACTTGGACAGTTAAAGTATTTAGTCTCAACTAAACACATGGATATATTCTCATCATCTTTCTTTTATTGACGCTGAAATTAGTTCAAGTGCTATATCACTTAAAAGCAAATTCAACGAGTGAATAATATTTGAAGTGTAATCTGCATTTTAATTATATTTGACTGCCATTTAAAATAGATTTTATTGCCAAGCGATTAGATATGTTAGCTTAATAACTGCTCCACTGAAGTCATGATATTATCACTAGATTCACCCAACTGAAATATTTTATGATATCATCTCATGTGTGTAGATCACGTAATAAAAGTTAAAAAATTTTTTATATGATATTAATTAATTTCTTTATATCTTCATTCGTTTTGCCAAAACCTTTTTTTTCTTTTTAACGTTATAGTAATTTGTCATTAAAAGATTTTTAATTCTGATGGTGATTTTTAGTAATTGCGCCCACACCTTTTCATGTGTTCAGTATCAACTTGCCCATTTTGTTTATTTCAGGAAACATTTTAAAAATGTTTATCTTGTGATGTGATCATCATCATCATCATCATGTTTATTTTTCTTCTTCTTCTTCTTCTTCTTCTTCTTCTTCTTCTTCTTCTTCTTCTTCTTCTTCTTCTTCTTCTTCTTCTTCTTCATTATTATTATCAATTGATTGATTTATTCTTTTTTCTTATTTTGTTTAAGTGGATTACACAAGTTCCATTAACCTCATAAATTAATGTGGATTCCAATAATGTCAATAAGATTTTTTTTTTTTTTTTGTAAATGGGTTGTCAAAACATATTTATCACCGTCATCGATTTGTTGTTAGCTCCTTGACTCTTGCTCATTGATGCGCTCTTTGTACGATCTATCTTAACCAATGCAATGTTCATGGTTAGAAAGAGTGAGAGGGAGTTAGAAAATTGAGTGTAAGAAAGGGGAGAGAAAGACGTATGTTCATCCAAGTAGTCTTAAATTGATGTGACAATTTGATAAATAAATAACAATGCAAAATAATGGATTACCTTTGTTAGTTTTTTAAAAAGAAAAATGTAAGATTAGGAACACAGATAATTTGCTCTTGGGTTTTTCTTTCTTTTTACTGGCGACGAAATGATCTAAATGTGTCGCAAGCGCCATAAAACCAATAAAAAAAACCCAAACAAACAAACAAAAGAAAAACCGCCCCATTTTCATACTTTTTATTGGGCGAAATTGGTGATTGTATGAAGAGCCCTTAACCTTCCATGGTAAATCGGATAGGCCTTCGTGCTGACTCTTATCCCCCAATGGCTCTTTTTTTCCATATTGAAATCAGTCTTTGTCCTGAAGTGAAACTACTCAATTTTTCCTTGATTCTGGCTGAGATCCTTAATCTTGGGGGAAAGTGTCAATTTATTTTTAGATGTTTTTTTTTTTTTTTTGGTAAATATATCAAATAAGGGTTGATTTTTTTTTTCGTTTTCTGAAATTACAAGGGCGAGATGATATTATACCAGTACCGTTTTGTTACAATTTCAACAGCACATACAAACATAATACATGTAAAGAAAGCTTAGAATCTCAACGCATCGTACCATTTGTTTTTCCACGCAATCGTCATCACGAGCAATACAGAGCTCCCAACGCATGCATTCAGCGAAGAATCCCGGTGTTTTTGCTCGGCCCTATCGACAAATATCTGCCACTACCTCCAAATCACTGTCGTAACGATTTCCTTTCAGATACGTCTTGAGCTGGGGGAACAAGCAATAGTCAGATATGGAAAGATCCTGACTATATCCAGGGCGTATGTAGGGTCGGAAGTTTGAACCGAATTAATGCGTCTTGGGCTTTACGACAAGTGTCATGCTGCAATATCGAACTCTCCCGCCGCGACCCCGTGCGAGTCTATTTTTTTAGGGCTCGTAGAGTTGAAACATATTGGTCAGAGTTTTCTGTTTGCCCTTGTTAAAGAAATGCTGTGTGACCTATGCCTTCCATGTCCCAGAAAATGGTAAACAAGACCTTTCTCGCAGAAATAATAACTTTGAATTTCCTTGGGCATAACTACTGGCATAGAGAAGATTTATGCCTGTACTCCATTGACTGCCCTTTGGTTTCCGGGTCGTAGTGTGGACTCAATATTCATCATAGTCACACTTTTATACAGAAAAGTCTCCCCTTTCTTGTCATATATGGCTTCAAATGTTGGGTAGAAATGTCTTTACTTTGTGCTTTCATTTCTGAAGTCAGCTGTCTTGGGTCCATCGTGCAGAGACTTTTCTGTAACCTAAGAGAGATGACCTGATATGGTATACCCGTTCTTTTGAAAACCCAAACTTCAGATATCTTTTTGATTTACCCTTCGATTCTCCCTAATCATACGGTCAACCACTTTTGATTAGTCATATCGGACGCAGAAAGTGGTATACCTGTTCGTTTGCGATCAAATACTTTTGGCTCTGTTGAGACATCTCCTTTGAAAATTCTAACCCACTTTCGGACTGCGCCATCAGTATTAGACATATCACCATAAACGGCTTCATTCTTTGATGGACATTTGCTGCGCAACATCCTTCTGCTGTTAGAAATTCAATAACAGATCGCTGTTTGACGAGAAGTTCATTACGTGTCGCAATTTTCTGGGTGGGGATCCTGACCTTCCATAGTGGGCAGGGAGGTACATGCTGTGTCTTCTATCCCCTTATATCTATTTTCCAACATGCTTTCTCTCTTTGTCTTGGAATGAGATTACTTGGCCCTGTTCGGAGTCCTGGCTGGGAGGGAAACAGTCGAATGCATAGTTATTGTTTTGGGAGATGATATTTTTTTCCTTGTAATTGTAAATCATCTCTCTGTTATGTATCATTATATTTATTTTTAATAATGTATAATGTAAGCATTTGAGTGTATTCCTCTTTGTTGGATTTTGTGCTTGCGGATGAGACTTATAGGTGATCTCAAACTAAGTACATTGGTGATATGCTCTTGGAATCTACATCTGATCCCTATTTGTTCCTAGTTCCCCTTTTGTCTTACTTTTTCTTGGGTGCTTTAATTGTAATTCCAGAACTTTTTACTATCCCATTTTCTTCCTTTTTACTGGCGCTGATATAACCTAAATGTGTTGCAAGCGCCGTAAAACCCTTAAAAACAAACAAACAAACCCCTTGTAAAGGGCTTTGAGCATGTTTAGTGTATCTTGCACTATATAATAGTTCAACATGAACCAACATATGACGGCGATTCTTTGAAAACCAATTCATGATAAAGTTGTAAAATTGCAAATTATAAATCATGAATTTATTCTATGACATGACTTGATAATCATTTCCTTTGAGAATGTATCATAATCCCCATTATCATCTTGAACAAGTGATAATAATTGAATAGCTAAGCACCTCATAGCACATGACAAGAAGAGTAACACTAACACTTTTTTCAGGATTTGGAATTTATTTTAATATAGCTTTATATCAGTAGTCAATAAATATCTATCTGAATCTAATCTAAGTATAGAAAATGAAGGCACTTTATACCTTAAAGATTTTCTTTTTTTTTTTTTTCTGAGAAAAAAATTCAGTGCTCGAATTACAAGACGGATGTTTGCAAGGCTTAAAGCTAAAAAAAAATGAGAATAAGCTTGTTTTTTTACTGAGAATATTATTAAACTGCTTGAATTATAAAGCATAGAAAAAAATGTTAAAGTAGCTTACTAGCTTATTAGTATTCTTACAAATAAAATTCAATGGCAATAAAAGGTATGTTTATTAAATACTGCCTTTCATTATAACTTGAATGATCTCAGGCATATAAATGAAATACTAAATCTAAAACTTGTCCATACTTTTAATTTAAAATAGTTTTGATGAAAATATTTAACTCTACATTGCAAATTCAAAGAATTCAGTTGTTTTTTAACAGATTCATGTCACCGAACATCATTCACAGGTGGATGAATTATTTCTTAAAGATAGTCTGTGTCCTTCCGATAAGAATGTGGGATTGTATTTATTATTATTTGTATCATTTTATTATTGACATTAATGTGGGCCTACCTATTTTCGTGATAATCTTCTGAATATTATTTGATTGTTACCATGAGAGAAAATTACATCTTCTGCCAACATCCTTATGATAAGTAAAATCAAGTTTGAAGACAAGTGATTATTTAGAGGAAATACATTCAAATTCAAAATATGCTATAGTGGCTTATGCATGGTAAAGGAGATTATTTTGGATGTATGTGAACAAAATGGTATTGGTAACGAACTGTTTGAAGTTGACGCTATCATTAATTTGAACAATCATTCTATGGAGTAAGCAATGATAATTGCTACTGTGTTATAAATATAAAACCAATGCACCAAAGATAATCCTTAGTCAACACATTAATAAATACATGCTTCTGCATAATTCAAAAGGAAAACGTTCAAAATTTGACATGCTCAACATTATCTCATTTGTATCATGCCATGTGTCAAATAATTTGAGATATTAAAAATTAAAAAAAATTCATATTAAATACATTTGACTTTAAACATGATACTAGTGCGCTCTCTCTCTCTCTCTCTCGCCTCTCTCTCTCTCTCTCTCTTTCTTTCTCTCTCTCTCTCTCTATCTCTCTTTCTCTCTCTCTCTCTCTCTCTCTCTCTCTCTGGGTGGGGATCCTGACCTCCCATAGCGGGCAGGGAGGTACATACTGAGTCTTCTATCCCGTTATATCTGTTTTCCAACATGCTTTCTGTCTTTGTCTCGGAATGAGATTACTTGGTTTTGTCCTGGCACTGGCCGGAATCCTAGCTGGGAGGGAAACAGTCGAATGCATAGTTATTGTTTTGGGAGATGATATTTTTTTCCTTGCAAATCATCTCTCTGTTATGTATTATTATTTTTAGTTTGAATGTATAATGTAAGCATTTGAGTGTGTTCCTCTTTGTTGGATTTTGTGCTTGTGTCTGGATGAGACTTGTAGGTGATTTCGAACTAAGTACATTGATGGTATGCTCTTGGAATCTACATCTGATCCCTATTTGTTCTCAGTTCCCCTTGTCTTACTTTATCTTGGGTGCTTTAATTGTAATTCTAGAACTTTTTACTATCCCATTTTCTTCCTTTTTACTGGCGCTGATATAACCTAAATGTGTTGCAAGCGCCGTAAAACCCTTAAAAACAAAAACATCTCTCTCTCTCTCTCTCTCTCTCTCTCTCTCTCTCTCTCTCTCTCTCTCTCTCTCACTCTCTCTCTCTCTCTCTCTCTCTCTCTCTCATTGTTATTATCAGAATTTTTACATCTTTTATCATTTTACATGCAAATCTTATTAGATTAAATACAATCTTAAATTTGGCACATTTAAATAAGAGCTCAGAAGAAAAAAATAACCAAAAACAAAAGGAGACAAGATTGTTTGCTAACATAACCAATTTTATTACAGTGCAGTCCACAAAAAGTCAACTCGCTTGAAATCAATATCTGACAGTGGTCCCGTATTTTTTCCTTCTTTAATGTTATTACAAATTTCTGATGAAGCCAACAGCTTCAGCAGAACTCTTCTTAAAGTCAACTTAAAATGACTGACTTACATTGTGAAAGAGGAAAAGGCTTAGCAAAAGAGAAAGTGAGGTTGTGCTGGGCTTGAACGAGAATTCTTCTTGAGGATGTTAATTATCTATCGTACTACCCATTCACCTAAAGCCTTAAGACAATCACTGGCTGTGATTGAATCGGAACTGGTTAAATAAGCATTGAAGATGTTGATAGATATGACAATGCTCTCTCCTCTTTGTATGAATGGGAAATCAAGACAAATTTGTTCGATTTTCATTCTTATTGAATGCAATAGAGTTAAGTCACCTGCAACGAGTTTAATATAGATGTTGTTGGCTTATGGGCCATATGACTGAATGCTGATACTTGCATTATGTTCAACTGACCTCATTTTTTTATTTTTTACGAAACACATGGATTATACACAATACCAATACCATACATTTCAGACATGAAGACAATCATTATTTAGCAACTTCTACTTACTCATCTTATGATTATGTCCCTTTTTGTGTTAATTAGCTGAATGTCTAGTAAGTGATTACATATGATGACACACATGTTATGCTATGGTCATTCATTTGCTTGAAGAAAATTGTTACAAGCACAGGGAGGGAAATACAGACAACCAAACAAATAAACAAAAAAATATTTATATTGAAACCACGAAAACAAAAATTTTAAAAAGGAATTTAATAAAACGCCCCCCTTTTGAATAGAACATACTCTTAACCTATTTGTGTTGTCATAAAACAAACTCATAACAAAATATGACTAAGTTATTAAATATGACTAAGTTACAAAACAGTCGAGGCGGTCGTATGAATTGTCACCAAAGACAAGAGATATAATCTTTTGCATACCCACAAATTATTTTAACACCCCACACTTTGTTTCCCCTCAAATAAAGTCAACCGTGCTTAAGGATAACAAACGTTTCCAGTACTGAGGTGTAGTCTTAAAGGGGACTGCACTGTATATTAACTTTAATGTGGCACATTAGGTATGTTAGTCCTTCAACTGTGATTCCAACAAAATTACATTCAACATAAATTTTTCCCTTCATGTTTAAGTGTTTTAATAGAACATAACAATTTTAGCAAAATACAGTTAAGTTTTTGATTTTCATTTCATTTCTTTTATAAAATTACAATTTTAATTGAGCCAATCCATATACCAAACAAAATCTTTTTGTTTTTCATGAACAAATAAATCATTTGGATTAAGAGATTTGAAATAAGGTCAAATAATATTGATTACCTAACAAGTCAAACAGACAACATAACTCATTTTTATGAGGCAAACGCTGAGTTTTCAGAAAGGGGATTTCAGTCATTTGACTCACCAATTTATTCGTCACCCTTCCCTTTAGTTATTATTATTATGTCAAAATTAATTTCGTTTAAGTCAGCATTGTTTTATTGTTGCTTTATATTTTGAATATTTAAAAATATCAACAAAAGGCTTACAAAATCTTTCTTTCTGCTTTAGATTGTCTGTCAAAAAAGAAATACAAGTAATTATAAACTGTAAGCTGTTAAAATGTTTTAAATTACATTTTTCCTCAAATGAAGTACAAACATTCTTCAGTAAGAAATAAAAACAGAAAATAATTGACTCAAATTGTCAATAGTGAAAACACCTTTTTATTTTCACATAAGTATTTTATCTATATTCAGTTAATTCAATATTTTAAATTAAAAGATTATATTTAACTCAGCTTGGGTTCGAAAGTCTGTGTTTGTACCAAATGTCAGTTCTCTACTAAGTTCATTAGCATGCTAAGCTAAATCTCCGAATAAATCATCAGACTGAATTAGTATCATATGTCAACCCATAGTCAACTTGTGCAGATTAAAAAGGGGAACAATCATAACAACTTTGTCATTCAAATAAATCGATAATTCTCGAGATATAAAAAGGCAAATCTTAGAACAGTTCAACAGCAATAAAAGGGTAGTAAAATCAAAGAATGAAAATTTGGATTTAATCAATACATATTTTTTTGATGATTTAAAAAAAGTTCAATTCATGTTGCATGTCCTTGTCATTTCTTGTCAAGTGAAAATATAAAACGAACTTTGGCTATTTACCTAATCTTCGTTTGTTTCTTTGAACAATCAATTTGGTTCCACACAATGTTTGGAAGTAAAATAGCATTCCTCGTAAATCCAACAACAGTTAACAGAGGTTTAATAAATCATTGAGGTTTTACTTAAACATTTTTAAGGTTGATATTTACATTCATAAAAACAAGGGTCTTTTATATCATAAAAATATAAATTATAAAGATTGTAAAAGTGAAGATTTGCATTGAATATCTTGCATAATAATAATGATAACACAGATTGTATTTTAATATTCAATATGTTGGGAATAAGACAACTGGCAAAGCAACACCCATGCTGTTAAAAAACATCGTTATTTATACCAGTCAGGTTCAATTGTGAAATGTTTTACCATCAGGCTAAATTATATTTTGATACAATTTATTAACAAGAAGGGTGATAGCTATGATACACATACACATATAGGCAGAACGTATTGAAATGTTCTATGCATTGTTTGACCATAGTGCTTTGTCCTACTTTTGTATCTACATTACCATTGAGAATGCTGATTTTGAAATGCTTTGACATTTACCACATTTCAATTGTAATTGCAAAATAAATATAGGATCACATTTTTTTTTGTACAGCTTAGGAATACGTTTTCCAAATAAATAGTACATATTATATGCCCAACATTTGTCCGATTTCTGTACATCTTAACGATTGTATGTGGCATCTCCAATGACTCCAAAAGTGATACAAAAATTCCTAGCAATTGCTTGAGTCTCCACCTCCTTGGTCCTTAAAAGAGAAAAACATGAAAATTGTCATTTTTACTGACAAGCGATTAGTGTAATATGCTGATTAAATTATGTCAGAAGAAACTTTTTTTCCTCCTGTAGAGAATTATACGTTAGTTACATATCTTATACTTTGGCTTATGTAATGTTCATGGATTGAACAAAAGAAAATCGATTATGATTCAACTTTCACCATAAGATTAGTGTATAATCTTGAAAACAGGTAAATAACCTGAAGACGTCAGATGTAAAATTATTTATTCAAAAGAGTAAAGTGTAAGAATGAAAATAGAAGAAAGCAAAATATTTGAAACAACGAATCGATATGATAAAGCTATAAAAAAGGTGGAAAATGCTAGGTCAGATTGTCATTATCTGAAGATTTGAATAATAAAATCATATTGATTATTCAGAGAGTAAAATGTAATGGTGATGTATATAGCTTGTAGGAAATACAAGCATGTCCTATAATTGCGTGAGAGAGAGAGAAAGAGGGTGTGTGTGTGTGTGTGTGTGTGTGTGTGTTAAGTATGTATCATGTTTAAGAATGTTTGTATGTATGTATTATATATGTAAATACATATACATACACAGTGATTTTAGATTGTTGTTTATACAAACCTTTATATATATATTATATATATATATATATATATACATTCGTCGCATTTTGGAATTTTAAAGGTTTATATAAACAACAATCTGAAATCAATTCATCTCTTTAATTTGTATCCTTGATTTTTATGATATTTTTCATGGGGGGGGGGGGGGGGGGGGGGGTCATACATTTGAAAAAGCCAATCACTCATGAATATGAAAATAAATTACCAATTCAATTGAGAGTCAAATATATTCAAGTTTGTTAACATATTGGTGGCACAATTTACCTATCTGGTCTCTGCATATACTGCTAGTTTTGCGAAATATAAAACAATAAGTAAAAAGATAAAAATAGGACTGAGTGATTATTATTAATATTATTATTATTATTATTATTATTATTATTATTATTATTATTATTATTATTATTATTATTATTATTATTATTATTATTATTATTATTATTTCGTTTTACTACTTCAAAATCTTTTAATTTTGTTCATGTACTTAGATCAAATTTTGTGATTTAAAAGTAAAAGTCTAAACAGTATGTTTTTTGTTGTTTTTTTTTTTTTTGTGTGGGGAATATGGAATATTGTTTTGTTCGTTTTTTAAACAAAACTTTATATAGGCTTAGTCACAATCCATGCTCAATCTGGATTTTTATTTACAATTTTTGATATTTTTTTTAAACCTCATTCCCTTCTTCTTTTTTTTTTTTCTTTACCCATATTTTAGTAATATGTAATTAATCGAGAATTGGCAAATCTGGTAGAACAGAGATTCGGAGCCATGGCCAAATAAATGCAGTCATAAAGAGGAATGGTTAAAAGTGCAACATACTTATATTTCCATCACTGGAACCGAAAGAGTATGTTGTTATAATAGTAATAGTAATAAGGTGCGAATGTATTAGAGCTAGAGTAACAAAAAAAAAAACAGAAAAAAGAAAACTATGAAAAACTAGATCAATAATGCTGGAAAATTATATAATCCTTTTTCTGAGTCTCAATTCCTATTTAAATCAATTCTTTGTTGACCTGGTGTTAAAAATAATACAATGGAAATGAAAGAGATAAAAATTAAACCCGACAAAGAAAATTAGTCACTCACTGACTAACAGGTGATAATGATATGACACACATGCTCCTTAAAATGATAAAAAGAAGTAAGAAGCAGTGGGGGTGAAGAAAGGGAAAGCAAGAGAGATAGTTTCATGATCATATAAATAAAACAAGTTTCCTGACTTTTTCTTTTCTACATTCCTTTTTATGGCATTATTATCCTTGTATTTTAAGATGTTAGAACATCATTGAAATCAGTTTTTGCATAGATGCGCATAAATATCATCAAGATATTGTTAAAGCCCTTCATCAGTTTCGGTGGAAGTGGCTAGGAGTTGATACTCAGAATTTTATAACTTTGTCGGGCAAAGTGAGAGGGGAAGAGAAGAGAGAGAGAGCACAATTGGGTGAACACATGTGGCCTATAATGAATTGTAAAACAAACATAATGGTAAAATGAGACAATGAGATAAAGCAATATGTAGGGTGCCTATTATTAAAGTGTTGCAATTTCAAAATTTTTATTAAGACACTGCCAGTTTGTATTCATTACTTCTTGTCACAAAGTGGATATAAAATTAAAACATATCCAATACATTAAGACTCCAGCATTATTATTCTTCACCTTTATAAAATCGAGGCTTCTTTTGTCATTGGGTTTTGTAAATTAAGTTTATTTTATTATTATCAACATTGTTATAGTTCAAAACAAGTATATTAAAAAGGAAAAGGGTTATGTGTATGCACTTGTAAATATTTTTGTTTAACATACAGGATACTGTTTAGATTAAGCAAGCAGCTTGGAGTTTTTATAAAAATGATATAACATATTTGAAACTTGTGAGGAAAAAAAATCAATCATATCATACAGAGAATTGGAATTTTTTTAAAAGAAAGGAAAAAACAAAACAAATTAAATTTAAGTGGCAGGATTTAATTACCTCTTCTATTCGGAATAATCTGTTAATCTTTAAAAAATAGTAAGTGCAAAAATACTGAAGCCGCAAGCTTGAAACATGAATACCAGCAAACAGATAATAAAAATTATTGAAATAAAAATCTGATATTTTAAAAAACACGAAGTAGTCATTGATAAAATGACAGCGTATAAACACGTTTGACACCTTAGAAGATTTCTCACATAAATGTAGGGCATGTTAGAAGAATAAAAATAAACAGTGATGAACATTGAAATCTGAAATGTCTAATTAGTAAATGGAAGAATATATAAAAAAAACAAATCATATGGAAGTTATATTTCAATGTGAAACAAAGGGAATAAATTTAAGAACAAATTATAGTAATATGGGTGATTAATAATAGATTAATTAAAACAATAGAAATTTTTAAAAATAAATCGAATCAAATTTTAAAGTTCAAAAGGTATCACTTTGTTTTCTTCACTGAGACAACCTCGTTTCGTGGTCTTTGATCTAGATATTATTTAAAGGTGAAATTACTCTTTCTTTTTTTCTTCAAATTATAACTATAAACTGCAAAGATGGTGAGCAATTTACAATTTTAGCTGAAAACTTTGGATGATCCTTTAATGGTTGTGAGTCCTTTAATGGTTGTGAGTCTCGAGGGAAAGAGAAGAAAAGAGGAACAATCCATGAAGCATCTTATATTCTTACTTGCTGATGTGTATATCTTCTGGAAGGGGGTGACAAGGGAACGTCAAAAACATGTGGTTGAACAGCTCTAGTCACCTCAGGAAATGTTGCTGGAGAGAATTCGACGGATGTGATGTCTAATAATGTCTTACCTGTATCGATGATAACGAAAATTAAAATGATAATAATGATGATAACCAAAATAATAATAACAATAATGCTAATATTATTATTATTATTATTATTATTATTATTATTATTATTATTATTATTATTATTATTATTATTATTATTATTATTATTTTATTATTATTACAGTAAAATTACTGTACCGAAATACATCTAAGCAGGACTTTCTTTAAACCGAAACAACTTGAGAGCACTTTCCCTTTTTCTCTCTCTATTTTTCTTCAAATATTCGGGAAGGTGCCCACACGTTATAATGCCCGGCAATATTAAACAAAGAGCGTAAGTATAAGATGAGGGTGAGGGGTAGGCAAACATTTCAATCACTGCACTTGGGCTTGGCCAACACCTAGTGTTGGGTTATTTGATCGCTTTTACTCGATCGACGACCGAGCGCCAAGCCACGAGTCAGTGCTCGATCTCAATGCCGGAAGAGCGAGTCAGTAAAACGATCACTCGATCGCAAAACGATCAAGCGGGTTGTGAGCTTGAGACGATCTTGACACGTGAGACGAGCTTGAGACGATCAGGATTCGAGCGAGCGGAGGGGTAACGAGTGTTTCGAATCATTTCAAATTCAAACGATCACAGTTTGCCATCCGATACCAATCGCCAATGTTTGCACACGGTAGTCTGTGGTTCTTCCACAGCCCTCACTCCTTGTCAGATGTTAGTGTGTCTGGGTGGCAGTGGCAGGGAAAGTCGTATAGGTGTATCACGCGTGTGTGACAAGACTTCATTAAACCTACTAAAGTTTGACTATCACACACACACACACACACATACACACACACACACACTAAGGCTATTTCTATGACACACACGCATCCCTCTATCAATGAACACTCCTACAGTAGTGCGGCTATGTGGTCTAGTCATGACGTAACTATAGTACTCTTGTCGGCCATGGGTCTAGTGCATTATAATGGTCTAGTGGTATGACACCCGTGTTCGGATCGGAAAGTCCTGGGTTCGAGCCTCGCGCTCGGTGCATAGTTGAGTCTTTGGACAAGGCTCTTTACTCACATTCTCTCACCGTACTCAGGTGTAAAATGAGTACCTGGCCGTTAACAGCGTTGTCTTTGTCTGAAAAATTGTAATATCGCCTAACAGGCGGCATGTCCCGTCCTACATATTAAATGTTGCTGTTGACCGGGGACCCCTTTACAAAGCGCTTTGATCACATTTAGTGGATATTGTAAAGCTCAATTTTTTAAAGTAAAACATTAGCTTTGAATATGGAATGTTTCAATTTTAGATGCCTGTGTATTCTTTGTTAGTTCCCATCATCATCATCATCATCATCATCATCATCATCATCATCATCATCATCATCAGGGGCAGCGGTACGGTCTTTGGTTGGCACCCGAAAGGTACCGAGTTCGATCACCCGCCGCTGAGTGGTCTTGAGCAAGTCACCTTGCCCTAACTAAATTTGCGGCGCTGCACTGCGGCTATCGCTTGGGTTATTCCAGTCTTCCCTTAGAATAGACCCGAAAGACGAATCTCCCCTATGGGATGAATAAAGGGAATTATGTTTAATTTATTTATCATCACCATCATATCAGCGGGATCATCATCATCACCACCACCACCACCACCACCCTAATAATAATGGATAAAATAATAATCAACACATTTCAATGTAATAATCAATCTAAAATCAATCAGTGCTCCTAAAAGACCCTTTGATTTCTTTGTCTAATTCGTTCCATACTTTTGGAGTCCCGACAAAGAAAGCTTTTCAGCTAACTATAGTTTATATATGGAAATATTAATCAGTCGTTTATATTGGAATCGGAGTTGTCTAGCAGGTGTATTAGTTCAAAGCGCATTTCCAAGGATTTACCATGCTCAATGAACTTCACAATATTTAATTTAATTTATTCCTCCGGCACGCCATATCGACCATACATCCATTTCGTACAGAAGGTACCGATCGCTGTTTGGAGTCTTTTTGTATTAAAGCTCTTTACAATACCCGTCATTGCTTATAAGATAAGAATACATTCACACCTGAGTCAAGTGTCTTACACACGGACTTAACGTCTGGATCACAATTTTCAACAATCACTGTCACTCATCCGGCCATTGACAAGGCTTGATTTTCTGACAAGAGACACCGTACCACTGAGCGACCGAACAAATAATCACCATCTGCGCCATCGTCATCATCATCATCATTATCATCATCCTCATCACAGCCGTAACAGCCAGCAAAACCACAATCATCATCTTCGGGTCCGGTCTATCCGTGTTGGGGGTGGGGGTGGAACCTGCTAAAGTATTTCATTTTTTAAACAGAAACACGATAATCATCATCATCATCATCATCGTCATCCATTGTCGTCGGCATCGTTATCATCGTGTCCGGGCAATCCGTGTGTGTCTGGGTGTGGAACCTGCTAAATATTATTATTATCATCTACCTACCTAATAAAAACACACCATTCTTGTTCATTTATTTTTTAAATAATGAAATGAAAGGCACGACCTTTCCCGCCACACAAGAGGCGATGACGACCAGTGACAAATTATGGGAGGTGGGGGCGGCCGACAACTTTTGGCGCGACATAAATATGAAATGTTGAGGTGACAGCGGGGTGATGGTGGTGGAGGGGGGGGGGGGGGTCTCAACCCTTCACCATCGACAACTGTTTGATGGTGTGTATGTGTGTGTGTGTGTGTGTGTGTGTATGTGTGTGTGATGCGACGAACGATCATAATCAAGGCTGCCAGACAGCCAGATTTCTTCTTGCCCAAGTAGTCAAATAGACCCCAAATAGCCAAACACCACAAGCATTCTGACTCCCTTGAAAAACTCATTGGTTTTGATTAACAAAACAATCGACTACAGTTGGATAAACTTATCTTTTCATTTTTTTTAAATAAAAGATTTTTTAAAAAAATGAATAATAATAGAAAAGCGTTTCTTAGTAACCAATTTTGAACTTGGCCATCTGGCAGCCCCTATCATAACCAGCTGCAGTCAAGCCAGCCACAGACATAAGAGAGGGAGGGGTATGTGAAGTTTCCTGTGGCAAAACGAGTTGCTCGTGTTTTTTTTTCAAACGAATCACTGCTTGATGACGTCACTGACTCGAAACCCGCCCGAAACCCGCTCGATTTTAGATGACTCGATCGAAAACCCGCTCGATTTGATAGTTTCAAACTCGACCCAGCACTACCAACACCACAATCGCACAGACCGGAAAAGGAAGACAATGGGTGACTGGCAGGTGAAAAGGGAGGAAAGAGGAGAAGGTGGGGGTGTAGAATCACGCAGGCGAGATGTTCTCGCTCGTATGTTGATGCTTTGGAACTGACTGGATTTTCAACACGACAAAAGGGGGGTGGTAGACAACTTGCCATTGACATGCCATTTTGTTTAAATGTGTGTCTGAGGGGTGGGTGGGGGGTTCTATGTAATTAGGCCTTTAAACCTAATGGCTTTTCAACAAAAGAGGGGTGTGTAGTAGACAGTATTAACACACCTTTGCATTTCCATTTCACTTCACCTCTGTGTCGCTGCGCATCAATCATCAATTATGACCTTAATGTGTTGCAAGCGCCGTAAAACCCTTAAAAACAAAAAAAAAAAACAAAAAAAAAAAAAAAAATAACGTGTCGCAATTTTCTTAACCGCGTAGTCTTAGTAAGGTTGTGATGTCATTCAATTATGAGCGCAAATGACGTCATATGAATTAGTTGTTATACATGGGTGTAGAAATATCGTTTCAGAGTGCGTTTGTGAATTTTCATGATTGTACCTAACATATGTTTTGATTTATGGGCAAACTGTACTTATTATATCTGCCCGCCCTCGTATGTAATATTTTGCATGTTCCTTGTGGCTGGGATTCCGTGCCTTCCTTAGTGGAATATTGGGAGCTCTATTCTAGACAAATGGACAGAGTAATTAGAGATCTACTTTTTTTCTTATTTGAGTTATTCCTTTTTCTTAGTGCTTTCGGCTTTTGTAAGCAGCTGAATTCGATTCCTATATAATTCTTTTACTATCCCATTATCGTCCTTCTTACTGGCTCTGAAATCACTTTATAAGATCCATAATGCTCCCAGTATAGTAGCAAACAGGCGTATAATGAATGTTAACTTCATTTCTATGTTTACATCATGGTTGGGGTCTTCTGGCCTTCCACGGGGGGCAAAGAAGTCACTTGCTATGTTTTCTTTTCCCAATCTAATTTCCCTTTCCATGCCTTGGTTCTGGACTGATATTTTTTTTCCTAGTCCTGGCGAGATCCTTAGCTGGGAGGGAGAGAGTCAAATGTATAGTTTCTTTTTTGAGAGGTTATACTTTTTATCTTGGAGATCATCTCTCTGTAATGTCCTTCATAGCGGGGATCTTTTCTTGCGCCTGGATTGGACTTTTAGGCAATGTTAAGATAGTCACATCGGAGGGTTGCTCGTGGAATCCTTTGTTCCCAATTTTAACTTCAGATATTCATTTTCTCTATATAATCTTTTTTACTGGTGCTGAAATGACCTTATAGTGTCGCAAGACCGTAAAATCGCTAAAAACAATAACAAAAACCAACATATTATGTTTACATAAGGTGAACAAAAGAATAAAATATGAAACAAATAAAACAATATATATATATATATATATATATATATATATATATATATATAATATATATATATATATATATATACACATATATATTCAGAAAAGGGAAGTCATGTAGTGACCACATATTTACCCTGAGACAAATCCTGGAGCAAAGCATTGAATGGAACAGCCCCCTCTACACCATTTTTGTCGATTTTGAAAAAGCCTATGACAGCTTACACAGAGAGTCCCTGTGGAAAATACTCCGCCATTATGGTATACCGATGAAGATAGTCAACTTAATAAAAGCAATGTACAGCAACTACCAATGCCAAGTGATCTGTGGTAACAATTTAACAGACAGCTTTAATGTAACAATTGGTGTAAAACAATGCTGCATACTCTCCCCGCTTCTGTTTATCCTGGCTCTAGACTGGCTCATGAAAAATGCAATTGATGGTAAGAAGAGAGGCATTCGCTGGACACTGACATCCTTTCTGGAAGATATAGACTACGCAGATGATATCGCGTTAGTTTCCAATACACACAGAGACGCCTCAGAGAAACTAAACGTAATACACAAGAACGCCTCGAAAATTGGACTGAAAATAAATTTCGATAAGGCTGTGTACTTTAGGGTGAATCCAAAACATGACAGTAAAATTAGGATAGATGAACATATAATTGACGAGGTAACAGAGTTCTCCCACCTCGGATCCAAAATAACAGACGACGGAAATGCAGAACACGATATCAAGCACAGAATTCAAAAGGCAAACCAGGCTTTCGGCATACTGAAAAACTTTTGGAAATCAAAGCAAATAATGAGAAAGACAAAGCTGAAAATATACAAGAGCAATGTTTTAAGTGTACTGCTTTATGGAAGTGAAAGCTGGAAAATGACATCCTCCTCAATACAGAAACTAGAAGCCTTTCAGAACAAGTGTTTAAAAAGAAGTTTTAATTTATTTTGGCCTACAAAAATAAAAACAGTGGATCTATTAAAGAAAGCTGACTGCACTAGCATTGAAAGCCAAATAAAAAGAAGAAGATGGCGTTGGCTGGGTCATGTGGCAAGAATGGAAAAAGGGTCACTTCCCAAGACAGCCTTGTACTGGACAGCAGAAGGGAAGAGAAAGCGGGGAAGACCCAAAGAAACCTGGCGAAGGACCATGGAGAAAGAATTAAAGGAAGCAGGCCTGTCCTGGAATACAGCCACCGCAAAAGCAGCCGATCGCAAAAAATGGAGTTGTCTGGTGGATGCCCTATGTGCCTCAAGGCCCGAAGAGGATTAAGTAAGATTATATATATATATATAAACATTGTGGTAAATATTTTATATATATATATATATATATATATATATATATATATATATATATATATATATATATATATATATATATATTTATACACACATACATACATTAATAAGGAAAGGAAAACTCTACAAAGGAATGTGTTATCATTTGTTTATTTGCAAAAACAGAATGAATTACAAATAGCCAGCAATGTGCGGGAACAAAATGCACCTGTAGTTTGAGCACCGGGTCTGGGTGTGACAACTTACTTCGAAAATCATGCATGTGTTGATGCTGGTATAATGAAGAAAAAGAAAGAAAATATAATTATTTTTCAGAAGAATCTTGAATAACAACCCAGCGCTGTGCGATGTTAATTATAAATTTTAATGAGATCAAGAAGTAGAAATTTTAAACACTTTTGTGCAAATCTGAGGGATTATATGCAACTTTTATCTTTTTGTGTTGATGCTGGTATGATGAAGAAAAAGAAAGAAAATATAATTATTTTAAAGAACAATCTTGAATATCAACCCAGCGTTGTACGATGCTAATTATAAATTGTATTTAGATCAAGAAGTAGAAATTCTAAACACGTTTGTGCATTCCGGAGGGATTATACACAATTTTTATCTTTTATTTTTATTTTTTACACACATATTGATGCTCATGAGAGCCTGCGTTTCAGTTCACCATGACCATGACTTAACTACAAGCTTTTTTTTTCAAACAAAATGTGGGCGGATCTAAGAAAATGGCACTCGACCTTTTAGGTTCCTTTTGATATGATCATTCAACAACTTACCCGAAACATTTGTAAGCGCAGCCAACCTCATCGTCAACTGTTAGATATGCTAAGCGATCGTCCATCTTTGGAAATGATGTCAGACGAGGCGGATACATCCTCTGGAAAGTCTGGGCGTGGCTCAGTGGAACAGGGGCAATTGGTAGCTGTGTACGATTGACAACTCCGGGAGTTATGTATAACTTTGTCAGTGCTGAAAGATCATGGAATAACAGAGCAGCAAAAGTAAGTTATTGATGCACGTGGATTAATTTCTAGATCAATAACTGCTTTTTTTCGTCTTTATCAAACTAACGAAAAGGTGAAAATAAAATGTCTTCGATTGGGAACAGTACAGACAATGGACGTTTCGGGTTCAAACCCGTCGTCAGCACAACAATAAACAAAGGAACGTTGAAAATAAATAAAATAAAATGTAGTGAAAATTGTAGTGTCTGTATTCATTGGTGGTTGGAGTATGAATGGACTTTATCATAGTTCATTGCTCACTCTTCATCAATTGAATGTCCGATGTGCACAATTTAATGCCAACATGTCAGTCTTAAGTCACCATATCGAAAAAAATACTCCAAACAAACTTGGACCGTCTGATCCTTCACTGCCGTACTATGAAAAAACAAATATTTAAAATTTTGGCCAGAAAACTCGTCCTTCAATAAATATCCATCGATTTAAATTCTGGAAAAACACATATTTAAAAATTTGGCCTGAAAACTCGTCCTTTTAATATCGATCGATTTAAATGACATTTAAATCGATCGATATTTATTGAAGGACGAGTTTTCAGACCACATTTTTAAATATGTGTTTTTCCGGAGTACGATGGTTAACTGATAAGGATCTTTTCTATAAGAAACGAAAACACGATGATATAATGTTGTAAACCACAATACCCCCAATAATGGTGAATAAATCATTTTTATTGGTCTTCTGTCTCCATAAGCGACTGTACTGTTTGGAACGTGCTAGCAAATCGATTTTTCAACGGTTGTTATTAATTTAGTACTAGCTTTAATAGTAATATATTCCATGATTTTTTATTTACTTACCATTTTGATTTTTTTTTTTGCACGTCTATCCAACTAATTGTTGTCCCGATGGCCGAAATGGTAGAGCACCAGACTAAAAGACCAAGGGCATACATTCGATATTGTTTCAATTGAGTTTTTTCCCCTTCTGATTTCTTCGTCTACTCAACAAAGATCTGGTAACTGGGTATTTTGTTTTGTTTTGATCCAGCGAGAATTACATTGCAATCGACCAGAGTCTTGTAACTAGGAAATTTTACTATGTTTTTAACGTTATAATAAGTGGTATAAACCCAGCCTCCATGGAGTTTCTGGGGTCCAAAGGACTAATACTTTCTCCATTCGCAGTCAGGTGGAAAGAAGCTTTTTCCTGTACTTTTTCTTTCTTTGATTGGCATATCATTATTCAGATAATTTTCACCATGATATAATATCAGCCTATCATCAGATCAATCAATTTTGCGGCTTCTATGCTTGCTTTTGATCATTTTCACAGAAATACTTTGAAATAAGCATCTCGAAATTTAACCATGAAAACCATTTTAGAATGGAAGAAAACTCATTTGCTTTAAATGGTTGACCTCATTATAATCTGGTCGCGGTGAAAATTGTTTTTAGATACATTTTAACATCTTTAAAACATGTTTTCATTGTGCCAACCTTTTTTGCAGACATAAGCAGATGCATCCATATCACAATCCAAGAAAGCCACTGCTGAGCTAGGTCTGAGAGAGACACATTTGTCTTCCGTGGACCCTGGAACTCCAGATACATCGTCTAGCAATGACCAGCCACCTGTAGGAAGTGATATAAAGAATCGTCAGAAACTTACCCATCAATTGCTCACTTTGCCAATGCGTGGGACATATCGGTCCTTATTTTTATTTAAAGAAAAAAGTCACCTCAGTGACAATTACTTTTCTTGGGATAAGTATACTGAAACTGAAACCCAAAAGTTCTGTCACCCTTAAAATAAAAATCGAATAAAAATTGAGCTTTTTATATAGCGCAATATCCACTTAATGTGCTCAAAGCGCTATACAAGGGGTCCCTGGTCAACAGCAACATTTAACATGTAGGACGGGACATGACGCCTGCTAGGCGATATTACAATTTTTTGGACAAAGACAATGCTGTTAACGGCCAGGTACTCATTTTACACCTTAGTACGGTGAGAGGATGTGAGTAAAGAGCCTTTTCCAAGGGCTCAACTATGCGTCGAGCGCGAAGCTCGAACCCAGGACCTTCCAATCAGAAAGCGAGTGTCATACCACGAGACGACATAGCCGCACAATAATAACGTCTTCGATAGCCATTCAAAGTTAATCAAACTTGGCACACATCACCTCGAATATCTTGTCCATTTCTATGCAATGGAAGGTGTAAGCGTTTAGATTTTCAATTTAAAAGGAGATAATTTTGGTTAGATTCACCCCATAAATTCTCAGTTTCAAGTTTGATCAGTGCTTTTTTTGTTCCCTCCCCCCCCCCCTTGCTCGAATATATATTTTTTTAATTGAGCTTTTATATAGGTATCCATTAAACGGGCTCAAAGTGCTTTACAAGGGGTCCCTAGCTAGCAGCAACACTAAACATAATATAGGACGAAACAGATGGCTAAGTAATAATACAATTTTTCCGGACAGAGACAACCCTGTTAACGCCCCGGTACTCATTTTGCACCTGAGTACGGAGGGAGAATGTGACTAAATAGCCTTTTCCAAGGACTCAACTATGCGCTGCTCGGGACTCAAACTCAGGACGTTCCGTTCCGAAAGTGAGTGTCATACCACTAGACCACACAGCCTCACATTTTACCGTGCATCCAGTGGCGGTTCTAGCCTATTTACAGTGGTTGGGCAAAGATGATCCGGTCATATATATATATATATATATATATATATATATATATATATATATATATATATATATATATATATATATATATATATATATATATATTTATTTATTTATTTTTTTTTTTAATTATAATTTTTTTTTCACCTTTAAAAAAAATATTTCAACCACAAATAATCACATTCACAATGAAATGACAATACCAGTAGATTTTAATTATTCCAAACGTAATCAAAAAATAATCACGAAAGAGAATACAACTAAAAACTAAAGCGACGAGACATAATGTGACAACACCTTGACAATAGAAGTCCATTTCGTTCACTCGAAAAATTAAAGAGATGCTTTAATCCCTCAACGGCGAGATTAATATTTCTGTTACATTACTGGTTTTCAGTAGTATGTAGTAACCTTAAAGTTTTCATCGAGAAGCAACAACAGCGATATGACTCGAGTTTCATTCAGAGCTGAAATTGCATCATTTTTACTGCTGTCTTGGTGGTTAGAATGATTGTGCCGGTGGTGGTAGTGGTTGGAATAGTGGTAGCGGTGGTGGTGGTGGTGGAGGAGGAGGAGGAAGACGAGGCGGTGAGGGAGGATGTAATTATGATAGTGGTTTTGGTGGTGCTGTTGGTTAGAATGATAGTTGTGGAGACGATTGTTGTACTTGTTGTTAATATTTTTGTTGTTGTTGTTGTTGTTGTTGTTGTTGTTGTTAATGATGATGATGATGATGATGATGATGATGATGATGATGATGACAACCACGATGTCGTCGACAATGATGGTTACCACCATACGATATTACAAAGTTTATTTAATCTTAGGCTTTCGCCAATAATTCACACAATACAATTAA